>NC_081415.1:14078500-14678500 GCF_030272615.1 Cryptomeria japonica | reverse complement strand
TTAGGAAGAATACGCTCTTTCTTTTCTCCCAAGTCAGTGATAGCATTAAAATCCCCTCCAAAGATTATAAAGGGACCATGCCTTAAAGGGGAGGAAATCCTCCTAAGTTCTCCCCATAATTTAGTCTTCCTTTGAATACCAGAAGGAGCATAAATATTAAAAAGCCAAAACTTAACCTTCGAAAGCTTGCTTTTAACTAAGGCCAACATCTAGTTTACAGTAGAAGCAACTAGCTCAACCTCAATGTTATAGTTATTCCAAAGAAATGCCAAACCCCCTGACGCACCACAACCTGGAGAGGAGAGGAATTCCCGCTTTCTCCAAGAAGAAAAAACCAAATCAGCAGACTCCTTTGACAATTTTGTCTCTTGCAACATGAAAATATCACACTTAACTAAGTCCATCTGAGACTTAATTAAGCGCCGCTTGTTAGGGGCATTTAAGACCCTAACATTCCAAGATATAATTCTCATTGCTCTCAAGGGGAGACCGAGGCTCCCCTCTTTCCTTTAGATAGGGAAGACTTTCCTTCTCCAAAACTACTTTGAAGATTACGCTTCACAACCCTCGACCTAGTCACAGGAGGACTGATAATAGACCTCTTACTCCTCTTGCCCTTAGGAGTACCACTTCCTTTCATAGCGTCACCAAGAGAAACCGAATGCTTCCCTTTCCCAACACCAGGAGAAAGAGACAAAGTCTGTTGAATCTCAGCATCAATCTCCAATTGAGTCTTTCAATTCTTTGGAGGCCTACCATGCTGAAATCATGTTTTCTATGAATTGTAATATTTATTTATGGTTGAGAATCAATAAAGTTCATATTATTGTATATTTTCATTTCTCTAAGTTTCACTGTGGAAATGTATGTTGTTTTATTTGGATATATAGATCGATACTAATTCATTATATCATCTATCAATAAATTCATCTAGTAGTATTAGAGAAGAAGTTCCGAACCCAAGGGAGAAAGAGATTGTATTCTAAATATTTTACTTGAAACCAAATTTTCAAATAGAGTTAATCTATAAGAAGCTTGGCATAATATTTTCATAGTCCATTGTTTATTTGAAAGAGTGATTTTGAAATCAATTGTGTACGTTTTTGTATTGATATTTTATATTAAACTCAACAATCTCTCATTAGAAACATAAACATGAATAATTATATTGTAAAAATATTTCTAAAAAGAATATAGAAGAGAAAGAAATAAAAGGACTTGAGAACAACAGAGAAATGTGAGGAAGGGCGGTCAAGAGAGAGAAGAAAATTAAGTTCAATGGATAAATCAATAAGGATACAAGCCTTGAGGCTAAATGAATATATATTAATGAGTATATAAGAGTATGTTAATAAAAGGTAAACATGAAAGAGAGAAAGACAGAAATATAAATGTATATAAGTCTATCTTGTCATATATGAATTTTTTATGTGCATATGTATATAGATATACAAATATTCATGTTATTATAATATAATATGTATCTCTACAAACTTATAGGAAAGGTCATGCAACTAAATCAATAAGAATTTTTATATTTGTGTCAATAGATGAATTCATATAGAAATATGACTATGATAAACAAAAACATCTTATATGTAATTATGTATTTATGAATGAATAATCAATGAGAAATAAAATATGATAAAATAGAATGAGGAAAACCAAGAAATTGGGAGCAATATTAGACAATATAAAGATGAAAATAAGAGAGAACACTAATTTGAAAAACTATATAACTAGATGGAAAATATTAATATACACATAAATATAAACATATGAATATATTTAATTCACAACATAGAATTGTTGAGAGTAATCATGAAGGATATATGTTTTTCCTCCATTGACACCTCATTGGGAAAACTGATTTTTGTGCCAAAATATTTGTGGGTTTTCATGATTATTCAAAAAAAAATTAATATTTATTATTAAGATAAAAAGGCAACAATATAATTATAAAGGATTATTTGAATGTTTTACTAATCATCTAACCACAATTTATCGGAAGTTCATTCATTCAGGTTAATATGCTTCCTTGAATTAGATTTCATGTGAAAGGGACGGGCGAACTGCAATGCCAAATGATAAATCATTTCCATAAAGAAGATGATCTTACACTTTTGCATCCATCTTAAGTCAGTTTTAAGCATCCGTTTCATACTATTATTGTGTTGCTATAATAAATGGAAGAGATGGGTCCTATTCTTATCTGGTATATTAAAAATGGGTATTGGATTAGTCATTATTTATCACAATAATTTTGAATTATCGTTTATTAAAATTTCTTGAAAATTTAGAACATAGGATCAGAAAATTTTGAAAAGGATTTTATAACTTGAAAAATAGTTTTCCAAAATTTATATGTATGATTGACTCACTTCACTTAAAGAAAAGGCACAGCTTATAAACACTGAAAAATTCTCATTCCAAAAGGAGCTTAGTGGACAGGAAAGGCATCATGAGGTCAGATTACCATTTGAATAAAAGAAAACGCTCAAATCGCTTCACTACTGAAAAGTTGATGCCATCAAACTTTAGTAAACAGAAGAATATGCCGTAATAATTCCACAACTATGCCATCAAGTCTGAGAAACAGAAAGAATTCCTTTTTATCTTAAATTTATTCCTCTTATCTTATGGTCGCTCGTTTCAGTTCATTCATACTACATGGTTTGCTCGTACATTCATAACAGCATCTCGAATCACACGAACTGCAACCAAGATAAGCTCACGCCACGCAAACCTAACAGTACATAAACCCCAAACTCATGTTTTTAATTTAGGAGTTTATGAATCTTATAAATAAATAAGAACTGTTATTTTTAGATTTTATTTTTTATTTAATCGGAGAGAGTTCATAACCTTTCTTTATCACTAGCTACTCCGTGAATGAAGTTAAAATAGATCATTCTTAGGACGACGAAGATCTCTTAGGAGTTTCTTTTGATAGTTTATTCTCTCTTTCAATGTCTACTACCAATAATCTCAGGATTATGGAGCCTTCTCATTCTATAAATGGAGCTCCCCTCTTAGGGTTTTGTGGTCAAGGAATCCTAAAATCATTTCTAGAAAAGATTGAAGCTTGCATCATTAAAGAAGACTTCTTTAAAAATGAGAATTAAAAAAAAATAAAAAAAATAGCAGTATATGATTGTGCTTTTCTTCCAGTCGTCTAAATTTGGAACATTGTTAATGGAAAACAATTGTTCATTTTGGTTTTTGATTTTTATATAATTGGAAAGGTCTCATAATCACCCTTTTATAAATATTTTTTTCTTAATGTTTACTTTAATTTTTTTTTTAAATTAAAAGGTGGAAATATTGGGACAAAGTCACAAATCAAGGGAGAAGTGGCATAGGGTTGTATTTTGGAGTTAAGGAGAGATTGAGGGAAATAATTGAAAATGAATTCTCATTCATATATAATATGGGATATTTTTTAATTAGTTGAGGAAGTTATTGACTGGATTTTATATTATTTCAGTGATATGTTCTTCTATATTTAGGTGATTGTATTTAATATTAATCAAAATGGAATTAAAAGTACTATAATCAATAATAAATAAGGCTTTAATACGTGTATCCTAGGCCTACTACATAATATCAATGTAGATATATCTCTCATTGCACCTGAATCTCTTTCTATTGATAGTTTTGAAAATTTGGGTATAGAGTCATTAGGTACAATCACACTACAAGCCAAAGTAGGACATATGACTTTATAGATACAATCTTCCATGTCATTCCCAATTTCCTTCATACAATCTTCTTCTAGGTGGGCCATAGATTTGTGTCATGGGGGCAATCCCATTTGTTGAAATGCTAATAGACTCATAATTAAGCTCTATACTTATAAGGATCAACCAAGAAAGATACCTTCCGCAAGAGTGTTGCAACAAGCACTTGCATGAATATTCAGAATTCATGTATTAGATGAATGCAATATGATATATATATATATATATATATATATATATATATATATATATATATAGGAAAATAGGAAAGGTGTGAAGAGGTATACATGACTACCGTTGATAAAAACATTAAATGCTTAATGCAAACTAATAAATTCTTAAAGAAAATATTATATGACCTGTGTGTCTAAAACTAAATGATTAGACATGGCCTCATTTTAAGAAAACTTCTAGAATTCCACCTAGGATATAAGGATAACTAAAATGATCCTAGTTTAACTTAACATGTGAATAGGTTCCCACTAAGAAGTAGATAGGAAATAACCATATTCACACTAACACCCCCTCCTAAGTGCAACATAGGAAGTGAAATTAGTATGCAAATGATCGAAGACTAAATGAAAATAAAATATGGGTCCCAAAAATTAATATTAGGTACCCATTGACAGCTATTCATACAATTAATCTATCACAAATGGACAAAAGTAGAAAAACATATGGGACAAAAGTCCTCTGCAAAAAGAGATAATGCCAATCATGAACAAGTGATAGAAGAAGTGATGCGTGAAGTTTTCAACATCAATACCCCCAAGTAAGAACTACATCCATCACAAGGAACAAATCGATAGCTCCTCCCCATAAAGAGAAACAGAGAGACTGTGTAGCCCTCCCCATAATGAACAATTTCCTACAAGAATGGTAATTGTTTAAAAACATGTCATGCACACAAAAAAAAATGTTCCCATAAGAGGAAAAAAATTAATGCTTCCCATTTAGGAAATGATAATGATGTCTCTAAACAATTCTCATGTGTCTCACTTTTCAAGAAATATGATGATGTCACAATCCAATTAGTTATAGCTAACAAACTAGAACTATGGATTAAATGATGTTGAACTAGGTCCAAAGATATATATGACAACCAAATATATCATCAAAGAGGAGATAACCCCTCAAAGTGTATGTCCTCCAACAAAATTTGAAAGAAAATAAAATAGATCCCTCACAAATCCAATAAATCTTCCTTCATATGAAGGATCAATTAAAGATACATCACCTCAAATAATGAGATAACCTACTACAAAGAACATTGGAAACACTCTTTGGAGTACACTTTGCAACCCTTAATATCAACAATCAAAGGGACTTGATACATCTATGTAGAAATATTGGAGAATCCTTAATTAGGGAATCTCATAGCAATTAAAATAAGTAAAAAGAATAAGTCCTAGTGTGAAGGAATAACTAGAAAACTCTCAATATTAGCCTAATCCTAAAATTTATAAAGCAATAATTTATTTACTAATGATGTAGAACTAACATGAAGTACAAACATTAAAATAGAAATAAGTGCATGGACTAAATGATTGAGCTCATTAATACCTTTCCAACACTAAGGGAAAAATTTAGAGATTGTGGCAAAATATATGAGCTCAAGGGTCCAAAATGAATATTTGAATTCAATTGATAAAAAATGCTATCAAATACAAAAATCTAGGAAAATAACCTACTCTATCACAAAGTTGGTGGAACTAACTTTCCAACCATATCTTGTTTAAAACATTTTAATTCTATATTCCTAAGTTATGCTAGTCTTGAAAAAAAAAACCAAACTTGGACTATATAAGGGCCAAATTGATCCCCTCCCCCTTTTAGCACCTTCAGGCTAAGTGGTGGTCACCCATGTAAATGTAGCATAGTTAGGGAGCTAGAAAAACCACCATTGGTGCGTGACAGTGGCAATTGTAGGTGGAGGGTGGGTGGTGAGTTTCTTGCACCACCCATGTACCCCAATAGTAAACTATGGGTGTTGAAACCACTAGATCATTCTTAGGGACATTCTCTAGTCCTATAAATTTTTAATATTAATCAACCTATAGCATTAATTAAGTAGCCTTTTATGGTGGAAATTTTTGGTGATACGATATGCAACCTACAAAGGAATTTAATGTTTGTCATAACTCCATATAATAGTTCTTTCTAAAATTTAATAGATTGCATATAAAAATCGTCCCATTCAACCAAAATTTTAATGATAACACCTTGCAAAAAAAGGATACTAAATTGAAACAAAATAATAAAGATTCTTTTAAGGAGACATGTAAATTGAAGGAGGCTAAGGATAAATAAGATTAGAGACTCAATATGATGAAGGGGCTACTATAAAAAACCAGATGATGTTATTAAGTCTTCTATAAAAAATTGTTCAACTAGTTCTAAAATATTACATGATGATAGTATTAAATATCAACTTCTCTAGAGTAGCTGGGACCTAGCTCTAAGATACACAATCAATGGATGGAAGAGAAAATAGTACATCCCTAGGTTCCAAGATGTGGAATTTTTGGAAAAACACAAGTTTTTAAAGGATAAGTATGAGGTACTGACTATCCTAAACTTGTTGTCAACATAATCTAGTTTTTCAAAATCTCTCTTGCTTGATTATTTATTTAATATTTCTTTGTTGCAATTTTGACACTACTTGTTTGTTCCTCTTGTATGCTTCTATCCTTTAAAATTTTTGTGCTAATGTTTCACTATATTTTCAGTGTTCATATGTAAAAAGGTTAAAAAAACTTCCACAAAAATTTCTCTAAAATACTTTCTAACTTGTTAATGGCATTATTGCATTTTATATCATCTCACTTTATCTCTCCTTAGTGAATTGAACTTTCTTTCCTATTTTAATATCATCTCACTTTATCTCTCCTTAGTGAATTGAACTTTCTTTCCTATTTTAATATCTAGTTCATGATTATGTATTATTTGATACTTGAAGTTCGATCCTTTTAATAAACATATATACCAAACCAAATCTAAAAAATAAGAAAAGAATGCTTAACCAATAAGAATTATGCCAATAGAAAATAAAATATAGTCAATGGCCCTAACATTAGCCAGACTAGAACAATAATTTCAATAACAAGAGAATGAGAAATTACTTTGTATTATCTTATCCATTTTCTGTTCAGATATGTTTTATCCTTATTGTCTTTTGTCATATGTTGCATACTTACAGTTGTGACTATCCTTTCTTATTATATGATATTATTTTATTCAGCTTCCCAATTATATTCTCTCTGAAGTAGAAAACCTTTTGAATACATGATGTCTCTATGGAAAACTAAATGCCTTATTGACCATGCTATAAAGAATAATTTTCTATGGACTTGGCATGAATTTTCTCTTTAATTTATGTGATATGTTACACTTCAAGCTTGTTGTTAGCAAAAATTTTCTTTCATTTCTTTGTTTTGAGTCAGTTTTTTCATAATACCCATCCTATCAATTTATTGCCTTTTCTCTTTTTTTTTGGTATCCTAAATACTTTGTTCTTGATGTGAACTATGGTGTGACCTGTATTCTTCCATTACACCAATATCTCATTATTATTGTAGTTAACTATGCACTAAACTTGAAAACCTCCACTTTATCCTCTTCATGGATGAGGCTTGCGTCATATCATGCTAATCGTAATTTTAGGAAAAGAATGAAACTTTCTCATATTCAACAAGATTTTTCTTCTTTTTCAAAGGTTGAGTCCCTCAACAATATGGAAACAATAAGGATGTTGTAGGTAAAGGTTTTGCTAGGTAGAGTGCCTAATAGTAAGAAGGTAAAGAAAAATCTATTGGAATCAGGTATCTAAATGATTAGTTTTGAGTTCTATAGGTGAATGGATAGTCTTTGGGGAAATCCTCTCATCTTACAAATTATTATATTTTATCAACCTATAGTGTTAATAATGTAGCCTCTATGGTGTAAATTTTAGGTGATAAGGTATTCAACCTATAAAAGAATTTAATGCCTATCACAACACTTTAAAATAGTTTCTTCTAGAAGCTAATAGTTTAAACAACAAAATATTCCTACTTAATCAAAATTTTCATGGTGACATCATCCAAAAGGAGCATGATG
Source organism: Cryptomeria japonica (assembly GCF_030272615.1). Lineage (NCBI taxonomy): Eukaryota > Viridiplantae > Streptophyta > Pinopsida > Cupressales > Cupressaceae > Cryptomeria > Cryptomeria japonica. The sequence continues at coordinate 14,670,662 of NC_081415.1, read as the reverse complement.
CTAAATTGAATTAAAATAATTATGATTCTTATGAGAGATATAAAATTGAATGAGACTAAGGATAAATAAGATGAGAGGCTCAATACTATGAAGGAGGTACTACAAAAATGGTTGATGTTTTTTATTATATTAGTAGGGAGAAGGTCCTAAACCTACAAAACAATGAAAAAAAAGAGAAACAACATAAGATCTAGCATCAAATATCTGACAAAAGAAACCATGCCAACTACTCTCATAAATAGTCAAAAATCATCATGTCTCTGTAATTGAACATACTAAGATAACCACCATTTACCTAGAACATTGCAAGTATTCAAACGATATAAAAAACAAACTTAACAGAGTAGACAATAGTAATAAGAGTTTGATTCACATGGCACATAGGACTATTCCTATCAAAATATTAACAATACCTAATACTAACTATAGCATAGATCATACATGATATTTGAAAACATGAGCAGGAGAGGGATCTGCAGAGCAAGTAGGAATGGAAGCACGAGGGTTTCAGGGGGTGAAGATTCAAGCAATTGGGAGGAGGGTGGTGATTTTGATGGTGGGGAGAGGTTTGTGGTTGTTGGGGTTTGTTCTATGCTCGACTCTCTCTCTTGCATTCGTCTATTTCCCTCTAGCGTTGTCTGTTTGGGTCTGCATTCGTCTGTGGTAGTGCTAGTGCGGGTTATGATGGGGTGGGAGGTGAGGCTGTTGTTTTAGAGATTGTTGGTGTTGTGGGTTTCGGTGGTGGATTTGACTTGTCTATTTTGTCCTCCCATCCCTCCCTTGATTTTCTCGGCTGGCGTTTGGTTGTATCAGTTTATCTTGGATGCTGGGAGCAGGGCCTTGTTTGGTCCTAGGTGTTTGTTGTTGTGTTGGCAAATGGGCATGGTTTGAGGTGTATAATGTCCCTCTGTTCTTTCCTTATCTGTTCTTTGTTGAGGGTTTCTTTTGTTCCTTTCCCTTGTTCTCTTGAATCACTATTTGAGGAAGTGTGTTCTCCCATGGAGGTGGAGTGGTTTCTTGAGTTTCAGGGTGAAAGAAGGTTTTTTGGGCTGACTGTCTGCTCTCCTTCTTGTCTTATTGAGGTGGCCCTTTCTCTTATTGAAATGGAAAGTAGGTGTGAAGGAGCATTGTGGCTGAGGTTGGGTGGTCTGGACAATTGATTTTCTTTCCCTCTGGTCATATTGAAGTGGCCCTTTATCCTATTGAGGTGGAGAGCAGGGGCGAGGGAGCATTTGGTTGTTGAGGATTGTGCTACTGGTTGATGGAGCCTATCAAAACCCTCCTGGTGCTCTTCGCTATGGGTTTTGGGTGTCATGCCAAATCATTTTTTCCCAGCTCGCGTTGATGGTGGAGGGAGCCTTTAAAAACCCTCTTGTTTTCTTTTGTAGAAGGTTTCAAGAGCCTTTTCAAAAGCCTATTTTCCAAACTGTGTTTTCAGGAAGAGTTGTTGTTGTCTGGGCCATGGCAGGTTGTGGGAGCCTTCTAAAACCCACTCTCCAGGTTGAGGAAGCCTAGAAAAACCCTATCTTTTATGTTTCTTTCAAGGGCTTGCTAGTTGCTAGTAGTTTTCAAGGGCCTAGTTTTTCCATCATTTGTTTTTGGTTAGGTTTGGGCATGTTGGTTTATTGTTACCCAGAGATGTTGGTTCAGGTTATGGGAGCCTGGGAAAACCCTTCTTGTTTGGTTGTGGGTGCCAATTCAAAAACCCAATTCTAGTTGTGGGAGCCTTGCAAAACCCATTAATTAGGTTTTGGGTTCCCCGAAAAAACCCTTAGTTTCTATTGAAGGTTAAGGGAGCCTTGATAAAACCCTTGAGATAGTGAAAGTCTTTGGTGTCTTTCCTTTTCAACTTGGTTTCATTGATATTTCTTTGATGCTAGGCTAGTTTTAGGCCGTTGTTTATCTTTGATGTATTGTTTGCAGTTGTCTCTTTTAGGTTTCAGATCCTGGTAATATCCAAGGATTTTTGGTCCCTTCAAAACCTATTGTAAGGGATTTTGGGTCCCCTCAAACCCTATTTATCATAATAAAAAACTATAGCATAGATCATCAAAAAATATAAACAAAAACTAAACTTCTTAATCATTCTTGATCATATTCTAGTTACACTCTAACCTATTCATTTGGTTAGTCCAAGTCTCCACTAGGGTGGTCTCCTTCTCCTCATTATCATCATCCAATTTACCTTCCTTCAGCAATTTTATTTCCTTCTTTTTCATCCGACTCCGCCCAGAAACAAGCCCCATGGCCACCTTTCTAATAATACCATATGTAATGGCACACAATGAGTAGAAGGAGTTACCCATTTGGTCAAAATGCTACCTATAATCTTCAATTTTTTCTTCCTGATTCAAGACTCTCTCCTAAAGCTCCATTATCCAATTTTTTCAGGTTCTTATTGTCGTCCTTGTCTAATGGAAAATCCTGAGAGTAGGGCACCATGTCATATCATCTTGGCAGTTAAAAGGTAGGTAGGGCAGGTTAGAATCCTCCAAATCTATCATAGAATCACTTCCCACTTCTATCTCCTCCTTATAATGTTCATCTCATTCTTCTTCTTCGACCTAAAAAATCCTCATCCTTTGTGTCCTCATTTGAGGAATCATCTACATAGTCAGGGTTAAAATCTTCCTCTAAATCAAAGGCAGTCACTTTAGGTTCAATTTGAACCTTCTTATCCTTAACCACTAATCGAGTTGATCTTCTTTCTCTATAATTGTTCTCCTTCTTCTCCCTTTCATTCATCCTTTTCTCATCTTTCTTCGAGTCCTGTAGGTTGAGGTCAATGATAAGTCTTTTCTTAGAAAAGTCTTTCTCAGTCTTCTTGGCTTTAGCATGGCTATTTTTGGGGGTTTCAAGTTTCCTTTTATCAGGGTTAATTTTAAGTAGGGAAACCCCTAGGGACTCAATTTCTTGTTCATCTTGAGGTTTCTTTCCCTTTGATTTGATCAGAGGAGTGCGGGGGGTTTCTTTCAATTAACTCAATTTTAACAGAGGACCCACAAGTTCCATCTTTAGGCTCAACTTTACTAGGCAAGGAGAGAAAATAGCTACGATTCAGGGAGTAGTCAAAGGCATTCTTGTACATAACATAGATTAAACCTTGATGAAGTGAAGGATTTGCTCCATTAGCAATGCTAGAGTCCAAGGAGGTAAAAGTAAAATAGGATAAATTAATCCTATCACCATGCCTAATATGATTCAAAATGGGGAAATGGTAACCATTCACCCAAATACAATGGTCCTCAAGAGTGAAATATTTCATAACAAAGTAACTAACTATAGGATAGGGCTTAGGGAGAAAAAAATGACCATATCCATTTTGAACCACCATCGGACACTCTCCTTTCTCAAAGAACTTATTCATGTAGGGTTTGTAGTCTCCACAACTTCATCTTTCCACTTTTTCCCCTTCATTTTGTAGCCTAGTCACCTTGGCTATAAGCTTCAATGACACCACAAAAGAGATACTGACCAATAGACACATGCCCATTCTACCAAGAATTACAAAACCTAGCAGATAAAGCCCTATTGTAACCTTTCATGGCCAAAAAAAAAGAAAGTCATGCCTGCACGATGAAAGAGGTCTCACACCTCTTCATTCTTCTGGATATCTTTGCAGCTCTTCGACTCCATTCTCTTCTGAGGGCCCCCCATATCAGTATGATTCTTCATAGTGTAGAAACAGAAAATATGAAAGCGACTGAAAAACAACCTATAACTTTTAGAAGTTGTCTTGTCTGTTAAAAGATATTCAATTAAAAGGTTATTTTTGGCTTGATAGATTTCGCTATCCACAATTGTGAGTATTAGGTCTACTATATAAAATTGTGTACCCAATATTAAAATATTACATATTGATATTAAATATCAAGCTTCTCTAGAGTAGATGGGACCTAATTCTAGGATGTACAATCAATTGATGAAAGAGAGAAGGGTGGATCCCTATGGTCCAAGATGTGGAATTTATAGAAAAACAATAAATAGGACTTCAAGTAAGGATAAGTGGGATATATTTATTCTCCTAAACTTGTAATCTTTTTATTCAATTTCCTAATGTTCGATTATTATTTTACTATTTCTTTATTGCACCTTTGAGTCAACTTGATTATTCCTCTTGTATCCTTCTCTTCTTTAAGAATTTTGTACTAATATTTTGTTAAATTTTTATTGTTTGTTTATATAATAATTAAGACCTTTTCAAATCTCTCCGAACTCTTAATTAAAAACACTTCCACAAAACTTTCTCTAAAACACTTACTAGTGACTTTAATGCATTTTCTCTTATCCCCTTCATATCCCCTTCATGAATTCAATTTTTTTCCTAATTTAATCTCGTTCATGGTCATTTGTTAATTTGGTAGTTGAAACATCCATACCATACTAAATCTAAAGAAAAATGATTTAAGTAATAAGAATTATACCAATCGAAAATAGAAGGTCGTTAATAGCCCCATACATTAGCAGGCCCAGAACAATAATTTCAATAACAAGAGAATGAGAAATTCCTTTGTATTTTCTTATTCACTTTCTCTTCGGACATGCCTTATCCTTATCTTCTTTTGTGAAATGTTGTGTAATTATGGTTGTGGCTATCCTTGCTTTTTATGGACTGTGGGTATCTTTTATTCTACTTCCCAACTATATTCCCTCTAAAGTAGGAAATCATTTTGTAGCCTAAGAATACATGATGGAAAGGAAATGCCTTATTGAGCATGCTGCAGAAGAATAACGTTCCAATAGATGGCAAAATTTCCTTATAAAGTTATCTCTATTTGTTCCCTATGGTGAAGGTCAAGCAACATATTGCTCACTTAAATTTATTCCTTGTGTTGAATCCACAAATAGTATGACCCCACATATATATATTAGGATACTAATAATCTTATGTTTTTTTTACTAATGTTGAAAAGTATGGCAGGTGATAATTAATATTTTAGTTTACATTTGTCAATCTATTTATAATTTTAATTGTTATTCTTTTATAAAATTTAATTTAATTATGTAATTGATTTAATATGGACATTAGAAATATATCATTTTAGTAGAATTTAAATATTGTGTATATATACATATTTTTTTTTTTTTTATGTTTTGTCTCTTCATATGATACATTTAAAAAAGAGTGTTCAATGAAAAATAGTTTAATTTAGTAGCAATTTATAGTAACATGGATCTATATATCAAGTGAAAGTAAAAATAATATTATTTTAATTTAATTATTATAAATTTATCTTCATAAGATTACAAAATCCTAATAAGAATCTTAATTTAGTACACATCCAATTCCTCATGTTTTATCGACTATTTCTTACAATAACAAAGATCAACACTACAATTTTGTGAAGAGGATAAAAAGTTACAATATTATTTTGAGGAAGATTTTGGATTGGCAGGTGGCTATTTTGATGTTGAAGAAGAAGAAAAAAAAGAGAAAGAAATAAAGGAGCAAGAAGGTGGTAAAGATAGTGACAATGATTATGAGGAAGATCAAGTCTTAATCACTTTATGTTCTAGTGAGGAAGAAGAGTTATAGGATACAAGGAAGAAAGAAGACAATGACGATAGATATTCTATTAATGATGTTTGGGTACATGTGGTATATTTGGAAGTAAAAATGGAAGACAAATAAAAAACTAGAAATTAGTAATGTTATGACAAAATGGATAGGAGGGAGCTATCACTAGGTAATATCTTCATGAATAAATAAATCATGCAAAAGATTGTCATGGTTATAATATCGAGCCATTCCAAAATTACCAAGTAGAGGAAAATGTAGGATAAAGGTAAGGATTCTTAGAGGACTATAGACAACAAAGACATGAAGTTGTAGACTAAGGATGATTGGGAGGATTTTCTTGACTCCCTTATAGAAAATTGAAACCTCCTCATATGAGATTATTTTTCCCTTGGTGTTTTTGTTTCTTTTTTTGGGTGTTATTTTTTGTTGTTTCTCTAGTTATTCTATCTCCATAGGCATTCATGGATGTTTTTAGTTTGTAATAGGCCTACGTGCCACCTTGGGTGTTCTAGTGTTTAGTTGTGTACTTGAGATTGTGTGCCTATTTTTGGGTTTTGTCAAGGCCTAAATGCCCCTCATGTTTCTCCCTTGTCTTTCATTGATTGTGATGTTGTGAACTTTGGGATTAGGGTCATTTCCCTGCTAACTTAATAAAAATCATGACAATGTTGCCTTAACTCTTGCGCATAGATAAGATTCAACACTCCATAGTTTCTTCCTAATATCTACTTAAACAAATATTTAAAGGTACCTTCACTGTTTCTACTCTAAAAATGAGTTTTAAATTCTCTTACGTAGACAAAAATTGATGGTTGCATTCTCCTTTGGAGATATCATAATAATTTTCATCTATTTCCTTTTCACTCTTGATTCAAAATTTTTTGTTTCTTCTTGGATAAAAATTGGACATCATTGTCTCTACAAAAGAATAATTCCTATTGAATTACACAACCAACACCAAATAACTCCAACACAAAATATCTATTTATGAAATTATGAACAATTACCACCTTCAAAAAATAAATAGTTGTCAAGCTATAAAAATGAATCGCCACAACACATAAAAAAATAACTACCATGATAGGAAGAAGAATAGTTGAAAAAATATAATGATTGAATTCCTAATGCCACCCTAATATATATATATATATATATATATATATATATATATATATATATATATATATATATATATATATATATATATATATATATATATATCACCATTAAGAAAATAAATTGTTTCCAAAAGGAATAAGATTTTTAATCATTGTTCACAAATGCATATATACAACTAGTAAAAACACATGTTTTGATCTAACAAGATAGATTAATAAATGATTTGACCTAGATAAAAGGCATCCCAGGTTTTCATAAAAATCAATATTCTTATGTGTCATTATTGATATATATGATTTTATCGTTACTATTGAATATACTTGGCAAGAATTAGATAGAAGTCAATGTGATTATTGAAGTCATACCAAATATTATTAAAGATTAGCTCTTGCATAGTGACTTAGGATAATATTTATTGAGGTGGCGATGATGCTACCAAATATAAAATTGTATTCTCCTCTTTTTGGTGAATTCAATTGGAACATTTATAGACCTCTTATGAATCCTTTGAGTATGTCATTTATTTCTCAAAGAACCACATATATACACTTATCTATTCACCTTTGCTCTATTTTTGGGTGATACAAGATTGATTATAAACTTGGTTCATCCTCCAAAAAATATTGTGAACATACCACTCAAAAATAAAAGTTGAGTGGTAGAATTGCCCTTTCAAAATCTATACACGAGTTATAGCTATACTAATAAAAACCACACAAGTTGTAATTTATTTTACTATATTTTATACCCGATTGAGCATTTATTTAAGTGCATATTTGAGCATTTTGTAACCTCTTTTAGCCTATAGTTTATCATTATCCATTTTATTTTTCCTATGGACATATGTTCTATCATGTCCCATGTATTTATTAAACCTTAACTAATGTTTATAGCTTCACCTTATGTACTTTTACTTCTATTTTGACCCCCTTTCCCCATCTTTTATCACATCTAGTTCATCCATTTTGTGTGAAACCACCTCTAATAGTTTTTATCCTTCCCTTGTTACCTTTTCTAATATTTTTGCACAAACAAGAACTTGGAAACAAGAGTGTCACCATTTTTTGCAAGAATATTTCTTTTTTTTTTTCGGTTGATAGTAATGAAATAAAGATACTTTTGGGAACATTTTTTTTTTAAAAACCTAGATTTGTGTTACCTTATGGCTGACTGAGGTCATTCCTAAGGATTGAGGTTGAAAAAAAAAATTATTTATAACCCATTTCAAATAATTCAACTAGGAGAGATATTGAAGATTCAATTTTGAGAAGTGTCTTGAATATTTTAATTTACATATTTGTAATTAGAAATTTATGGCCTATCACATTGACATTTTTTTTTTATAAATTGTAATAAATTCATGGCTGAGAATCAATAAATTTTATATTATTACATATTTTTGTTTCTTTGAAGTTTAATTGTACAAATGTGTATTGTTTTATTTGGATGTACAACTAGATAATTATTCTTCATATGATCTATCAATGAATAAATCTAGTAGTAGTAGAGTATAAGCTTGGAACCCTAAGAAGAGAAGAATAGGTAGAAAGAGGTGGTATCCAAAATATTATACTTGAGAAATTTTTTCAAAATTGAGGCAAGATATAAGAAGTTTTACATTATATGACCATAGTTATTTAAGCATAAGTTTTTTACAATATATGTTGTATTTAAAAGAATGATTTTGAAATCAATTATGTGTGTTTTTATATTAATATTTTATATTACACTCAACAATGTATCATTGGGAAGAGGAAAAGGAATAATTATATAGTAGACAGTTTTGAAATGTGTGTAGAAGCAGAAGAAATAATAGGATTAGAGAAAAAGGGATAAATATAAGGAAGAGGGGTTAAGAGAGAGAAGGAAATTTAGTATAAGGAAAAAATTAATGAGGATAGAAGGAGGAAACTAAAAATTGGTAGAATATAAAAAATAAATAAATATAAATGAGTAAATAAGAGTATGCAAATAAAAGGTGAAATGAAGGAGACAAAGAAGGAAATATAAATGTATCTAAATTTATTTGTTAACAAGTGAAAATTTGAATAAACATATGTATAGAGATATACAATATCCATGCTATTATAATGGAATATGTATCTCTACAAATTTATATGAAACCATGCAACTAAATCAACAAAAAGTTGTGTGTGTTGGTATATGAAAGCATATAGAAATATGACTATGATAAACAAATGTACCCTATATGTAAGAATGTATCTATGGATGAATACTCAATGAGAAATAAAATATGGTAGAAAATAATGAGGAAACCCAAGAAATTGGGAGCAATATTAGACAATATAAAGATGAAAATAAGAGAGAACAATAATGGAGATCTATAACTAGATGCAAAATATAAATATATAGATAAATATAAACATATGAATATATTCAATTCACAACATAGAAGTGTTGATAGTAACCATGAAGGATATTATAGAAACTATATTCTAATGAATTTGGATGTTAATATTATGGGGGATTTCAAAGGAGGTGGACAAAGATGATGAAGAATTTTGTGAGACCATGAAAACATTCTATTGGAATTTGGTAAGTGCATAGGCTACCATAATGTCTTTGATAGTGTTTAATATATCTCGATTCTATCCCTACTATCAATTTACACCACATTCTTGATTCATGAGGATATGAATAGAATTCAAATCTAAGTGAACATGTAAATGAATTGTATTATAAAGAACCTCTACACATCCAATTCCTAGTTGAGCTTGTAGTTAAAGGCATTAAGTAGTTGAGCTTGTATTTAAAGGCATTAAGTATTGTGACAGGCCTTAATTTGTAGAATACATTGTAAAGTTTCTTCCTTATGTCTCTAATAGTAGAAATGAAGTCTAGATCTTCTTTTGTAACTTTTAGTGATATTTACTTTTATTATAGCATGTTTTTGGTTTTTTAGTGATAGGTCAAACGAATAAGGTTATGATGGTTGTTTATAGATGTAGAAAATAGAAAGTAATGAATATAAAAATATAGTTTTATTAGATTTTGGTGAAGCAATAGTGATAGATTTGTATGTTTTCGAGAAAATAGAATTGATAAAATTTATTCTACTAGTATTTCATCTGTATTATGTAATTTTTTAGCTGTCATAAAACTGATCAAAGTATTTTTAACAAAAAAATATTATAATTTGATAAATAAATTCATTATTTAATTAAGAAATAATGTATATAAGTGATAATGGTATACCATATTTGAATTGAGATTGCACTACAGTCATGTGAATTACTTGATCCCCATATTGATAGAGAAGTAAATCCGCTTTGTATTGACTTAAGCTTTCTTTTAGAAAACATAGTGTTCCTAAATTTCATATAAAAAAATAATTATAAAATTAAAGATGAACACTACCTTATATTGTTATAAAATAATTTAAAGTTTTAAAATACTTTATAATTAATATTCATTAAGGTTTTTCTTTATCTTGTTCTTGATTCATGGAGATTGTGTTTAGATTTTGTTGGGTAGATTATTATTTATAAGAAAGTTTAGGATTTTTTTAAGAGGTGAGCTTCAATCTTTGATCTTGGGAATAAATGCATTGATTAAATCCCTATTTAAGTGAAACTAAAAAATACTAAATATAATGCATAATAAATGATAAAAATTAAAATCCACAATAATGCACAAATTTAACATGGTTTACCCAATGTGGGCTATATTCATAGAGAAACAACCATCCACTTTCCTTTTATTATCTAGCAAAGAGAAAGGTACAATCTAATGATATTTGACATTATACAACGACTTACTTATCAATCCTTTTAGGAATTTTACAAATGTTGGCTTATAGAATAAATAATAGTCAACTTATTTATTCAATAATGGACAATTTTTTGTTTGTGTTTAGATATTGTTGGGTAGATTATTATTTATAAGAAAGTTTAGGATTTTTTTAAGAGGTGAGATTCAATCTTTGATCTTGCAAATGAATGCATCAATAAAATCACTCATTGAAAGAAACTAAAAAAATACTAAATATAATGCATAATAAATGACAAAAATAAAAATCCACAATAACACACAAATTTAACATGGTTTACCCAATGTGGGCTACATTCATAGAGAAACAACCATCCAATTTCATTATATTATCCAGTGAAGAGAAAGGTACAATATAATGATATTCGACATTCTACAATCACTTACTTATGAAGCCTTTTAGGAATTTTACAAATGTTGGCTTTAAAAAAAAATAGTTGACTTATTTATTTAATAAAGGGAAATTTTTTGTTTGTATGCATTGTCCCCAAGCCCTTGACTGAGAGTGTTTCCCCCAAAAACTCCCACTAGGGGAATTGCCCCCAAACCCCTATTGTGGGATCCACCACCAAACCCCCTCTAGGCCCTTACCTGGAGAATGAGTCCCCAAAGGCTCCACCCCCCTACACTCCCCTATAATTGTTCTAGGAGAAAACACAGCTAACAAAGTCATCAAAATTTAATCCAAGCAATATGATCTATTATCACATACCAATAGGTCATTGGGTGCAATATATTGTATATAACAACTAATTTATTTACACCAAAAAAGTCATATGACTATCCAGTCCACCTTTGGACACATGGTCGACATGGGATCTGATAATACTAGGGAGGAAATTAATCTCATTGTGCTTGATCATACTTAGGGCCATGTAGTGTTAGTTCTAGTTATTTCTACGATGAGTAATGTCTTTGGTAGATTGTAGGGAATTGATTCCTAACAACAAAAATAGGAGGGCAAAGATTAATATTGAAAATACTTGTATCTCCTCTCATATGGTCCAATTCTCACCTAATGGCCCTTCACCTAAAAGGGATAAGGGAAAAATAATGGAAGGATACAAGTAAGTTCAATCATCATTGGTTTCTTCTAAGATTGACTCAACTTCTAAATATTATTATATGTCCAAGTTGGTTGGCTACAATAAAGTTTTTGATTGGGATAAAAAAAGGTTTTGAAGGGGCCCTAGAACTCTTTAAATCAGAGAATTGAAATCAAAAATTGAATTAGACTCCTAAGTAGCGAACAACAGTTCTTAGAAGGACCTCAAACCTTCTAGACTTACAAGCATCCAAAGCCCAAAACCCAACAGTTTTAAAAATGTAAACAATCAATCAGCACAACCACAACCAACCAAGAACCAACCAAACATCAAGAGAAAGACATTATAGCATAGGTTGGCCCAAACAAAGAGTCTAAGTCATAAAACTAGAACCCAAAAACAAAGAATGAGGGTTGTCTAGGCACCCTCAACCAACATGAAGGGGTTTTCCAAGCTCCCATAGCCTGTAGTAGAATTTTTGGGCCACAAAAACCCACAAGGCCCAAACCTAACAAAAAAAAAACATTGGCCAAATAGGGCCCTTGAAAACTGCTTGCATCCTAATCAAGCCTGAGATCATAATCTTTTGTTACCACTAGCTACTTGGCTGCTAATTATTTCAATTTTTCTTCATGTTTTTATGCACTTTCTTGATGCAAGCCTCATCAGGTGAGTGGGGTTGAGCTACAACATAAATTGATAGATATTTCTTAGGATGAGGGTGATCTCTTAGAGGTTTCTTTTGATAGTTCATTTTCTCTTTCTTTAGTTTTCCATTCACCATCCACTACCAACATGTCCAAGGCTTTAGGTTTCTTGGGGAAGATTGTGCCTTCCACAATAAGACTAGTAGCAGCCATAATTGTTTCCATAGATATCATAAACACCACACTCTTTACTTCAATTTACCCTCATTCCAAGCTTAGGCTAAATACTTAGATACAGAAGGGTTGAAATCCTTCACACCCTCAATATATGACACCAGATTACCTTTCACATCCTTCTTCCAAAGAGCTTCATTTTATTGAAATTAATGTACGTTTGACTCAGTTTGAATGAGATCTCCACCAATGGTAGTACCTTTCTCAAATAAACCAATAATAGGGGTTGATAAGGGATTGCTAAATATAGCTTTGGGAAATGTAACTTTCACTAGATTTAACAAAGTGAGTCCACATCAATAAATGATTGAAGTAAAATATGGTAAAGATAATAAATGAAAAGGAAATTTTTAACTCTTCAAGTATCATTGGGACTAATGTCTTCTCATATTATGGCATGAATGTTGTTAGGAAACTCATGCTACGTCATCGATATTTTGAGCTTGTTGGAGAGGGAACCAATGTTTGCTAGCTTTTTTGCTATCTTATTTCCTTCTCTAAGTGTGTGTTGGATCCTTACATGGCCAAAGGTGGCTAGGACACTTTGTCATCTGGTGATAAGATCCATCAAACTCCGGCTTGGATTAGCATTTCCTCTCAACATCCTAATGATGTTTTTGGAATCACCCTCAATTATGATTTTTTGGTAACCCCTGTCCTTAGCAACAAAAATATCATAGAAATTAGCTAACACTTATACCATATTGGAGGTTTGAATGCCTATGTTTGGCATGTAGGCCATCACCATTTTGCCATCAGAATCTTTAATGACCCCACCCCAACCTTCCCAATGTGGATTCCTTTTAGAAGACCCATCAAAATTAAGTTTTAACCATCTTCTATGAGGGGGACCAATTTGGGTATAAATTGTTAATAAAAAATAGTTAGAAATTTTGGGATTTAATTTTTATATGATTGGATATGACCCATAATCCCCCTCTTATAGATTAAAAAAATTATAATGTGTACTTTAGTTTGAACTTTAATAAATTAAAAGGTGGAAATTGTGGGAAAATATTGCAATCAAGGGAGAAGTGGCCTAATATTATAGTTTGGAATTAAGGAGAGATCTAGGACAACAATTGGTAATGAATCATCATTCATCTATGAGTTTTTTTAGAATTAATTAAAGAAGTTATTAGTTTGCTTTTATATTATATAGGTGGTTTGTGCTTTTTGAGAGAGGAGATATTTTTAGTTTTTCATTACTATGTATTTGTAATAATTAATATGTGTTATGTTAGGGCCCAAATTTGATGTTCAACCATGTCTATCAAGTCAATATTATGTGACAGTTATTTGTTGGAATAGTTGTCATTGATGAAAAAAGTAAGATGTCAAAGTATATTAAATTCAAATGTTGTAATTGATGTCAAAGGTATTAGAAGTTATAATAGTTGTCAAAGGTGAGAAAGTATAAATGAGATTGTTGGAAATATTTTCATTTTTGTCAAAGAAAAATAAAAGTAGTTTGTTATACATTCCCATTGAAGAAAGCTGGTGAAATGAGAAAACAAACACAGAGATATTCATATTTAAACATAATAAGCAATTCTATGAGAAAGATGTTGGAGAAAAAGAAAATATTTGTTATTAATTACATTTACATATTATGCATATTGTTGTTCAACCATACATGGAAAGACGCAGGTCAATTACTCAAAAATTTGTATGGTCAGAATGATTTGGTTGTGGATTTAAGAGTAGATGCAAGAGATGTTTGAAGACAAAAGATTCCACAACAATTGATAATATATTAATAATTACAAGAAAACAATGGAAGCTAAGAACAAAAAATAATAACGATTCTATAAAAGAGAGTTGATTTGGTTAAAAGAGAAAAAAATTAAAACAAAATTACATAAGATGTACCTCTCTTAAGAGATGAGCCTATGATAACATCTCTTAAGAAAAAAAGCATTGATCCAAATAAAGACGTCGCTCTCTTAGGAGATGTACCTCTTCATAAAGATTTGAAGATATAAAGAATGGAGATGACTAGGGGTTTAATATATATATTTTTCATTGAAGATCGTTCGTATGAAGAAACAAAAATAAAAATGTATTTGAGCAGATTTGTGAGCGATCTTATAATAGATTTATAAGATTGCAAAAAATTTTGAAGATTGCAAGTCGATGTTTGGAGCAGATATAAAGACATATCAAAGAAGATTAATAAGTACAATTACAAAGGAAAGCATTACATTAATTAAAATTAAGTTTGTGAAGGACTTAGATTTGTGAAAGAAGAACATTTTATTATATTGCTCAAATTTGTAAAAGGAGGACATCATAGTATAGGGTGTAGATTTGTAAAAGAATATTATCACATTATAGCATTAAAATTTGCGATGTAATAACATCAAATTATAGTGATCAAACTTTTCTATGGAAGATAAAAGGTATATCATTGATTGATGTGATGTTAGGATCTATGACTGTTGCACGTGAGATGTTAACTTTTGCAATGATTAAATGAAGGTCTTAAAATTAAAATCAAATTGTTTAAATACAGATAATCAAATAATGATAGATTGAACAAAAGAGAGAAAAAAGAGAGATGACAAAATACAAGTTGATAACGGAGTTTGCCAATTGGCTACGTCTCTGAGTCCCTCCAATAGAATGGTCGATCCTTATTTCAGTTCCAAAAAATGGTTACAAATATTCCTTACATCTTTGCAGACGATAATGAACTAGAAAAATTTATTCTCCAAAAAGTACAACAAGCTTGACTTCAAGCTGCAAATGCACGTAGAGGAGCAATTCACTATCACAAGCTAACTCTCAAAATAGCTTAGCTCACAATATTATCCAATCTTCCATCACAATTCTCTACCAAATTTCCTCTTCCCAAACTCACAACATACCCCCCTTTTTATGCAGACATTTTTCCAAATATGGTGTAAAACCATATGATTTTACAATCACACATATCTCCCAATTTTTACACTTAATCTTTTAAAATTATACTCAACCCTTAAAATTATTGGCTCTTATTGAATCGAGCTTGATTTAATGGCTCACATAGAAGTTAGCCCAAGCCTCTGTATTTTTGGATCACAATAGCCTTCAAACAAATCAAAATCTACAATAAATATGTGCAGAAAATCCACTTGCACAATAGTGGAGAGGAGAATATAGATCAGCGGTTCAAACAACCCAACTTCCCCATATCTAGGAACATTCACTTTAAATAAAACTCGCACCGGATATAGACCAAAAAAAATTACATGGTAGGATGGTTAAGATACAATTTTGGAGATAAGAGGTTTTGGGTTCCAATCCCATAACACTATTTTGGTAAGCCAATAACTGATGTCGAAACTATTGCAACATTATCAGTTTTTTTGGTGGAAAAAATTATCCACCCAGATCAATCCTCCCCACTGGAGAACTTTTGGACCTCCAAAAGTTTCATTTATTCATTAATTAAGTGAGGGCATGGCCTCCCTGCTTGTCCTGTATCATTTGTCCATTTGTACACATGGCTCATCACCATATTCAAGACTACAACAATAATGTTAAACACGTGCATCATTCTATCACTTTCATAAACAGATACATCAACAGCTCCAACTACTAACCAATAGCCACTGATTAATATCAAGCTAAATAACAATGTATATATAAAAGAGAATGAATCAACAACATGTCTATCTTTCACAATAGGAACATTTCTACCCATGATAAACAAATGTACCCTATATGTAAGAATGTATCCATGGATGAATACTCAATGAGAAATAAAATATGGTAGAAAATAATGAGGAAACCCAAGAAATTGGGAGCAATATTAGACAATATAAAGATGAAAATAAGAGAAAACAATAATGGAGATCTATAACTAGATGCAAAATATAACTATATAGATAAATGTAAACATATGAATATATTCAATTCACAATATAGAAGTGTTGACAGTAACCATGAAGGATATTATAGAAATTATATTCTAATGATTTTGGATGCTAATATTATGGAGGATTTCAAAGGAGGTGGACAAAGATAATGAAGAATTTTGTGAGACCATGAAAAAATTCTATTAGAATTTGGTAAGTGCATAGGCTACCATGATGTCTAAAATAGTGTTTAATATATCTTGACTATATCCCTACTATCAATTTACAGCATATTCTTGATTTATGAGGATATGAATAGAATTCAAATCTAAGTGAGCATGTAAATGAATTGTATTATAAAGAACCTCTACACATCCAATTTCTAGTTGAGCTTGTAGTTAAAGGCATTAAGTATTGTGACAGGCCTTAATTTGTAGAATACATTGTAAAGTTTCTTCCTTATGTCTCTAATAGTAGAAATGAAGTCTAGATCTTCTTGTGTAACTTTTAATGATATTTACTTTTATTATGGCAATTTTTTTATTTTTTTTAGTGATAGGTCAAATGAATAAGGTTATGATGGTTGTTTATAGTTGTAGAAAATAGAAAGTAATGAATATAAAAATATAGTTTTATTAGATTTTGGTGGAGCAATAGTGACAGATTTCTATGTTTTCGAGAAAATAGAATTGATAAAATTCATTCTACTAGTATTATGTATTTTTTTAGCTCTCATAAAACTGATCGAATTATTTTTTAAAAAAAAGCATTATAATTTGATAAATAAATTCATTATTGAATTAAGAAATATTGTATATAAGTGCTAATGGTATACCACATTTGAATTGAGATTTCACTATAGTCATGTGAATTACTTGATCCCCATATTGATAGAGAAGTAAATCCTCTTTGTATTGACTTAAGCTTTCTTTTAGAAAACATAGTGTTCGTAAATTTCATATAAAAAAAAAATTATAAAATTAAAGATGAACACTACCTTATATAGTTATAAAATAACTTAAAATTTTAAAATACTTTATAATTAATATCCGTTAAGGTTTTTCTTTATCTTGTTCTTGATTCATGGAGATTGTGTTTAGATTTTGTTGGGTAGATTATTATTTATAAGAAAGTTTAGGATTTTTTTAAGAGGTTAGCTTCAATCTTTGATCTTGGGAATAAATGCATCGATTAAATCCCTAATTAAGTGAAACTAAAAAATACTAAATATAATGCATAATAAATGACAAAAATTAAAATCCATAATAACACACAAATTTAACATGGTTTACCCAATGTGGGCTATATTCATAGAGAAACAACCATCCACTTTCCTTTTATTATCTAGCAAAGAGAAAGGTACAATCTAATGATATTTGACATTATACAACCACTTACTTATCAATCCTTTTAGGAATTTTATAAATGTTGGCTTATAGAAAAAATAATAGTCAACTTATTTATTCAATAATGGGCAATTTTTTGTTGTGTTTGGATTTTGTTGGGCAGAGTTTAGATTTTGTTGGGTAGATTATTATTTATAAGAAAGTTTAGGAATTTTTTAAGAGGTGAGATTCAATCTTTGATCTTGGGAATGAATGCATCAATAAAATCACTAATTGAAAGAAACTAAAAACTATTAAATATAATGCATAATAAATAACAAAAATAAATATCCACAATAACACACAAATTTAACATGGTTTATCCAATGTGGGCTACATTCATAGAGAAAAAACCATCCACTTTCATTTTATTATCTAGTGAAAAGAAAGGTACAATATAATGATATTTGATATTCTACAACCACTTACTTATGAAGCCTTTTAGGAATTTTTTACAAATGTTGGCTTATTAAAAAAACAATTGTAAACTTATTTATTCAATAATGGGAAATTTTTTGTTTGTATGCATTGTCCCCAAGCCCTTGATTGAGAGTGTTTCCCCCAACAACTCCCACTAGGGCAATTGCCCCCAAACCCCTATTGTGTGCTCCACCACCAGACCCCCTCTAGGCCCTTACCTGGGGGAATAAGTTCGCAAAGGCTCTGCCCTCCTACACTCCCCTATAATTGTTCTAGGAGAAAACACAACTAAAAAAGTCATCAAAAATTAAGCCAACCAATATGATCTATTGTCACATACGAATAGGTCATTGGATGCAATATATTGTATATAACAACTAATTTGTTTACACTAAAAAGTTCATATGACTATCCAGTCCACCTTTGGACGCATGGTCAGCATGGGATCTGAGAATACTAGGGGGGACATTAATCTCATGGTGCTTGATCATACTTAGGGTCATGTAGTGTTAGTTCTAGTTATTTCTACGATGAGGAATGTCTTTCGTAGATTGTAGAGAATTGATTCCCAACAACAAAAATAGGAGGGAAAAGATTAATATTGAAAATACTTGTATCTCCTCTCTCATGCTCCAATTCTCACCTAATGGCCCTTCACCTAAAAGGGATAAGGAAAAAATAATGGAAGGATACAAGTAGGTTCAATCATTATTGGTTTCTTCTAAGATTGACTCAACTTCTAAATATTATTGTACATCCAAGTTGGTTGGCTACAATAAAGTTTTTGATTAGGATAAAATAAGTTTTGAAGGGGCCCTGAAACCCTTAAAATCAGAGAATTGCCATCGAAAAATGAACTAGACTCCTAAGTAGCGAACAACAGGTTTTAGAAGGACCTCAAACCTTCTGGACTTACGAGCATCCAAAGCCCAAAACCCAATGGTTTTAAAAATGTAAACAATCAATCAGCACAACCACAACCAACCAGTAACCAACCAAACATCAAGAGAAGACATTATAGCATAGGTTGGCCCAAGCAAAGAGTCTAAGTCATAAAACTAGAACCCAAAAACAAAGAACAAGGGTTGTCCAGGCACCCTCAACCAACATGAAGGGTTTTTCCAGGCTCCCATAACCTGTAGCATAATTTCCAAGCCACAAAAACCCACAAGGCCCAAACCTAACAAAAAATAAACATTGGCCAAACTGGGCCTTTGAAAACTGCTAGCATCCAACAAGTCCTTGCAAACAACAAAGAAAATAGGCTTTTTTCAGGCTCCCTCAACCTTTATAGTGGGTTTTGCAAGGCTCCCACAACTTGACAAGGCCCATACAACAACAACTCATCTTGAAGGCACATTATGGGAAATAGGGTTTTGAAAAGGCACCTGAAACCTTCTACAAAAGAAACCAAGAGGGTTTTTACAGGCTCTCTCAACTAGCAAAACAATCTGGGAAATTGGGTTTTCACTACGCACCTAGAACCATCTGCGAAGAACTCCATGAGGGTTTTGACAGGCTCCCTCAACCAACAACATGAATAGCAATAGACAAAATGCTCCCTCACCCCTGCTCTCCACCTCAATAGGAAAAAGGGACACCTCAATGGGACAAGAAAGAGAGCTGACCGACTACCTAGACAATCCATTCTCAGCCACAAACATCAGTAGCCAAAAAGCTGCCTCACACCTACTCTCCACCTCACTAGGAGAAAGGGTCCCCTCAATAGGACAAGAAGGAGAGTAGGCTGAGTACCTAGACAATCCATTTTCAACCCAAAACCAAAATAGCTCTCCGTCTCCATAGGAGAGTAAACCACCACCAACAAATCCCAAAGATATCGGCGAGTAAAGTTTCTACATATGCATGTATAAAATAAATAAAAAATTCAATGAGCTTTAAATAATCTTGATTACAAATATCTAATTGTTTCTTTCTCTTTTTAAGAAGTTCTTACATATGTTCCTTATTCTTAATTCTTTTGTAATCCCATTGTCTATATGCTACTTGTTATTTATTCTTTCCCTTTGCTCATCGATTAGATTGTATTTGTATTCTTTTTATCTTTTGAAAAAATCACTCAGGAAACTTGTTCCCACTTTAGTCTTCCCTGATTAGTATTTTCAATCGATTTCTTTATACTTTATAATAAAACATGGCAACATCATAATATTCCCATGCTATCAATTGATTATTTATGGTATGAAAATCTTCTGATAAAATCGGTGGAACTATTCCTCTCCATGCTTGCATTATTCTTATCCTTTACCGAAGTTGCTTTCATCTATTTCCTACCATACTTATTCCTCTTTTCAAATGGATTCCTCGAAATAATTCAAGACTTTATCTGATGAAACTCATTCAATGGACTTTTCCTTATTCTCAGATAAGAAAATAGAGTAATCCTTCATAGTAATAGAAATATGCCTTGGGTGACCATTGCTAGGTATATTGTTGTAACAGATGTTGAAATATCATCAGCCCAGAATAATAATGGAGTCACTTTTACCGTCATACACGTATGATCACTCATATTATTCCCCCTGTCATATCATTCATTGTAACATAATATTACATTATGTTGCTCTTTGGTACTTTTGTCCTCGATGACAAGAAAGTAAAAAAAAGAAGATGTTGTGTTGGTTAAGTTACATATTTTTTAAGCATGTGGTTATATCCTTCTCGTGGGCCAGTTTAGTGACACGGACATATTGACTTGGCTGACGTGTTATGTGTTTAAAACATCTTCTTTCGAGCCATGCTGGTGACACGGATAAATGAATAGCTCTGACTTTGCATTAATTTTAATGACATCTTTGGTTTAATATGTCTACGGTCTAAAGGGCATATTCCTCAGGATACTCCTTGTATCGGACAAGTTAAAAGTTTTTTTTGGAAGATGTTTTTGTGTTTCATTTGGTTTTTGAACCTGCTTGGAGTCCGTCAAACCCTAACGCCATGAGAGTCGCAGCGCTGCTGGAGCTACAGAGCTCGAATCAGTTTGTTCAGTTACAGAGAATGAAGCAAACAATGATTTTAATCAAGAGATTAACGGTTGACAGGTTAGTTTGTTTGATTAGTTTGCATTTAACAGGTATGTTTCTTGAATCACATGATTTAAAAGATTCAGATTTTTTGTTCGAAAGAGTTTTTTTTCAGTTATGCAAAATGAAAATAAGGAAATGTTCATGCATTATTTTTGTTTTTCATGACTGGGAAATAAAACATCTTCAGTTTCTTCTCTTTCGGTTGCACAGTTAAAAACAGTTATTTGATTTTTCAGTTTTCAAATCCTGTACGAGGGTTATTCGAAAAGAAATTGTGGTGTTTTGTTTGGGTATAAAACAGTTTGTTTTCAGAACAGTCAAGGAGAGGAAAAACAGAGAAATACAGTGAGAAGAGTGTGAACAAAGTGATAAGCATTTAAAAAGTGCCGTAGTTTACCAGAGATAGCCGAGGGGTTTCTTGAGAATCAATACTCTGTTTTTTTGTTACAGAGTATATGAGGCTTTATTGATTTGAAACTATATTGTACAGAGTATATGAGGCTTTATTCATTTGAAACTATATTGTTCAGAGATTGGATAGTGTTGATTTTATCCTTGAAGAATATTGTTGCAAAATTTTTCAGATGTACAGACTGGTAAAATATTCTCGCTCCAATCCCTGATGGTTTTGTGACTGCAAGATTTAATTGCATGCATAAAATCACCAGTGGCTATAGCTCGAGTTGAAATATTCATTGATAAGAAGAGGGGTTGGTGCTCCTTGAGGCCTTGTGGTTTCTAAAACTTGTGGACTGAGTTGGTGCTCTTTTTGAATTAATATAAGGGATCGTCTGAGTGGTTTTTCTACCCCAAGAGGGTTTTCCACTCATGAAAAATATGGTGTTATGTGCATTGTCATGTTTCATTCTGTTTTACTAGTTTATGCTCTGATACATCATATTTTAACTCTCTTTATTTCATACTCTGTTTTTTTGGGTTTATGTAATGCAATATTTGAAGTACTCATTTAGATGTTTCAAGTTTGTGTAAAAATTTAATACCATTTTTAAAGGTTTGAATCAAGTGTTTTAGTTGGTTCAATGGTATATTTCATGCTTCATTAATGTATTTCATCAAGGTGTTAAGTCTCAGTCATTTGTGCATACTGTGAATTAAAATTGTCAGGTTCATAAAAGTATAACTTGTTAAAAATTTGTCACACTCTGATTCACCCCCCCCCCCCTCTCAGAGTGTTTCCACTTCCAACAAGTGGTATCAGAGCATAGGGTCCCTCATATAGGTCTGTCCTAGGGATTGTTCCTGGTCACTCGGAAGTTTTTTTTATGGCTCAAACTCAGGAAGGTGCTTCACTTTCAAGAGCTCCTCTTTTTGATGGAACTGATTATGTGTTCTGGAAGATTAGGATGGAAACTTATCTCATTTCAGTTGATCTTAATGTGTGGAATATTGTGATCACAAAATATACAGTTCCTTCCATTATTCCTATTGATCCTGATGATAAAACCAAGTATGAGTTAAATGCCAGAGCTAAGCATGCTCTCTTATGTGGTCTCACTAAAGATGTTTTTGTTAAAGTCATGCATTGTTCTTCTGCTTATGATATTTGGAAAAAACTTGAAACCATTTATCAAGGGGATGCTAAGGTTAAGGAGTCTAAAATCCTTACACTCAAAAATCAATTTGAATCTTTAAGAATGAAATAAGATGAAACAGTAGCAAGCTATTTTCTTAGAGTTGATGAAATAGTTAATTCGAGAAAGGGTCTTGGTGAAGAGGTTGAAGAAAAGGAAGTTGTCAATAAAGTGATTAGAACCTTGTTACCCAAGTTTGAAACTAAGGTTTCAACCTTAGAAGAAAAGAAAAGTTTTTCTACCATGACACTTGATAACCTTCAAAGCATTCTTACTGCCTATGAGATGAGGATAGGTAATAATCCTTCTTCTTCAAAAGAAACAGCTTTTAAAGTAGAAAAGAAAGAAGAACTTGATAGTGAATCTGAACTTTCAGATGCTATAGAAGCCCTTTTTGTTAGAAAACTGAAAAAGAAATATAAGGGCAAATTACCTTTTAAGTGCTTTAATTGTGGCAAAGCTGGACACTTTGCTGCTCAATGTCCTCTAAGTGATCAAGACAGTGAAGAGGAAAAACCAGAAAAATTCTACAAAAAGAAAATGTGGAATCCTCAAAGGAGATCTAATACCTTCAAGAAAAAGAAGAGTCTTTTTACTAAAGAAGACTCTGGAAATGAATCAGATGATTCACCTTGTGAAGGTGATGAAACTCTATTTATGGCAGAATTAGAAGATGTAACTAGCAAAACAAAAAATGAATTTGAAGATCTAGATCAAGGAGAAATAGATCTTGAAGGAGAATTGTTTTGTGCTTTAAAAGAAATAAAGAGGTTAAAGAAACTTGTAGCTTCACATGAAAATTCAAATCAGATTTTACAAGTCGAGTTGAATGATGCAAATTTAGTGACTTCAAACTTGAAGTCCCTTCTTGAAGAAAGAGAAAAGAAAATTGAAACATTAGAACAACAGTCCACAAAACTTCAAAAACAAATTGAACAGTATGAAAGTACAATACATCTAAATGATATCTTGAGCAAGCAAAAGTTGCATAAAGATTTGGCTGGTTTGGGGTTTGATAAAGCTGAATCATCAAGACAGAACACTAAGCCTGCAATTAGAAAATCATTTCAGACTTATAACAGAACAAAACCTTTTAGGTTTGGCTTCTTTCATGGATACTATTTCTATTGCAATAGGTTTGGTCATAAGGTTAATACTTGCAGATTTCTGCAACAAAGATCTCCTATGTTTGGTTACAATCAAGGATATGACTTTCCAAACACAGTAAAGTGTAATAAGTGTAACACTTTTGGGCATACTACTATACAGTGCAAAACAAAGGCAAGTCCTAATAAAATATGGAAACCTAAATTTGTATCTGGTATTGAGCAATCAATGATAGTGCAAACTGCACTTTTCTCAAATAAGAAATCTTTATGGGTGTTGGATAGTGGCTGTTCACACCATATGACAGGAGATAAAAATAAATTTCTGCATCTTGAAGACTTTAATGGTGGCTTTGTACGCTTTGGGGATAATTCAGGAGCTTATGTACGAGGTAAAGGTACATTATTGCTAAATGATGATACTCCTATTCATGATGTGTACTTTGTTGAAGGGTTAAAGCACAATTTATTGAGTGTTAGTCAAATTTGTGATAGTGGTTACAGTGTATCTTTTAGCTCTCAAGATTGTACTATCAAAAATAAATCTGGTAAAACTGTTGCTGCTGGTTTGAGAACAATTGGCAATGTCTACAGTCTACTTGATTCCACTGACTATGAGAATAATTAAGGCATTTGTCTTATGGGTCAAATAGAAGAAAATTGGTTATGGCATAAACGCCTAGGACATATAAATTTTGACAATCTGGTTAGAATCAGTAAAAATCAGAATGTTAGAGGTTTGCCTATTTTGAATAAACCATTCAATTCAGTTTGTAAAGCATGTTTGAAAGGAAAGCAAACAAAAGTGTCTTTCAAACCTAAAGAACATTCTTCTACTAGACCATTACAACTTGTACACACAGACTTATGTGGTCCTACAAGGACACAGTCAATAAATGGTGAAAAATATTTTATGCTTTTTGTTGATGACTATACCAGAATGGTATGGGTCACTTTTCTTAAACACAAATCCGAAGCATTTGATAGATTTAAGATTTTCAGAAAAATGGTTGAACGAGAATCTGATCTAAAATTGAAATGCTTGAGATCAGACAAGGGTGGTGAATTCACTTCACAAGAATTCATTGATTACTGTGAAAGACATGGTATTAAGAGACAATATGTTGCTATTCGTACACCTCAACAGAATGGAGTAGTTGAGAGAAAAAATAGAACAGTCAAAGAAATGGCTCGCACAATGCTTAATGAGGCAAATCTACCAGACAGGTATTGGAAAGAAGCTGTACACACAGCTGTTTATATTTTGAATCGTGTTCAAATCAGGGTAAAATCTACCTTTACTCCTTATGAACTTTGGTATGGAAAAGCTGCTTCTATCAAATATTTCAAAATTTTTGGTGCCAAATGTTATCTAAAAAGAGATGAAGAAAATCTAGGAAATTTTGAGGCTAAAACTGATGAGGGTATCTTTCTTGGATACTCTACTCATAGCAAAGCCTATAGATGTTTCAATAATAGACTGAATAAAATTGTTGAAACAATAAATGTAAGGTTTGATGAACAATTTTTGTTAAGTAATGATTTGCAGGATATTGAGGAAGAGGAAATTACTTTAACAAAGGTTGATCAAGTTCCTAAACCTGCAGAAACAGAAAAGAAAAATGAAATATGTTCATCAAGTTCTGATGAAGAAAATACAGAGAATTCAAATGCAGAGACAGGTATTCTCCATTATACACCCTCAAAAATTATAACAAAGAGACATCCTCAAAGTCAAGTTATTGGAAATATAGATGCAGGTATTTTGACTAGAAGAAGGGCAAAAACAACTGAACAAGCTCAACTGGCTGAACATTTTTGTTTGATAACTGATTTTGAACCCAAAAATGTTTTTGATGCTTTATCTGATGAATGTTGGTTAAATGCAATGAAAGATGAAATCAGTCAAATAGAGAAAAACCAAACTTGGGAATTAGTACCTAGGCCAGATGATAAGAATGTGATAGGAGGCAAATGGATCTTTAGAAATAAGCTTGATGAATCTGGGAAGGTTGTTAGAAATAAAGCTCGTTTTGTTTGTAAAGGTTATGCTCAGCAGGAAGGAATAGATTTTGGAGAAACATTCGTACCAGTAGCTAGATTAGAATCAATCAGAATTTTTCTTGCATACTCTTGCTATAAAAAATTTAAAGTTTATCAGATGGATGTCAAAACTGCCTTTCTGAATGGTTATCTTGATGAAGAAGTTTATATGGAACAGCTGGAAGGTTTTGAAGTTGCAGGCAAATCTGATTGTGTATACAGATTAAAGAAAGCACTCTATGGCCTTAAACAGGCTCCAAGAGCTTGGTACTCTAGACTGGATAATCATCTTAAAGCAAATGGATTCACTAGAGGTGCTGTAGATAGCAACTTATATGTTAAAATCGAAGGTAATGATGTCCTAGTGGTTGTGATATATGTAGATGATATCATTTTTGGCTGTAATAATGACTCTTTATCCAAAAAGTTCTCTAAAATCATGGAATCTGAGTTTGAAATGTCTATGTTTGGGGAACTGAATTTCTTTCTTGGTCTTCAAGTGTTACAACTTCAGCAAGGTATCTTCTTGTCACAAACTAAATATGCCAAAGAGATGATTAGAAAATTTAATATGGCAGATTGTAAACCAGTCAGCACTCCAATGGAAACAGGCTGTAAATTGACCAAATCTGATGACTCACCTACAGTAAATCAATCTGCGTACAGGTCAATGATAGGAAGTCTATTATATTTAATTGCATCTTGACCAGATTTAATGTTTGCAGTATGTCTAGTCTCTCGCTTTCAATCTGCACCTAAACAATCTCATTTGAATGCTATAAAACGAATCTTTAGATATGTTCAAGGCACACTAGATTATGGTCTTTGGTATCCCCATAATAATGACTTCACTCTTATTGGCTTCACTGATTCTGATTGGGCCGGTTGTCTAGATGATCGTAAAAGCACCAGTGGAGCTGCCTTCTTTCTTGGTGATTGTCTTGTTGCTTGGCACATTAAAAAGCAAGATTGTGTCACTCTGTCCACCGCAGAGTCAGAATATATAGCAGCCACTGCATGTTGCACACAACTGATATGGATGTCTCATCAAATTACTGATATGGGCATTTCTACTATTAAGCCCATTTCAATCTATTGTGACAATACTAGTGCAATTGATCTTTCAAAAAATCCAATTATGCACTCTCGTACTAAACATGTTGCCATTAAACTCTATTTTTTACGAGATCAGGTGTTGGCTAATGAGTTTCAATTAGTGTTTGTTCCTTCACAAGCTCAAGTTGCTGACATTTTTACAAAAGCCTTGTCT
The DNA here is from genome assembly GCF_030272615.1 of Cryptomeria japonica. Taxonomy (NCBI): domain Eukaryota; kingdom Viridiplantae; phylum Streptophyta; class Pinopsida; order Cupressales; family Cupressaceae; genus Cryptomeria; species Cryptomeria japonica. The sequence continues at coordinate 14,643,601 of NC_081415.1, read as the reverse complement.
AAAGAAGTCTTTGAACGGTTACGGGATAGATTGGGAGTATTTTCTCAATCTACTCTTGTCTTCACCTAAAGCATACTTTGAGGGGGAGTGTTGCTCTGTTGATCTCTTCTTTCCTTTTGTTCTTGTGTTGTAAAAAAAAGAAAAAAAGGGGGAGAAATTGGTATTTGTGGTTTTGGTATTTCATTTTTGCAACAGTGAGTAACATTAGTATATAGTGACAGATTACAGTGATAGATTGGTATTTGTGACTTTGGTATTTCATTTTTGACAGTGACATTGGATTGGTATTTGTGGTTTTGGTATTTCATTTTTGCAACAGTGAGTAACATTAGTATACAGTGACAAATTACAGTGACAGATTGGTATTTGTGACTTTGGTATTTCATTTTTGACAGTGACATTGGATATTGGCATTTCACAGATATTGGCATTTCACATCACAGATATTGGCATTTCACATATTGGTATTCATTTTTGATTAGGCATTACAGACTTGGCATTTTATTGTCATTTCATTGGCATTACAGTGATATTACAGTGACAATTGACTTTTCAGGCATTGGATTTTCATTACAGTGGCACAGGCATTTTTTATTTTGGGTATTTCAGTTTGGTATTCTTGTTTGATTCAGATCAGATTGGGAGTTCATTCTTTACAGAATTGCAGGTTCAGAGAATGGTTTTTTTTTCTTTACAGGTTTGCATATGACAAGGTTCAGTGTTGATTGTATATTGCATTTGTTAATAGTGGAATTTCTTGCATTGATTTTGGTCCTTTCAGATGATGGCATTTTTCATGGCAATGATTGTTTAAGTTTTTTTCTTTTTTTGCCATCAAGGACAAAGGGGGAGTTTGTTGCTCTTTGGTACTTTTGTCCTCGATGACAAGAAAGTAAAAAAAAGAAGATGTTGTGTTGGTTAAGTTACATATTTTTTAAGCATGTGGTTATATCCTTCTCGTGGGCCAGTTTAGTGACACGGACATATTGACTTGGCTGACGTGTTATGTGTTTAAAACATCTTCTTTCGAGCCATGCTGGTGACACGGATAAATGAATAGCTCTGACTTTGCATTAATTTTAATGACATCTTTGGTTTAATATGTCTACGGTCTAAAGGGCATATTCCTCAGGATACTCCTTGTATCGGACAAGTTAAAAGTTTTTTTTGGAAGATGTTTTTGTGTTTCATTTGTTTTTTGAACCTACTTGGAGTCCGTCAAACCCTAACGCCATGAGAGTCGCAGTGCCGCTGGAGCTACAGAGCTCGAATCAGTTTGTTCAGTTACAGAGAATGAAGCAAACAATGATTTTAATCGAGAGATTAACAGTTGACTGGTTAGTTTGTTTGATTAGTTTGCATTTAACAGGTATGTTTCTTGAATCACATGATTTAAAAGATTCAGATTTTTTGTTCGAAAGAGTTTTTTTTCAGTTATGCAAAATGAAAATAAGGAAATGTTCATGCATTATTTTTGTTTTTCATGACTGGGAAATAAAACATCTTCAGTTTCTTCTCTTTCGGTTGCACAGTTAAAAATAGTTATTTGATTTTTCAGTTTTCAAATCCTGTACGAGGGTTATTCGAAAAGAAATTGTGGTGTTTTGTTTGGGTATAAAATAGTTTGTTTTCAGAACAGTCAAGGAGAGGAAAAACAGAGAAATACAGTGAGAAGAGTGTGAACAAAGTGATAAGCATTTAAAAAGTGCCGTAGTTTACCAGAGATAGCCGAGGGGTTTCTTGAGAATCAATACTCTATTTTTTTGTTACAGAGTATATGAGGCTTTATTGATTTGAAACTATATTGTACAGAGTATATGAGGCTTTATTCATTTGAAACTATATTGTTCAGAGATTGGATAGTGTTGATTTTATCCTTGAAGAATATTGTTGCAAAATTTTTCATATGTACAGACTGGTAAAATATTCTCGCTCCAATCCTTGATGGTTTTGTGACTGCAAGATTTAATTGCATGCATAAAATCACCAGTGGCTGTAGCTCGAGTTGAAATATTCATTGATAAGAAGAGGGGTTGGTGCTCCTTGAAGCCTTGTGGTTTCTAAAACTTGTGAACTGAGTTGGTGCTCTTTTTGAATTAATATAAGGGATCGTCTGAGTGGTTTTTCTACCCCAAGAGGGTTTTCCACTCATGAAAAATATGGTGTTATGTGCATTGTCGTGTTTCATTCTGTTTTACTAGTTTATGCTCTGATACATCATATTTTAGCTCTCTTTATTTCATACTCTGTTTTGTTGGGTTTATGTAATGCAATATTTGAAGTACTCATTTAGATGTTTCAAGTTTGTGTAAAAATTTAATACCATTTTTAAAGGTCTGAATCAAGTGTTTTAGTTGGTTCAATGGTATATTTCATGCTTCATTAATGTATTTCATCAAGGTGTTAAGTCTCAGTCATTTGTGCATACTGTGAATTAAAATTGTCAAGTTCATAAAAGTATAACTTGTTAAAAATTTGTCACACTCTGATTCACCCCCCCTCTCAGAGTGTTTCCACTTCCAACACATTATATATACATTGTATTGTTACATGTGAATATGTAATATATTGCAGTCTCTTCTGTGATGGCTAAGAATATATGTAACTGTATATAGAAGGAAAGGAAGGATTCGACCGGATAAATATTTTGATATAAGTTAGAGTGTGTTTGATAGCCAAGAATGACTTGCCCGCAGTAAGCCATTCTCGGCTCTCCATCACACTTTTCTTCACAGGGTGACATGGTGAGGACTTGCAATAATGATTTACCATCATTTTAGTTTTCATTTGTTAGTTTTATATTTTTTATTTTTTATTTTTTCGTTAGTTAATTTTTCTGTGTGGTTTGCAGTATTTTGATTTCTAAGACTTGTAAAAAAATTTGATTAGGGTTTTGAAAGGACCTGTAAGAATGTCTATGGAAAAAATTGTGTATATTTTCTGCATTAACAATCCATAATGAAAAAGAAAAAATTGCATCATATAGAAAGAAACAATACAGGTATAACTTCACCCCAACTACAATTCAGGTTATCACGAATTGTGAGGAGATCAAGAGATTTTCCAAATCGGAGCATGCAAATAATAAAAGATTTCCTCTCAAAGCGAATTCACACAGTTGAATTTAGAGGTGAGTTGGCTATGTATGTGAAAAAGGGCTAATACACGTCATTTTAATCTGTAAATTCCAGAGCTATGTATATTACACTATTTTTCCTCGTCTTTGATACCTCATTCGGAAAACTAAATTTTGTGCAAAAATATTTGTGTGTTTTTTTAATAATTATTCAACAATTTTGAAAATACATCGAGTATATTAATGTGCTTTCTTGAATTAGATTTCATGTGAGAGGGAGGGTTGAACTGCAATGCCAAATCATAGATCCTTACCATAAAGAAGACGATCTTTCAAGCTTCTTTCTTTTAGGGGAATGTGATTCCTTTCCTGATGACGAATCTTCTTTCCTTAATATTAAAGGGAGCACTTTTTTAAGATTCTAAAGTTAAAAAGATTCATTCTTTTGAAATCATTTTTTGAAAATTTAAAAGTTTCAGAGTCCTAATGAAAAAATTTCAACTATAGTCATCAAAACAAAAGGTAATATATGATTCTTCATTCTTGTGCTATTCTAGTCTAGTAGAAAGTGTTCTATAATTTTAATTACTTTTCATATTTTTCAATTTGGGAATTTATAAATGATTTACTTTATTAATAAAAAATAATTCTTATTTTTACATTTTATTTATTTATTTAATTGGAAAGAGATCATAATCTTTCTTTACCACTTGCTACTTGGCTGCTAATTATTTGAATTTTTCTTCATGTTTTAATCCACTTTCTTGATGCAAGCCTCATCAAGTGAGTGGGGTTGAGCTACAACATAAATTGATAGATATTACTTAGGATGAGGGTGATCTTTTAGATGTTTCTTTTGATAGTTCATTTTCTCTTTCTTTAGTTTTCCCTTCACCGTCCACTACCAACATGTCCCAGAATTTAGGTTTCTTGGGGAAGATTCTGCCTTCCACAATATACGACACCAGATTACCTTTCATATCCTTCTTCCAAAGAGCTTCATTTTATTTAAATTATTGCACTTACCCAACTCAATTTGAATGAGATCTCCACCAATGGTAGTACATTTCTTAGAGAAACCAATAGCAGGGGTTGATAAGGGAATGCTAAAACTAGCTTTGGGAAATGTAACTTTCACCAGATTTAACAAAGTGATTCCACATCAATAAATGATTGAAGTACAATATGGTCAGGATAATAAATGAAAAGGAAATTTTTAACTCTTCAAGTATCATTGGGACTAATGTCTTCTCATATTATAACATGAATGTTGTTAGGAAACTCATGCTATATCATCAATATTTTGAGCTTGTTGGAGAAGGAACCAATGTTTTCTAGCTTGTTTTTTGTCTTATTTCCTTCCCTAAGTTTGTGTTGGATCCTTACATGGGCAAAGGTGGCTAGGACACTTTGTCATTTGGTGATAGGATCCATCAAACTCTAGCTTGGCTTAGCATTTCCTGTCAACATCTTGATGACATTTTTGCATTCACCCTCAATTATGATTTTTTGGTAACCCTTGTCCTTAGCGATGGAAATATCATAGAAAGTAGCTACCACTTATGGCATATTGGAGGTTTGAATGCCTAGGTTTGGCATGTAGGCCAACATCATTCTGCCATCAAGATCTTTGATGACCCCACCCCAACCTGCCCGATGTGGATTCCTTTTAGAAGACCCATCAAAATTAAGTTTTAACCATTGAGGGGGACCAATTTGGGTATAAATTGTTAATAGAAAATAGTTATTAATTTTGGGATTTGATTTTTATATGATTGGAGAGGACCCATAATCCCCCTCTTATAGATAAAAAAAATTATAATGTGTACTTTAGTTTGAACTTTAATAAATTAAAAGGTGGAAATTGTGGGAAAATATTGCAATCAAGGGAGAAGTGGCCTAATATTATAGTTTGGAATTAAGGAGAGATCTAGGACAACAATTGGTAATGAATCATCATTCATCTATGAGTTTTTTTAGAATTAATTAAAGAAGTTATTAGTTTGCTTTTATATTATATAGGTGGTTTGTGCTTTTTGAGAGTGGAGATATTTTTAGTTTTTCATTATTATGTATTTGTAATAATTAATATGTGTTATGTTAGGGCCCAAATTTGATGATCAGCCATGTCTATCAAGTCAATATTCTATGAGAGTTATTTGTTAGAATAGTTGTCATTGATGTGAAAAGTAAGATGTCAAAGTATATTAAATTCAAATGTTATAATTGATGTCAAAGGTATTGGAAGTTATAATAGTTGTCAAAGGTGAGAAAGTATAAATGAGATTGTTGGAAACATTATTATTTTTATTAAACAAAAATAAAAGTAGTTTGTTATACATTCCCATTGAAGAAAGCTGGTGAAATAAGAAAAAAGGCACAAGAGATATTCATATTTAAACATAATAAACAATACTATGAGAAAGATGTTGGAGAAAAAGTAAATATTCTTTATTAATTATATTTACAAATTATCCATATTGAACCATACATGGAAAGATGCAGGTCAATTACTCAAAAATATTTATGGTCAAGATGATTTGATTGTGGATTTAAGAGTAGATGAAAGAGATGATTGAAGACAAAAGATTACACAACAATTGGTCATATATTAATAATAACAAGGAAACTAAGAACAAAAAATAATAATGATTCCATAAAAGAGAATTGATCTATTTAAAAGACAAAAAATAAATTAAAACAAAATTATATAAGATGTACCTCTCTTAAGAGATGTACCTATGATAACATCTCTTAAGAAAAAGAGCATTGATCCAAATAAAGATGTCACTCTCATAGGAGATGTACCTCTTCATAAAGATTTGAAGATATAAATAATGGAGATGACTAGGGGTTTAAAATATATTTTTCATTGAATATCATTCGTATGAAGAAACAAAAATAGAAATGTATCTCACTAGATTTGTGAGATTTGTGAGTGATCTTATAATAGATTTATAAGATTGCAAAAATTGTTGAAGAGTGCAAGTAGATGTTTGGAGCAGATATAAAGACATATCAAAGAAAATTAATAAGTACAATTACAAAGGAAAGCATTACATTAATTAAGATTAAGTTTGTGAAGGAAGGACTTAGATTTGTGAAAGAAGAAAATTTTATTATAGTGCTCAAATTTGTAAAAGGAGCACATCATATTATAGTACTTAGATTTGTAAAAGAAGAATATCACATTATAGTGTTCAAATTTGCGAAGTAAGAACATCAAATTATAGTGATAAAACTTTTGTATGGAAGATAAAAGGTATATCATTGATACAATAGAAAATTTGTGTGAGAAGAGAGAGGTTGATTTCAAATTATAGTGATAAAACTTGTGTATGGAAGATAAAAGGTATATCATTGATACAATAGAAAATTTGTGTGAGAAGAGAGAGGTTGATTTCAAATTATATTGATAAAACTTGTGTACGGAAGATAAAAGGTATATCATTGATACAATAGAAAATTTGTGTGAGAAGAGAGAGGTTGATTTCAATTTATATTGATAAAACTTGTGTATGGAAGATAAAAGGTATATCATTGATACAATAGAAAATTTGTGTGAGAAGAGAGAGGTTGATTTCAAATTATATTGATAAAACTTGTGTATGGAAGATAAAAGGTATATCATTGATACAATAGAAAATTTGTGTGAGAAGAGAGAGGTTGATTAGAAGAGTATTTTGTGAAATACTTAGCAGATCTTAAAGAAAGATAATAGCAGATCTATAACAATTTTTTAGAAGGATTTTAGTATATGAGAGTAGATTGGTGACTGAGAATGAACAATGATTTGAGAAGAGGAATAAATTGTATATTTTGTGAGGCACTTATGTTGAGTTTTTTTGTAGCTTAGAAGGTGTTGATTGTGGAAGTTGCTTAAAAGAAGTTCAAGTTCAATGTTCAATAAGAGAATATTTTCTATTTTGTAAAAATAATATTTCTTAGAGTTGTGAGGTTAACACCAAGAGACTGTTTTTCATTTTGTAAAAAGAATATTTCCTAGAGTTGTGAGGTTAACACCAAGAGAAGTTTTATGTGTGAGTTAGTCTAAGTTATGTGAGACAAGTTTCTTTTCTCTTGCATCATGTAAGGAAAGTTCTAGTTTGCATCATGTAAGGATTGTTTCTCTTAGGTTGTGTCGTGTGAGGAAATTTTCTCTTGTCTTGCATATTAATATTTCATCAAGAGGTCTATATATGTAAGATCATTGTAGCAACTAGTATTGTATTTGGAAAGAAATTTTTCTCTTAAAGCTTACTAGAAGATTCAAAATTTGCAAGTTTTTTCCCCACATTGGAGTTTCCTAGGTATATCGGTGTTGTCTGTGTTATTTAATTTGTTTGATTGGCTTCGTGTGAATTTTCTTCCACTATTCATTATTGTTAATTAACCTAGTGTATTAATTGTTACAAATCAAATAGGTAAACATTATTCTTGTTTCTAAACTATGATATTTGTTGAGCAATTGATCTATTCTTGGGTTAGAAAAATAATTAACATGGTATCAAAGCTTTAAACTCTGAATACAAAGCCAAGTTTTGTGACACAAATTTTTAAGATTTCAATTTTCAATTTCTTCGAGGTTTTTATTTCACAATGGCAACTAGTGTTCGACATGAGGGCAATCTTAAGGGTGTATCTAACTTCTTATAATTTGGAAGGTTTAGATTACATCCATTCTCAACGAGAATAGGTTATGGATCTATGCTAGTATAGACATTACTCTACCAACAAATGATCCTAGTACCCTATATTTGCATTAAATCAAGGAGGCCAAGGCTCAGAGGATTATCCTTGATGGGGTAAAATAAAATTTGATTCCTCGTCTATTTACGAAATACATCGCCAAGGAAATGTGATATACGCTCACCAAACTTTATCAGAGTGACTATGAGAGTCGTAAGATGATGCTCAAGGAAAAATTGCATAACACCAATATTTCCAAGTGTGAGAGCATGACCTCTTACGTTTCTAGGATAACACAAGTCAAGGATCAGTTGGCTACTGTTGGAGAGATGATTGTTGATTATGAGCTCATGCAGATAGCTCTGAATAGTTTCTCGAAGCACTAGGAAGTGTTTGTCAAGTGTGTTGTTGGAAAAGATCACCTACTCAACCAGGTGAGGCTTTGGAATGATTTTGTCTAGGAAGAGATCTATGAAATTACTCATCAAGGAGTTTAGACAAAGAAGCTTGAAGATGAATAAAATATTTCTCTTGCAAGAAAGGGTAAACAAACTCTCAGTAAAGGGAAAACTAAATGTTCTCCTTCCAAGAATGGGAAGAAGAAAGATCTAAGATAAATTATTTTTTCTATCATCAAATGGGTTACTACGCTAGTCAATGTCCGAATAAGAAAAACAAGGGTAATTCAAAGAAGAAAGTTGTGGCTATTGTAGAAGTGGATGAGTATGCAACACGTATTGAGAATGAGTTTTCACTCATTTCTTGTCTCTCAAGTTTAATTGTCAATAGTTTTTGGTATATTGATAGTGGGGCTTCTTGCCACATGATGGGAGTTAGAGAATATTTCACCAAGTTGGAGGAGAAGAAGTTGGACTTTTCTATTGAACTTGGAAACAATTCCAAGTACCATGCAACTAGTGTTTGCATGGTCAAGTTTCAAAGGGAGTCTAGCAAACCTCTTTTGGTGGAGGACATGTTGTATGTCCCTGACATGACAAAGAATTTAATCTTTGCTTCTACTCTAGAGGAAAATGGTTACATCATGACCTTTAAATGGGGAAAAATCTATATCCATCCTATGACTTCAAAGGTAGCAAAAGAAATTGGAGCCAGGAATGGCAACTTGTTTGGATTACAGTTTGGGACAACACATGCATTGGTGTGTAGCACTAGATGGCTAGTAGAATTGTGGCACTAGAGGATGGCTCACTTTCGCCATGTAACACTTAATGTGCTCAAGAAAATAGCAACAGGAATGCCTACGATGGTCAAAAATCATGAGGTGTGCAAGGGTTGTGATCTTAGAAGATATACCAATACCAATTTTCCAAGCAGCAACAATGGATCCAAAGGTATTTTGGATCTCATACACTCAAATGTGTGTGAATGGGTACAAGTATTATGTTACCTTTATTGATGATTTTTTGAGGAAGAGATGGATATATGGTGCATGAGAACCCTTCCAAACTCTTTCTCTTTCTTTGTTTTGTTGGTGTTATGCTTCTTATGAAGCCATTGTACATGAATAAGAGCCATGAGCTCATGTGTGTTAGACTAGGTCCTAGTTGTAGGTCCTTAGTGTTTGTTGTGATTTCTTGTGCAGGAGAGGTTGAGTGTGCCTGGAGTGTGTGTTAGGCCTTATTGGCATGTAGATGTCCTTAGGATACCCAAAATAGGCTTAGGAGTCATGAAAAGCAACAATGGCAAAGTTGCTCAAAAGATGCAAAAGTTGCATGACAACTTTTAAAAGTTGTCAAGCAACTTTTCCACCCAAAATGGTCTTAGACCCTTGTTGTGCATGGAGAGCCCTAATTTTTGGCACACTAACCAAGGAAAAGGTAGTATAAGTACTTAAAAACCCTAAATAAGTGGGTTGGATGTCAGACATTGTATAGCCCTAGCAAAAAGATCAGACTGAGACTGTAAAACTGTTACCAGTCAGTTTGAATGAAGAAAACAAGTAAGTTATGGGATTGAGAAATGTCCAAAACTATGTGGAATGTTTGTCATGGTGTAATTAATTTCATTTCAAGCAATTATTTTAGGTTTTTACTTCCAGATTGAGTGTGTTTATAAAAAGTTTGTAAATTGTCTTCTTACTGTCCAGTTTTGGATAAGATTGTGTAAATGACTGCATAACTCCATTCCCCGTTGTGGAACCACCATGAAACCATGGGGAATGAGAGTGAAAACCTTGTACCATAATTCTAAACAAGTAGGGCCCTTGAAAATGTAGGAAGGCCAAGCAAAGATCCACTCCTAGGCGAGCCTGAACAGTGCCCGGTTAGGAGAGGTTAGATTGCAGAGGTCTTGTTAGATTGTAGAGGTCTTGGAGAGCAAGGTTGGATAGATGAGAGTACACCCATTGGAGGAGGTGTAGAGGAGTGTTTGAAGAATCATTGGTGTGAAGGAGGAGCATCCACCAATCCAAACAAGGTGGCTAAAACATAAAACACTCACTGTGACCCAGGTAGACCATAAAACCCTCACAAAACCCTTAAAAACTCCAAAATTTGCCCTAGGCACTGTACAGCCACTTGGAGGCCCAAAACCTAGAAAATTCTTGAGAACTTTCCAATTGAATGGTAGTCCATTTTGGGAGTTTGGGTTGTGTATGCATCATTTGTGCAAGAAAGCCCTAAAGGACTCGGTAGGAGGCCTAATTGGTCCTAATCCTTGTAGCCCTGTTTTGTAAGCAAAAACACAAAACAATGAAATCGGTAGAAAGGATGAAGGTAGAAATTTCTTGGGGGCACATGGAGGGATGCAAAACATGGTTTAGGGACTGATTTAACCTTGCTAAGACCTTGGAAAGTGTGGAATAAGCCTTAGCCCTTATTAGCCATAGTAAGGGGTTTTGAGTCTCATGAGTAGGTGAGACCTTAGGAGCAGTATAGCAACTCATTGGTGGGTGGATTGGGCAAGGTCAGGGGATTCCTCAATGAAAGGGAAGTCCTAGAGACCCTAGGGTGTGCAGAGAAAACCAGGTGATCCAAGGGAAGGATCCAGGAGCATAGACTAGGCTAGTCTATCCCTAACTCCATCCCATCAATATATATTATGAAGAATAAAGATGAAGCCTTCATTAGGTTCAAAGAGTTTAAGGCTTTTGTGGAGAACCAAATAGGGAGGAAGATCAAGATACTTAGATTTTATAATGGAGGGGAGTATACCCTGAATGCCTTCAAGTATTTTTATACTCAAGAAGGTATCAAGAAATAGTTGACAATTTTGTACAACCCTCAGTAGAATGGGGTTGTTGAACAGAAAAATAAGGCTATAATTAGATCAGCCAAGGCCATGCTTCATGATGAGGATTTGCCTTTGTTTTTATAGGTAGAAGCTTCCAATACAATTGTGTATTTGTATAATAGGAGTCAACACAAATTTTTGGGAGAATTGACTCCAAAAACTCACTAGGAAGAAACCAAATTTGGAGTACATTTGCATCTTTGAATTCCTTGTGTATTTTCATATTCTCGTGGAGAAGAGAACCAAGTTGGAACCAACTATAGAGAAGGGTATCCTATTTAGGTATAGTGAGACTTGTAAGTCTTGTTGGGTTTACATTCCCACCCTCATGAAAATAGTTTTTCACAAAGATGTAAAGTTCAAGGAGGAAAGGGCTCTTCAGAACTCTGGAAGCTTGATGGAGGTTCATAAAGAGGAGTAGGCATCCAAGGTTGAGGTTGCAAAAATTCCTCAAACTTAGTCACACAAGTTGAAGAGAAGAGTAGGCAAGCCAAGCAAGTTGATCAAGAGGAATAATAGTGGATTTTTTGGCCTCAAACTCCTATCATAGGGAGGAGAAGAAATAGGGTAGCTGAGAAAACACTAAGAGAGGCCCAAGAGTATGTTAGTGATCTTTAGAATCCAATTAGATAGATAAAGGCTCCCAGACATTATTATAGTTATATGACACTTATGAGTGAACTAATTGAGGTGGATCCTTCCATCTTTTAGGAGTTGTCCAAGCACAAGGTGTGGAAGGATGTCATCGTGGAAGAGTATTCTTCCATCATGAAGAATAGTGTGTGGGAGGTAGTACCATGACCCCAAAACAAGTTAGTGGTGGGGTTGAGATGGTTGTATACGATCAAGAATGTTGCAAATGGTAGTGTGGAAAAGTTCAAATGTTGGTTTGTATCTAAGGGATTTTCTTAGAAGGAAGGTATTGACTATGATGAGACCTTTGCTCTGGTAGCTAGGTACTCATCCATAAGGGCTATCATTTATGTAGTAGCACATATTTGAGGTGCACTGGAGGGATTCCCATGTGTGCAGCTTGAAGAGAGCATTATATGGGCTCAAGCAAGCTCCCTGGGAGTGGTATGCATCCATTGATGGTTACTTGTAGCTCATGTAGGCTTCACCAAGAGTGAGGCTAATCCAAACCTATATTATGTTCAAGTGAAGGGAGAGATTCTCATATTGGTGTTATATGTTGTTGAATTATTTCTTATAAGGTTAGAAGAGCGCATAATAAAATGCAAGTGGGATCTTGAAAGAGAATTTGAGATGAATTAGTTGGGGTTGATGCACTAATTTCTCAGATTGGATCTATGACAAAAAGAGGGAGAAATCTTCCTTAGACAAGGGAAGTATACAATTGATATCTTGAATCGATTTAGGATAGAAAATTGTAAGCCTATGTTCATGCTACTTGTGACCAACTAGAATAAGATTGATGCTTCCAAATCTGAGGTAGTGGAACTAACTTTATACTATAGGATCTCTTATGTATCTGGTCAACACAAGGCAATACCTTTGTTTTGTAGTGAATTCCCTAAGTCATTTTATGGTGGAACCTAAACCTATGTATTGGATAGCTACGAATAATATTTGAGGTATCTTTAAGGCATAGTTGATTATGGGTTAAAGTATATTCAATAGGATGCAGTGAAGCTCTAGGGGTTCACGGATGTAGACTAGACAAGCAGTACAATTGACAAGAAGAGCACTTCAAGGTGTTGTTTTAGTTTGGGATCAAGAGTGATCTCTTGGTATGATAGGAAACAAAAGTCATTTGAACTAAAACTGTGGAGGTTGAGTATATGGTACCTAGTATGGCTATATGTGAGGCTATCTGGCTTCAAAAACTTCTAGCTAGGCTCTTTGATTAGGAGTTAGATCCTATAGTCATTTATTCTGATAATCAAACTTGTATCAAAATCTCTGAGAATCAAGTGTTTCATGACAAGTCAAAGCATATTGAGATCAAGTACCACTTCATAAAAGATTTTGTGGGGAAGAAGATACTAAAGTTGCAATACATTCCTACAGATGAGAAGATAGCAGACATCTTGGTGAAGGCCTTAAAGAAGAGTAAGTTTCTATTCTTTAGGGATACATTGGGTGTTGTGAAGAACACCTTCCTCTCTAAGAGGGAGTGCTGAGTTTTCTATAGCTCAGAAGGTGTTGAGTGTGGAAGTTGATTAAGTGTAGCTTGAGTTGAATGTTCAGTAAGAGTGTTTTTAATTCTGTAAATAGAATATTTCCTAGAGTTGTGAGGTTAATACCAAGAGCATTTTTATGTGTGAGTTATTCTAACTTATGTGAGACAAGTTTCCTTTCTCTTGCATCATGTAAGTAAAGTTCCAATTTGTATCATGTAAGGAAAGTTTCTCTTGTCTTGCATTTTGACGTTTCATAAAGAGGGCTATATATGTAAGATTTCTATGGAAACTAGAATTTCATTTGGAAGGAAAGTTGCTCTTGATCCTGAATACAAGATTCAACACTTGTAGGATTTTTCCCCACATTGGGGTTTCCTGGGTATATGGGTGTTATCTAGATGTTATTTTGTTTATGTGGCTGGTTTTGTGTGAATTTGTTTTTGTTGTTCACTGTTGTTAATTAACCCAGTGTATTAATTGTTACAAATCAAATAGGTAAACATTATTCTTGTTTCTTTTCTCTGACATTTGTTGAGAAATTAATTTGTTGCTGGGTTATAGAAATTAACAAGTTAAATGATATCATCATGAATTAAATCATTAATATGAAAAGTGGAGAGTTATGAATAAGATACATTTTGAGATCATTCAAGGAAGATAATTTCAAGAGGAAGAGTGATATCAAACAAGAGATTTGATTGTCCATCATCTATTGAAGGTGCAACATCCAAGAAGGTAGAACCTAGTTTCTTTTTGGAAGTTGGTGCTTCTTAAAGGAGGGATAGCTGTCTCTCACTAATTTGGTTCATAGCTATGAGAGTTTATGCCTATGAATTGAGGGGATTAGTGTTGGTTGTGGGTTGGTGCCTACAAAGTTATAAGAATATTTTATATATGAGCAATATTATATAATGGTTTTCTCTCATAAGGGTTTCTATGTAAATATTATGTGTCATTATGTTATTCTCATGTGCATATTTATTGATGTCAAGTAAATGATATTATTATGATTGATAAATTGTTAAATTGGTAAAAAGTTGCATCATACTAATTCCTACCACCCCTGTATTAAATTTATGTTCTCTTCATTATTCATTCAAAATTGGTTACACATGATTACACACAATAAAATGAACCTATATAGTTTTAACAATTTATCCAATTTTTTTATTTTTATGTAAGTTAATCTTTCAAAGATTATAATTATATTTGATTACAAAAAAAATTACTATATACAATCATATGACCACTATTTTTAGGCCCTAGCTATAATCAAGTCCTAATGCTATTTTAAGGAATTTATTAGAGTATATTTTAGGTTTTCTTATCCTTTCTTTATCATCATTGATCATGTATTGGGCGTCATATAAGATTTCTTGGCTAAAGACAATGACATGATTGTATGTAGTCTTAGCCTTAATTTAATGACCATCGTTCTTTGCAATGACACTATGATGTGCACAGGGTTACTTAACTACTAATTAATATTCTTCATCCATTGGAAATTATTGACTATTGACATCATTGTTCACTATCCTTAATCGATGCTTTATTTATATCCTTACTTTGGCTTATGTGTTCATGCTTGCCAACTGGTCATTGTTTTTGCAGTCAAGTGTATTAGTCTTCACACAATTTGGAATGTTTTGCCAAAAAAATAAGTTTCCTTCTTTAATTAAAACTTATTAAATTGGGGAAGTTACATACTCCATGATTAACCTGATAAACCCCTCATGAAGGACCGGATTATCTGGATTCTCAGCATGCTTAGTTAAACTATTTTCCAAGGATAAAACTAGGTAGAAGGGGATGGAAATAATTTTACCATGCCTAAAATCATTTAAGATTGTAAAATGATACAAGAAAATACTAGCATATCTACCATCAAGAGTGATGTACCTCATGATGAATTTTGCCATGTTCGCCTAGAGGGAATTCAATTCTTTCTAGTTATAGCCACCATCCACCATTTTAGAAACCCTCTGTCATTCCTTTTCCTTGTCAAAAAAAGTAGCAATGTCCTCCTCACCCAATTTCCTCTCTCTATAGAATTTATTTCCCTCCATATAAAGTCCAATAACAGTAGCAACTAGGGTTTCATCAACACATAATTCCGCCCCATAAACGGCGAACACACCCTTGTTCCAACTTTTAACAAAGCTTTCAATAACCAGGGAAGAGTTGCCATGAAGTCTCTCCAGATAGGGGAGCATCCCACTGGTATAGATTTCCTCCCTGACCTCCTTATTCTTCTGCCACTTATCATAGGTCGTGGGTTCATGCCTATTCTTGTCACCACCCATTCTATTACTCAAGCAATCCAGACAGCTACTCTCTAGATCCAAAACTAGTAAAAAGCAAAACCAGAAACATGGTGAATTAAAGTTTTTAGAGAGGCTTGCATCCATGTTGATTACATGATATATAAGTTTATTTGGTTTAAGAGATTGAATGGGTTTGGGCAATGTCATAGCTTTTATTTGGGTTTTTTATGGAGGAAATGATACTTGACATAGTTGGCATTTAGAGGTGTATGTAGAAGAACATGCCAGAGGTTTTGATTTTTAGTGTTACTTTCTTTCCCCTTGGTTATATTCCAGGATTTTCAATTCACATTACATTTGATTTGAAGTTGTTTGGAGCTATCTAATCACTAGCTTGTGTTCATGTGTTGTCATGTGGGAAATGGCATGGAGGTTCCTTTATCTCTTTCCTTTTGTTGGTTGTGGAGAACATGGGAGAGTATTGTAGACTTGTGATGAGAGTTGTACTTCCAGGTTATTGGCTTACATGATATGCATATTATTGTGGATGTTCCTAATACTGCATGGTTATTGTTACCATTTATATGAGGTGCTATTAGTGAATCTTTGGGGTATATTGATTATTTTTAGATTTGACATTACCTATGCAATGGCAGTTTCTAGGCGTACATATGTGACAAGTATTATACTTCTAGAGCTTATGGTTGCATGTTATAGGTTGTATATGTTGGTGATATGGGATTCACTTGATATCTTTTATGTACCTTGGAGGTATGGATAGTTATTGATTCTTGAAAACCACCGATACATTTGATACCTTTGGATTGAGGTTTGTGTTTGGGATATTAGTTGAGGCAAGACTTACAATTAATTGTGATAGATTTTGTGGATTTCTCTTTGGATGGCCTCCTATGTGCACTAGTAGTAACATGGTGGAGGCTAAGAGAATTCATGTATGAGATGGTGGTCACTTCATTTCTTGTTGTAGGTATCTTGATGGATAACATGGAGAATTTTGATTCCTTTATACTAGGTATATGTGGCTAGAGGTAATGTTCTATTGTTTATGTTTGTGGTTACTTGTTGCCCCTTATCCAATTTATACAAAAAGTGGGAGAATGTTGAGAAAATAGGTGTTGTACATACCTTGCATTATAATATTTATAATTGTAATATTTTATTTATTATGTGAGTTGTACATGGACATACAAAGTGTAGAGATTCCCTTAGAATATTTTTAGGGGCTACTAGATGAGTTGCATTGTAACATTGAGATATTATATTATAATTATTTAATATTGGGGAAAGTAAATTAATAAAGTACCCAATATTAGGTGTCCCATGGTTTTAGTCACATGGTTTTAGCACATGTTTTTGATCTAATATCACTTGGTCATTTTGTGGGCGTTTAACTCTATAAAAGAAACCACAAGGTAGATTTTCAAGGTTAGCAAGTTAGCCAAGTTAGATTTTTTTAGGTTAGACACACGGCATGGGGTGTGGTTAAATTCTTGTTAACATGGATTATTTGATGGTGGCTTGTGGTTCAAATGCTTCTGTGGATGTACTATATTGTTGCATTGCTAATTAATACATGGTGGATGGATGCTTTTGGAGGATAGGTTTTTCTAGCATGAGGGTTTCCCAAGGACATATTTTATGTCACTCTTTGATGGCTATGTTGTCTATTTTTTGCATATGGATTCTAAATTCTTATTTTTTATGGTTCTCTCATTTGGGTTACGTGGAAATTGTCTATATAAGGCTGCAAGTTTCCTTTCATAGTGGACTCGATCATTGAGGCACAAAGTGCAACTGCAAAGGAGGAGACAAAATCAAGGGAAAACCTCTAGCATAAATAATTCTATTTCTTTAAATGAGACAAGATTTGACACCATCCTTGACCTAAAAATCTACCTTAAGATTATGATTCAAAAGCGGACAGCTAGACAAGAGATTTGTTGTCAAACCTCGAACAAACAGAACTTTAGTAAGAGGGAAACTTCGTGTTCTAATAGGCATAGTGACAGTACCAATCCCTACTACAACATACTCCTTATTCTCTACTATCCAAATTAGATCACCAATATGTTGAGCATTTAAAGTATCAAACAACTCTCTATTGTCATCATATATTTGTTGGCACCCGAGTTAATCAACCAAACATCTCTCGAGGGTTGTGAGGTTTGGGAGACAAGAACTAAGTTCTGATTGATGCTAAAATTTATTATATTTGGTGTATCCTCATTAAATGCCTCATCTTGTTGTGCTGCAACATGTCCTCTATGTCATTGTTGATGAGGATGACCACTTGATTGTTGAGAATGACTACGACTAGGGGGACTTCCAAATCCCACATAAATATGTCCCTTGCTTTGTATTCTCCTTTTTTTTCCATTTATAACTATTGTTACAATGGCCACACCAACAAGGAAATCACACTCAACAAGAGTGTGATATTACTAATCATATGTTCAATTGCCCAACAATTAACTTCCTTGAACGCACATAGGAACATATGTCAACAAAATTGATATTTCTCAACAATAGATCATTTGTCAGCATTTTGGCTTTGGTACCAAATGAGAACACATAGAGGAAGATAACAGTCAATATGATGACTAAACAAGTGAATATACAAATCTATACTATTATAACGTTGATAAATGCTAATAAGTAATAGAACAATGTATTATATTGCGTTAACAATGTTGTCTCATTTATTGTGATGTGGACACTTGGCACTAGCTAATTTAATATTTTCCTAGGGCTTAGATCAAGAGTATCATTCATCCTTTCTATAAGGATTCATTCATTAATTGTGATCAAAATCTCTTGTGCATCAATACAATTCTCAACTTTATGAGCAAATCTATATTTCTTATATCCATTTGTCATAGGCTTTTTTTTTCTTGTAGGTGATTGTTGTGTTTGTGGGGTTGAACAAATAAATCCACTAGAATGTTAACCTTCAAGGTTTCTCTTAGGAAATAAAATATGTTACTTCTCCCTTTTGAATCACTTTTGTCACAATGTACCCAACTTGTCAATTTCTTGCCTTTTATTTTTTTGTCTCCTAAATAATTTGTGCTTGAGGTGAATAGTGGTGTGTGTATTCTCCATTAAACCAATATCTCATTATTATTGTAGTTTACCATGCACTAAACTTGAACCCTCCAGTTTCGTATTCCCTTAAGGATGAGGTTTTCTTCATTTGTTGTTGAACATAATTTTAGGTTGAGAATGAATTTTTACCATATTCAACAAGATTTTTCTCCTCTTGTAAAGGTTGAGTCCCTCAACACTAGGGAGACAATAAGGATGTTATGGGTAAAAGTTTTATTAGGAAGAGTGTGTCTAATATGAATAAAGGTAAAGAAAAGGCTATTGAAGATTGGAGATCTAAGTGATAATTTTTTATGTTATATAGGTTAATGGATTGGTCTTATAGACATCTTCTAGTCCTACAAAATAAAAAATTCATCAACCTATAGAATTAGTGAGGTAGCCTCCATGGTGGGAATTTTGGATGATAACATATTCAACCTAGAAAGGAAGTTAGTGCCTATCACAACACCCTAAAATAGTTTTTTCTAGAAGTTAATAGGTTAAACATCAAAAGCTTCTGACTTAACCAAAGTTTTATGGTGATATCACACAAAAGAGGGATACTAAATTGAATCAAAATTATTAGGATGCTTTTAAGGAGATATGTAAATTGAAGGAGGTAAGGATAAATAAGAAGAGAGACTCAATACTATGAAGGAGGTACTATACACAATTGTAAAACCAATATTAAAGTATTATGTGATGGTATTAAATTGCATCCTTCTCTAGAGCAGGTGGACTCTAGTTCTAGGATGTACAATCAATAGATAAAAGAGAAAAGGTTGGTTCCATATGGTCCAAAATATAATTTTTTTGAAAAAACATAGAGTTTCTTAAGAACAAATAGGATGTAACAAATGTTCTAAACTCATTGTAATCTTGTTTTTAAATTATCTCATGTTTGATAGTTGTTTCACTAATTATTTTTTACAACTTTGAGTTTGCTTGGTTGTTCTTTTGGTATCCTTCTCTCCTTTGAGAATTTTTTGCTAATTTTTTGCTAAGTTTTTATTATTTATTTTAAAAATATCAGGACCCTCTTTTAAAACTATTTTATCTGTTAACTAAAAACAATTACACAAAAAAATTCTCTAAAACACTTTGAGACAACACGGACATTATTTTGTTTTCTATTATGCCACTTTCTCTCCCATTGAATTCATTTTTTTTTTTCCTAATTTAATCTCTATCATGGTGATACACCAATTTATTTCAAGTGGTACTCTGCATAATTATAAATGGAGCCTTATTAAGTGGAAACTTGTTTGTCGGCCTAGGAAGGAGTCGGGGGGGGGCTTGGTCTCCATTCTGCTATCTTGAGTGGACAATCCCTTGCAGCTAAGTTATCTTGGCATTGGTCTACTAGTCAGCACCAGCTTTGGGCTTGTATCCTCACGCATAAGTATTTAGCAAGAGTTGACTATTTGGATGTTTCTCAAAATCCTTTGGAGCGTAGTGGGTCTATGGTCTAGAATACTTTGAAAACTGGTGCTCAGCTAGTTAAGAGGGGTCTCTTTTGGATTTGCCACAAGGGCTCTGAAACTTTCTTTTGGACAGATTCCAGGGATGGTAACCCCCCACTTCTTTCCATGTATCCGCATTTGCAAGCTCTTTATGACTGCTTTATTGCAGCTGGGTGGAATAAAGTTGTGCACAATAAGACTACCCAACATTTTGGTATGGTTGTTGATTACGAATGGAAGGATTTGTTTGATTGGCCACTGGGAGGGTCAGAAAGGGATCAAACTGAGTTAACTTAGATTCTAGCTTCTAGGGTATGCAATTCCTTAGGGGGACCTAATGTCTTGGCTTGGGGTAGTGAGCCATCAAGAAGATACTCTATTTCTGTAGGGTGCTTGGAGCTTAACACATAGTTGTTTGGTGATACATAGGTACCTTGGTGGAAGCAGGTTTGGAATAAATTTTCCTGACCCAAATGCAATTTCTTCTTCTGGCTGGGGGTTCGCAACGATTGTCTTACCTAGGATAATCTTTGCAAGTGGAGATTTCATGGCCCTTCAATGTGTGTTTTGTGTTACAATAGTGAGGAATATGTATCTCATCTTTTCTTTTTGTGCTCTTTTGTTAAGGAAATATGACACTTTTGGTGGTGTGTTTGGGGTCAAACTTGCTGCTATGTCTCTTCTTACGCTGAGCGTTGGGCTCGTTGGGGTAAGTCCCATGCTAGAACCTGCTCTCTTCATCTTTCTTTGGTGCTTGGTCCTTCTTTTATTATTTGGCATGTTTGGTTGGAAAGGAATCAAAGAGTCTTTTAGGATATAAGGATGGATGCTATACATTTATGGTGGAAAATTATTCATTCTCTTCGTGAGACAATTTTGGGTAAGTGTGATTTGATTGGTGACATGGATCCTGGTGATGTTGCTATTTTCCCTCGTCTTACTCTTCCTCTTCAAGGGGGTGCTCCTATGTTTGGTGGGCAGGGTGGTAGAGGAAGGTGCGGACATCCCTTATGGCGGGTCAATCAAGAGGGTCGGTGTACACCCCTTCCCCTTGGTGTGTTAAAAATTAACATTGATGGATCATCTCGAGGGAACCCTAGGCATGTTGGCATTGGTGCAGCTACGCGGGATAGTTTTGGTGATGTTTAGTTTGTTTTCTTTATTTATCAAGGCTTTAATACTAATAATTTAATGGAAGCTCTTGTGATTTTCGATGTTGTTCGACATTGTTCTGCTCTTGGTTGGCGCAATATTATCTGTGAATCTGATTCTCAAGTGGTGGTGAATTTGCTAACTCGACAGGACCATGGGGATCTTTATTGGCACTTAGCCTCACTTATCAGACAAATTCTTCAATTGTGCAGTTTTCTGGATTCAGATACTTTCACATACATTCCGAGGGAGTGGAATGGTGTTGCTAACTATTTGGCCAAATGGGCCTCAGATTAGATGGAGGGGTGGAATACAGTGGATAGGGGGCAATTGCCTCCTGATATGGCTCTTATGCTAGATCAGCTTGTGGAGAGTGATAGAGTTCTCTCGTTCTCTCTTCTCGTCTATCTGGTTGTATCTCGTTTATGATTGAATAAATTTTTATCCCTCTTTTAATCAAACATCTATAAATTCAATAAACATATATACCAAACCAAATCTAAACACCAAAAAATAAACTGCTTAAACAATGAGAATTATACCAATAGAAAATAGAAGGCAGTCAATGGCCCCATACATTAGCAGGACCAGAGCAATAATTTCAGTAACAACATAATCTCAATAATTTTCTTCATCTTTTCTCATCCAGTTCCTCGTCAGACATGCCTTATCCTTATCTTCTTTTGTCAAATGCTGCGTACTTATGGTTGTGCTTGTTATCCTTATCTTTTATTCTAATATGGGGTGTTTACAATGAATGATCATCTTTTTCTTCAATCCATTCTAAATCATGATTTACAGCAAAAATTTTGTGATTTATATTTATCATATAGTCAAATTCTGATTTTATAATTATCATATCAAAAAAATAACTAAATAATTACATATAACCACTAAAAAATTTCCATAAACTTATCCCCACCACAAAATAAAATTGAAATACTGGAAAGAGAGGCCACGCAATTTGCTTTTCTTATCGATTTATTCTCAATGTTTTCGTCATCCATCGACTTAAATTTGCCCACATATTCTTGAGAATCTCATTCTACTGGACAGGAAAGGCATTAGGCCAGTTAACGATAACAAATAAAAAACCCAGATCGCTTTAAATTCAACTTTGGTAAAGAGAGGAATATGCTGTCATGGAACAAATAATTCCACCAACTTTGAAAAACAGAAAAATTCCAGAACTCTGCCATCAACTTTGATAAAGAGAAAGAATTCCATTTTATCTTAAATGTATTCCTCTACATGTTTTGCTGCTAAATTCCCTCCCTCGCTTTTTTTTTATAGTTTTGTCTCATACACTATCTTGAAAACTTTTAATGAAGAAGGTTTATTTGTATGAATTGTATATATATTGAAAAATAAGTGAAAATTGTAAGATAGTTTTTGTATCTTTTTTAAGGAAACAATTAAATAATATTACTTAGTTTCTTCTTTAAAAGTTGTGAGAAATCCTGTATGAAGAGGATCTTAATTGTTCAAATTTGATAAATATTTAAAATTATATCTTATTTTTTATATGTATATCATTTTTCATTGATGAACATGTGCAATTGATCATTTCTTGACATTCAATAAAGTTTAGAAAAATTATTTGATTACTTTTGATTTGTGAAATAAAATTCTAATTTATTTTAATTAAAATAATAGGTTTTTTATTAAGACAAAAATAGGTTTTGAAAGAATCTGAAACCCTTTTAACTAAAATGATATGTTGTTGTCAATATAACCATTTCCAATGAGAAAAGTCTTTTCAAATATTGTTTCATATACACTATCTCTTTATTCAAAGAAATAAAAATCATATAGATGTAGTGATAGATGAAAGTGTGAAACCAAACATAGTTTATGCATTTTTAATGAACGATAGTTAAGTTTAGTTTCTTCTACTAGTTCATATGCATGAGGATACTAATAATATTATGATTAATTATCATATAAGAATACTAATAATCTAATGTTTTTATGTACATTAGAGCTAGATTTTTCATATTTATTTTTTAATTTAATATATTTTTCTTTATTAAAATTTATTTTAATTATGAAATTGATTTAAAGTGGACATTAAAAATATAATTTGCTTTATTAGAATATAAATGTTTTATATATACATTAATATTTTTATGTGTTAGTTTAAAGTTTTTTCTTTTACATGACACATTTAAGAAATAGTGTTTAATGAAAGGTAGTCTAATTTAGTAATAACTTATAGTAACATAGATTATCTATAAGTGAAAGTGAAATAATAGTATCACATTTTAATTAATATTAATTATCTTCTTAGGGTTACAAAATACTAATAAGAATCTTAACTTGGTACACATTTATCAATTATTTTATACAACAACAAATATCAACACTACAATGTTGTACCAAGTCCTAGACATATATATGATTCAATCCTCTATAGTTTCTTCCTAATATATACTTAGACTTATATTTGTAGGTTACTTCAATGGTCATACTCTAAACTATATCTCATGAGTTTTAAATGCTTTTCATACAAAAAAAAAATGATGGTTTTATTCTCCTTAAAATTGATAAATTTTTCTATATGAATAAACTACTACACATTACAATTGTTCGAATGGTCGTAATATAAACTATATATTTTTTCTATCATTTCTCATTATAATGTATGAAGATTATTTCATAACTTTAAGAGGTCAAGAATACAATGACCCTTGAAATTGGTTGTATCCTAAATATTCTTCTTAATTATTTATTTAAACTCATTCTTACTAATCATGTGGATCTTGAACTCATGAAAAAAAATATGTTGCCCATGCCTCTGACAATTCTTATCACATCTTTTGACTTATTTAGATTACTTCTACAAATTCCACTCCTATTTCATACCATCCCCATAGTTTATAATATATAATCTTATCCAACCTCCTCTCCAACTCTCCAAAATAATATATAATCCTTTGATTAAATTTCTTCTATTACTTTCCCTTGCTTCTTCAACACCCCCTATCCTCATTTTGTTATTCCTACTTCTCATCCTACGTACTCATGTTCCTTCTGATACTAATGTATTTATGATTACTATATTACCTATGACAAAAATGTTATGAATCACCCTTCTTCTATCCTTCCTCATTAAATCTCCTCGATCTTTCTATTATATTTCATCTAACCCTAGACTATGTCTCGTGTTACACCATTTTCATAAAATACAGTAAAAAAAAATTCTTTACTTTTCAATTGTAAGAGATAATCATGAATATTTTACATTAACCTCTATCCTATGAAATTTTAGTTGATTCCTTTCCTCTTGATTTTAAATTTTCTTAGTTTCCCTAAATGATGGAAAAGGAAATGCTACTAATCACTTTAAGACATTCTATTTCTTTTGTGTGAATTATGTTTATGATCATCACATCCTTCATTGAAAGAACATGCCCTTGAGTAGTTTTAATCTTTACCTTATGTCCACGAAAACCTTTTATATAATGAGATGTGACTTAATTATTCATTTTCAATTTTAAATCTCCCTTGAATCTAACTTTACTGACCTCATCCACTATCAACAAGGGCATCAATAAAAATGTTATAAAATTTTTCCTCTAATTTGAAATGATATTATTCATTATGAACTGTCACCTCCATAATACATAAACTCAAATATTATTTATGGATAATCTCATTCTATCTATCCTAAAGAATATAATGCTCTAAAAGTATGCATATTTATGGATCCTTTTTCCAACTAGGGGTTACGAGACAAAGATGGAAAAAGTTGACAATAATTCAATAAGAAAATATACATCTATCATAATAGTAGACTCCAAAAAAAATTCTAAGCCTTACCCCTAAATTTTTAGACCAAATGTGTAGTACCCCTTCTCGATCGGACTTATTAGACTGATTTTGTGTTGCAGTTTACTATTCAGTGACACTTTATTGCTCGTCATTTTTGTAGACGTATTTGATATTATTTCATGTTTATCTGGATATTGGATGCATGAGTTATTTTCAGTATTTCCGTGTTGGTGATTTCTAGTATTTCATGGATTATTGCTCGTACTGACATCTTACTTTATCTAGGCGATGTGTCATATATATGTTGCGTGTTTGCTATTGTATTGGATGCAAGGGGACGATTTTCCTTCACTCGTTTCGATGAGACAGGGAACGTCGCGATTCTCCTTCATCGATGTGCGTGCCGTGTATTCTATATTTATATGCATGTATGTGTGCTTCGATGATGCAGGATATTGCAGGTACAAGTATCGGGTAGGTACGGGGTATCGTCTCCACCTGGCTTCACAGGTCTGAGCGTGCCTTATATGTCCGATGGGAGTGGAGGAGATAGCTTTTGACCCTAGTCCTTACCTCAATCTATTATTGTGAGTGCCGTCAGTCGGTCGTTCATCCCTTTTGTTCGAATTTCGAGTCTTTTTACTTTCCTCGATTTACGTGCCATAGTGGTTCGGTTATTTATTTAAAGTTTAAGTTGTCATTATTTGTTGGCTTGAGGGATTTATTCCTTATTATGCCTTATGTCTTGAATCAAGCTTAATTGATTAGTTTATTAGATTTTAACTTTTAGTTGCTTATTTTGGCAAAGTAATCGTGTTTAGATCCAACGGAAGAAGTAGAATAAATTAGTTAATTGCTTTTAATATATGCAAATAAAGCTAACTCATTGTTTTCCTATTTAGAAGAAAAGTTGATTTAATTGCTATTTATGAAAAATGTAATTTTCAAAAAAGAGGGAATTTTCATTTATTTGTTTTGAGGAATATGAAAAAGAAAAAGAAAAGAAAAGAAAGTCAATTGTGGGATTTTAATGTTTTTTAAATAGAAATATTGCAACCTAGAAAATTAGGTTAAAGAGATTGTCTTACTAAATTACCTTGGAGGAGATTTTGGGGGTTATGCTTATTTTAGAGGAGGAGAAAGAAATTCTGGAAAAATTGCTTGAAGGGTGGACTTGGGTTTGAACTAGCTGGGATTCCTGCTGAAGCATACCATTCCTGCTTGGAAATCATAGAGGTTGGTAGAATCCTTGTTTATTTCAACAAAAAAATCCTTGCTTTCTTTCCATTTTCTGTTATTTGTTTAAAAGCTTGATTTATGAATTTTGGGTGTTGAGTGTTTGTTTGTCATGGGTTTGTGGAAGAAGGATTCTATCAATTTGTTATCAAAATTCCAAACTTAAGCTTTCTCCATGTAGTTTCTTAACTTAATTTGTGTTGTTTCATCTTTGTTTGTGCAAGAAATTTCTTGGTTTATTTTGCTGTTTGTAATTGGAAATATTGTTGGGTTTTAGTAGTGTTATGCTGGCAAAATTTTGCCAAACATTCATAAAATACCTCTCCCTGGTAATTTCCAGTTTAAAATGATGATTATGAGTTAATTTTTCTTGTTCATGCTTGTTGGGAGCAAATAAATTCAATTGGAGGTTAGAGATTAATTTTATTCCCATTTAATTTAAATTTTAGAGTGAACTGGGCTGATTTGAATGAAATTTTATTGCCCCTGTTTTGTCTCAGAAGATTTGTAATTGCTGGTAAAATTGGCATTACTAGTGACTCTTTTAATTTGTTTTTTTTTTGGTTGTGTGTTTGTCAAAAATATGATGGCTGGGAAATTATTTGTTAATTTTGTTTTAACAGAGGTTTTCACCTCTGTCTCTGTTATTAGTTTCTTTTATTTTTGTCTCAGGCGTTTTTGTTCAAAAATGAAATTTAAATTGTTATTAAAACAAAACAAAAAAATTTGAAAACAAAAAAAAAATTTAATATATTGGTGTTTGGGATTGGGGGCAGTGGCGGGGAGCTGGGCTCAACCCAGCCCACGCAGCTCCCCTCTCCCTGCAGCCTCGCTGCTTTCCCCATGACTGAGGATGTAGCAAGCGCTGCATTCCCCAGTCTGGGAACAGCAGCAAGCTGCCGTGGGAGCTTGGGGGCCCCACGTTGGGGTTTAAAAATTGTTTTTTTTTAATATTTTTTTTAGTTTTAAAAAAAGAAAATAATATTATAATATGTTAGTGGTTTAAATAAAATCAATAAGTGTTAATTTTGTGTTTAATGTTAAGTGATAATATATTGTTATTTAAACAATAATAACAATATGTTATTATTTAATATTAAATAATTATAATGTGTTAATTGTAGTTTATAATGATGTTAAGATTAATTAATAATTTTTCGATTTAGTGATGAGGATTATTTTCTTGGTATTGTAAAAAAAAATAAAATGATTTAGAGGTTAGTATTAATGTTTGGAATAAAGGAAAGATTGGGTTAAATTTAATATTAGTGTTTGTTATCCAAGTAATGTAAAATAATCGTATGATGATTGTATCCGACGAATAGTTGTTATTTTGGAATTATTTTATATTAGCTTGTATATATTTGTTTATTTGATTTAAATGTTGACTGCTTAAAGAAAGATTGCTTGTGTAGGATCTTGTGTATTTAATAATTGCAGTCTAGTTGTTTTAATGTCGTCGCATTATGTTTAAAATGGTCATTATGTTGTCGATGTTTACCCTTGGTCAGGTGTCGATGTTCAAACCTTGAGGAAGTGGGCTATTATGTGTTATGTCCCTAATGGTCAACCCTGGGTTTGTGACTGTGAGTCCTCCACCTGTGTTATGCCTGGATAATTTATGGTTGTCAGCCCCTCCATAGAATTCTCATAGAGAGTCTTATCCAGTTAGTGACCTAGTAGAGAGAGTGGCTTTCGGGCGGGGGCCGCACCCAAAGTGGATGGCAGGATAACCCCTCGAAAGTCAACTATTAAGTGATAACCTAATAATTTGATTAGGGGGTGGGTAGTTATTAATTTAATTAAGATAATGTACCCCGTACACGGTTGAGTGCTTGTATAGGCTCAAGGTGTTTGGGAAGGCCTGGAATGGCAAACCTACCACCTTGTCCTCATGAAAAGATGGTAGGGTCCGCATGATGTTTAGATGGAGCCGGGGGTTCGGGAGAGGTTACCAGGATAACCCATGATGGGGGCCGGGACCTATGGAGACCTACCTAGGGTAACCATCTTAAGCCATGTGATGACACTCTCTCTCTAGGGTCGCTAGTGTTTTGTGAGTCGAGTCACTTGTGTATTGTGGAGTCATGTGTACTGTTGTACTTTTCTTGCTTGCTTGAGGGTCTTCTGCTATCTCCTAGCACGGTGGGGTGGTTCCATTATGGGATCACATGGTCGGGTGGTAGTGCCACTTCCCATCGGATATCTTGTTCCTACCTTCACGCGAGGATTGGCTTCGCCGGTGCATCTTGGTTCTTGCTTCGTGTAGCACTTATGTTCTTGATTTTGTACCTTGAGGCCCGTGTGGTCATTGTATCAGCAACTTGTAACCTTTGTATTTTATTGTTCTATGGAAGCCATGTAATTTATGGAATATTGTAATTTAAGTTCATGGGATATATATTGTTTCAATTATCTTTCCTATTATGTATAAATGAATCATTGGAAGTATATATGTTGTAATTCTTTAAGCCTATCTTTTGGAGATCAATTTATGAATATGAGTCATTTAATCGTTATTGGCTTTCTCTAATTTTAGATGGATGATTGGATTAATATTGTGATGTGGTTTTAATTAGAAGTAATCTTCGTTGGTAACCCTTTAGGATGTGCATGTTAGTCTTCCGCTTATGTTAATTATTGTGCAGAGTTATGATTAGTTCATTTAATCAAAAAAAAATAAAAAATTATTGCGCCTTTTTGTTGCCTTGTTCTGTTGCTATCCTTTAGGGTTCCTGGCGGGGCATTACAAAATGTATCACAAGGAAAGTTTTTGGCATGGTTACAACCACTACCCTACAACTAGCTCTATGAGTCCTCTTCTTCCTTCACCTTCCTCCACCAATTTTATTGATATTTTAATTCAACATTTTTGTCAATTCTATAGACTTGTGAAGCCCTATCAATAAATATTAATCAAGCTAATTTTATAAACCTTATTCATCATCCTCTTATCCATCCTATTGACACTTTTCTTCGTGTACCCTAAAACTATGAATCTAGTTGGTTTTCATTATACCATAAAGTTCATCATGGGAATAATACTAAGAGATGTATGTGCCTCATGTATAAAATTCAAAATCTAATTACATTAACATTATCCATAAGGATGAACTAAATGATAAATGAAGCCTTTCCATGGCTCCACGAAATCAAAACTCAATTCTTTACCTCTCCATTCTAGTAATGTTATAACTTTTGATACTCCAAAATTTTTAAAATATCATATCTTATATTTTGATGGCCTAATTTCTTCTACCAAAACCATCATGAAAACCCTTAAATATATAATTCTTTCTTTTGATTATATTATAATAATAGTATAGTATTCTACTTCTAATTATTCTATAAAATCCC
The DNA here is from genome assembly GCF_030272615.1 of Cryptomeria japonica. NCBI lineage: Eukaryota > Viridiplantae > Streptophyta > Pinopsida > Cupressales > Cupressaceae > Cryptomeria > Cryptomeria japonica. The sequence continues at coordinate 14,614,086 of NC_081415.1, read as the reverse complement.
TTAGTATAGTGCATTAGCATAATATAAAATTATTAACAACAATTATAAAAGTCCATTATATGCCAATCTTGTTATTAATGGTAAGTGGTTGAAAGGAGTTATTATCATAGATGAATATCTTTTTGTAAACATACCTATAAAGAATCATATCTTACATTTGAGACATAATTGAAATGTTATAATAGAGCATACATCAAGAAACCATGTAACACAATTTACCTTTAGATATTAGGTGTAGCACTAGCCACATACTTTCACATATTGTGCCCCTTTTCCAACACTTTCATCTCCTCCTTAGAAGGACTCGGCTAGATGATTGCCAAGCTGTTCATTTTATTATTCAAAAATACCCAAAATTCATCTATGGAGACTCTATTAACATCACCTCTTTGTACATATTGATGAAGGAGAAGCTTAAGGTGTATGGAAAATATCAATAATCAAACAAAAAAATATTTTGTTTACTTTTTTTTTCATTCTAGTCATTAATCATCCACTATACATCCTATCATATCACTATACCTGCTTATTACATCTCATGTTCAAGAGAATTTTTCTATACTAATATATGCACATCATATTGAATTCCTGGAATATTTTATAATTAAATAGGAATAGTTTGGTTCCTAATATTCTATTAGACTTAATAGTTGTTAATGAATTATAAGAGGAAAGGAACTATTAGACTTAATAGTTGTTAATGAATTATAAGAGGAAAGGAACACATATCAAGAGACATTAGGCCTAGGAGTGTTTATGGTGTGAATTACATAAATATTCATTAGGAATTGAGATTTTTTTCATCTTGTGGTTGACTAAGGTCACATTCCAAAGACTTGGGTTTCTATACAAATATTATATATACCAATCTCAAATAAATTCAATTAGAGAGAGATTGGAGATTAAGTTTTGAAAAGTATCTTGTAACATCATTTGAGTATATTAATGACTTATGTTTAACTAGAAAGTTATGGTTTAGCATGTCAAAATATTTTTTTCATAAATTATAATACATTTATGGTTGAGAATCTATAAAATTCATATTAAATTGTATTTTTATTTCTTCAAAGTTTCATTTTTGTATTTTTGTCTTGTTTTATTTATATGTATAGCTAGATAATCATTCATTTGTCCTGTATCAATGAATATGTCAAGTAATATTGGAGCATAACTTTGAAACACTATGAAGAAAGGGAGAGGGAGAATGAAATGGTGTCATAATTATTCTACTTGAGAATAAATTTTTAAATTGAAGCAATTTGAAGAAGCTCAACATTATAGAAACATAGTTAGCATAAGCTTTCCAATGTCCATGTTGTACTTGAAAGAATGAATTAAAAAATCAATTGTGCATACTTTTTTGTATTGATTTTTTTTTATTTTTTTTTATTTTTTTATTTTTTGTGTGTGTGTGTTTGTGCCAATATATGAATGCATACAAATAAATATGCCTTATATGTAAGAATGTATCTATGCATGAATACTCAATGAGAAATAAAATATGGTAAAAATAATGAGGAAAAATAAAATCTATAAGATAAAAATAAGAGAGAACAATAATGGAAATATATAGCTACACAAAAAATATAAATATATAAAACATAGAATTGTTGAAATTAAGCGTGATGAAAATGAAAAAACTATATTCTTGTGAATTTGGATGCTAATATTATGAGGGGTTTCAAAGGAGGTGGACAAAGATTATGAAAAAGAATTTAGTGATGGCATGAAAAAATTCTATTGGAACTTGTTAAGTGCATAGGATGCCATAACATCTTTGATACCATGTAATATATCTCAAGTCTATCCCTACTGACCTCAATTTACAACACATTTTTTCTTCATGAGGATATAGAAGGAATTCAAATATAAATTAAAATGTAAATGAATTTTATTTTGAAGGCCCTCTACTAGATATTATAGAATTAGAGAAAGTTGTACAAATTATTGAAGCTATTAAGAAAAGTCCTTCATATGAACTGTTACTAGTGGTGCTTGTAGTCAAATGCGAGAAGAAGTCTTGCATTAAGTGTTGTGATGATCCTCAATATGAATATATGTTGTAAAGATTATGTCTTATGTCTTTAATAGTATAAATATAATCTAGATCTTTGTGTGTAACTTTTAGTGATATTTATTTTATTATAGCCATTTTTTGAAATTTTAAGCCATAGGTCAAATGGATAGGCATATAATGGTGTTTATAGATGTGGAAAATAAAAATATAGTTTTATCATCTTTTGGGAAACCTAGATAGTGGTTGATTTGTCTTTTTTCTAAAATTTAGAATCGATAAACTTCATTATACTAGCATTTGATCCTTATTAAAAAAATTTAGCTTCTAAAATAAACAATCAATTTATTTTATCAAATAAATTTTTAATAAATTCATCATTAATTAAGAACTAATATATATAAGTAGTAAGGCTATAGCACATTTGAATTGAGGTTGTTCTATAATAATGAATTACTTGAACCCATATTGATAGAGAAGTAAATCCATTTTGTATTGATTTGCTCAAGATTTCTTTTAGAAAATATAGTGTTCCTAAGTTCTAATTAATTAAACTGGGATAGGCTCGAACCAATACATAACTACCACGAAGATGCACAAAGGAAGAAACTCACAAGAAGTGAGACCACCAAGACCACAAGACCCCAAAAAAGGATAGAGCATTTTTTGAAAGGATGCATTTTCCCAGAGCACCTAATTGATGGGAACACAAGCCCACACCAAAATCATATAATTGGAACAGAGGAGTTTAGGACAACACCTCAAACCAACTTCCCAAGAAAAACCCTTGCACTAAAAATAAACTAGTCAAGGAAATGGAAAACAACAAATTGAGTTTAGAAGGCTTTGCACAACTTTTTTCTTAAAGTACCATCTTGAATAGAGACAAGAATAGAAAATGATGGAGACCACAAAAAAATGTTTTAGGAGGTGCCTAGAAAACTTATAATAGTATAATCACTTAGCCATTCTAGAAAAAACACTAAATGGAATAGAATAATAAATCCTAGAGGGTTTTAAAAGGTGTCCCTAAACCTTTTACTAGCACAAAAACCTATAGACAAAGCTTTATGGACCACCTCAATAGGTCCATAGATAACAATATCCATAGTCATTACAAAACAACCAACACCAAAAGAGTTGTCTAAATCCTCCAAACCACGCTCAGTAGAACCACCAAACTCCAAAATGTCTACCTCTAGAGGACCAAAAAAGAGGAAGTCACATAAAGCACTAGGTTGTCCAAACATCATGAGTAAATAGAAATATAAGACTCCTAGAGAGATATAGAAACCTCCATCCAACATTGTAAATGAGAACCAAATCTACCCAACTGAGTAGACTCCATCTCTAGGGGAGATTTAGAAGATAACACATGGATCAACAAGATGGGAACCCCAAGTAAGACAATCCATCTACCGACCACATCTAGATCCACCACCCAAGCCACCTTGATAAGAATGTTAGGAACCAAGAATGCAACCAAAACCTCAAGAATCAAACTAGAGACTTCAATTTCACTGAAACCCTCAAAATGAAAAGGGGATTCAACAAAGAGAACAAAAAATCTCTAAAAGAAACCCCTCAAAGAACATCTAAGGACATCAAAGACACAAAACTTGCCAATGAGACAGATGGAGTCATAGACCGAGCCAAACTAGGGTACACTACAACTTTGAATCTCCAACAAGGAGAAGGAACCAAAAGATCAAGCAAAGATCCAACCCTGGGGCTAAAAAGAAGGCCAAGCACCACCTTCAAACAACTGCCAAGCAAAGTAAGGGCACTCCCTTCAATAACCAAATTTAAAGGCCCCAAAATAGGAAGAAAACCAACATTCAATGCCTGTAGAAGAAAGAAGGGGGCCAAGAATAGCACTCTAACAACAACCACAATAGATCTCCTACAAACTGCAAACCGCCACCAAACAGGGGAGGCAAGGAAAGGAGAGAAAGAGGGTAGCCATAAGGAAAGTGGAAGAGGGATTGGACCCTCACCCCACAGAGAAAACCACACACTCCGAATAGCTAATCTAGACACCTCATCATCTCCATCAATCTCATCCTCACTACCATCATCCAAATTGCTAGCACCAACATTGCCTCCAAAAATCCTAGCAAAGCACTCCATGGTTAAATATAATATAATGTTCCTAAGTTGTGTGTTAAAAAATGGTCTTAAAATTAAAGATGAACACTATTTGATATAATTATTAAATGACTTGAAATAAATTTTAGTTGAGATTTTTTTATCTTTTTCTTGAATCATGGAAGTTGTGATTAAATTTCATTGGGTGGGTTGTGGTTTATGAGAAAGTATATTATTTTATTTAAGATATGGGCTTCAAGCTTTCATCTTGTGAATGGATCCATAGATAAAGTCCCTAATTGCATGAAACTAATAGTCTCAACTTTGAACTGCTGGGAGGATGAGATCTTAAAATTTATTGGATTTTTAGTTGGTCAACCGATTTCTTTGGATCCAAAGACCATTTTTAGGAAACAGTTTTGTTTGCTAGATTTTTTGTGTATGTGGTTGTGGATAAGGTGCTTCCTTCTATTACCTTATCATCCAAATTGGGTGATTGGGTGCAATGTATTTTATATAAGGATTATTTGGTTTTGTACCAAAAAATTTAAATTACTAATCATTCCACTTTGGGATGCATGGTGAACATGGGATTTCATAATAAAAAGGGGAACATTGATCTCATGGTGTTTGATCATACTTAGGGTGATGTAGTGTTAGTTATAGTTATTGCTACTATAATAAATGACTTTGGTAGATTGTAGTGAATTACTTCCTAGCAACAAGGATAGGAGGGCAGAGTGTCATATTAAAAATAATTAGGTCGATAGGCATTCTACAATGGCAATAGAGTATATAGGAGGTTAGCACTATCCATGTAAGAAAAACAAAAAGCAAACCCACTATATAAAGTAGAAATTGGATTTGATTTATTTTCAAAAAGTAGAAATTACATTGTGAGTTGTTTTCAAAAAGGAAACCCACCTTATAAAATAGAAATTGGATTTCATTTGTTTTTAATTGCCTTTATAATGACATCTATCAATATCTTTTACATATTTAAAAAAAAATATAAGTATACTAGTTATACTCCCTCTTACATGCTCAATAAATGTAAAAGAAATAAGAAGAAAATAAAAACAGATGTAAATAAGTTTAATTATCTTTTAGTTTCTTCCCTAACTCAATTCCTAAATTTTCTTGCACAACGAAATTGATTAACTACCATAAAGTTTCTAAAGATATAAACAACCAAATAATAAAGAATAAAAGAAAAATCAAATGCTTTCTAGAGTGATCAGTGATTTAACTTTACGCCACCTTAATTCCAAATATCTAATTGTTTCTTGCTCCTTTAAGAAAGTTCGTTGATGTGTTGTAGTCTATGCTACTTCTTATTGATTAGATTGTATTAATGTTTTTTTAACTCTTTTGGAAAATAAATTTGTTCTTCCCTGATAAGTATTTTAAATCTATTTCTTTATACTATATTAAAAAACATGGCAACATCGTAATATTCCCATGTTATCAATTGACTGTTTATGACATGTAAGTCTTGTGATAAAATCGGTGGAACTATTCATCTCCATGCTTGCCTTATCCTTATCTTTATCATTGTCGCTTTCATCATACTTATTCCTCTTAATAATTTAAGACTTCATCTGATGAAACTCGTTCAATGGAATATTTCTTATTCTCAGAGAAGAAAATGGAGTAATAGAAATATGCCCATGGTGACCACTGCTAGGTATATCAACGAACAGAGTTGTAACAGATGTTAAAATGTCCCATCTATAAATTTGATTCATCAGTCCAGAATAATAATGGACTCACTTTTGCCAGTCATACCTGAAAGATCACTCAATTAAATTATTCCTCCTGTCATATCATTCACTGTTACATAATATTATATATATTTGTGTTGTTCCATTTGAGTATAGAATATATTGCACTGTAATGGGTAAGATAATATATGTAATTGCATATAGAAGGAAATGAAGGATTCGGCCAAGTAAGTATTTTGATCCAAGTTGGAGTCTGTTTGCCCGCCAAGAATGGCTTGCCCGCCTTGCAAAAAGAAAGGATTGTTTTGCTATGCGGACAAGACATTCTTGACGGGCCAGCACACTTTGCTGCAGAGAGTTTCATGGTGAGGACTTGTTCGTAGTTATTAATTTGAAGTTTTATTATTTTTTATTAATTTGTTATGGTTTTTTAATTAGATTGTAACATTTTATTATATAAATATTTATGATGTATTGTCAGAATAAGATTGAATTAGAGAAGAAAATCAATCTGTTTCTCATGGGGTTGTATCAGATGGATTTTCTTCACTTCTTAAGCGCCAGATGGCTAAATGGAGCCCTCCTCCTTTCCCTTCATTCAAACTTCAGTTTGATGGAGCCTCTAAAGGCAATCTGGGGAGGTCTGGGATTTGGGTAATTATTTTTTATCACTCTTCAAAAATCATCAAAGCATTTGGTAAATATATTGGTTTTGGCACTAATAACGTGGTTGAGTTTTAGGCTTTATCCTTTGGACTTGATCTTGCTCTTTCTCAAAACATTAAGGATATTGTTATTGAGGGTGATTCAATGCTAGTCTTTCAGGCGGTTGCTAGCAAAAAGTGTCTCTCTTGGCACTTGCAGTATTTTTTGGAGCACATTCTCCTCCAACTTAATGGTTTTTCCACCTTCTCTATTTCTTGCTGTTTAAGAGAGATTAATGTTTTCACAGATTTTTTTGCAAAAAGGGTTGTTGCTAAAGGGGCTGATTATATAGAACTTGCCCCTTCGGACTTTCCTATCTCCTGTATGAAACTTCTCTCTTAACAGTCCTTCCATTGGGAAACTTCCTTCATTCCCTTTTCTTGGTGTGGTTGTTCTTTCGTAAGTGCCTATAATGAGGGTGTTGGACTTTGAGGCAAGATCATTGCTATTGACATTTATTGGGAGAATCTCGTCATTAAGGAAAGAGTTTATGACTTGAAGGAATTTTTCATCTTCTGTCATGAGGTCTCTTGCTAGACATTTTCTTTTATGATGACAAGATAATCATACAACAGTTATCTTCTTCTCTGTTATACTCTGGATAGGTCTGCAGGTATGGCATTCATTCTTTTTTGTTCTTTTTTCTATTTACACAATGCTCCGCATTATTTGGAGATTGTTTGACAAAATTGGTGGTTGGTGGCTTTTTCTAAGGAATTGGAAAGTGCAATTTATTTGGTGGTGCAGATGGCTCCTTATCATGTTGTTACTAATATGGCTTTTGCTTTGGACTTTTTTATAGATTGGCCTCACCCTATTTCCTGAGGGTTTTCTCCATCCTTCTCTACTTCTCATATGGATAGGCATATGTATGCTAACCATTTTTATGTTGATAGGATTGTTTTTTCTTGGTTCCCTTTTGGCTGTGTGTTTTGTTCTCTGCAAGGCCTTGGACTCATGTGGTGCATAGCCAGATTGGCTTTTTGGGGTGCTGGCACTGATTTTGTTTAAGATATGGTGGCTTCATTTTGGGATGTTCTTCTTCATTGGGTCCTACAAGCTTTTCAAAGCTTCCTTTATATCTAATACGATTGATGTTGTAATTTGGGGTTGTATTCAGGTCGCCTATGGGCTATTGTAATGGGTAGATAGGGTTTTTTTTTCTTGAGCAATACTTTGAAGGGTTTTCTTACTGGTTCTTTCCCTTCAGTGCTCATTGAACCAGACACCATGTAAAAAATATAAAGATTTAATATAATGTATTTGTAATTATTTGATAAGTTCAATTTCAATTTTATTTATTCCATAACATTAAAAATATATATAAGGTTTCATTCATGATAACTTATAGTGGGGTTTCACTTATGAAATGAGATATTCTTGTTTGATGTATAATTATTTAATAGTATTTATATTGAAAACCTTTCTATTTTTACAATCTAATAAAAAAAATTAATTTCAGATTTAAATGTAAATTTTGTCATAATAATATTATAAGTAGTTATACAATAATAGAATTATACATATTTATATAATTAAATAAAATATCATGTTTACAACTTATTAGGCTAGTACTATTACAATTATCACACTAAGTAGTGATTAAAAAAACTTATTAGCATCAATTAGAATGTAGTTTTTATTTTATTTTATTATTAAATTATTTTTTAATAGAGTTTAGGTATATTTCTTAAGTTTCTAAATTGTAAAAAAAAATAATTTGTTGCTAATATAAATTTTGTTTTGAAATTTATTTATAATTATTCTGATTAACAAAAAGTAGGATAAGCCTCTACCATATTTACAAGATATTATATAACCACAAAAAGGCACCACCTAGGGTGCATGAGATGTGCACACCTAGCAAACAGACAGACCAAACAAACAAAGAGAAGAATTCCACAACTGTGCCATCAACTTTTATAAACAGAAAGAATTCCTTTTTATCTTAAATGTATTCTTCTTATCTTATGACCATTATAAATGGTCATTAGTTTCGATTATTCCATACATACTCCATGTTTAGCTGGTATATTCCCTCTTACTATATTACATTTAGATAATATATAATTCTTAATAATAATAACGCAGCATACATCCATCTTGTTATAATGATAATTATTGCAAGGATTTTTTATTTAATATCTTATTTTCGCCTTCAATATTACCATAGATGAATATAGGTCTTTTTAGTACACATACAAACCAAGAATCATATCCTGCATTTGGGAAATCATTGAAATGCTATAATAGAACATGCATCAAAACATGTACATAATTATACCAATAGATATTGGTCCTAGTACAACCCACATCCTTTCACATGCTGTGCTTCTTTGTAACCACTTTCATATACTCCTTGGGACTTGGTTAGATGAATGTCAAGTTGTTCCTTTCATTCTTCACCAATGCCTAAAATTCATCCATGAAGACTTTGCTATCATCACTCCTTTATACAATTGATGAAAAAGAAGACCAAGGTGTAAGAAAATAATTGAATCAACCAAAAACAATGTTTTTTTATTTACTTTATTGGTTTAATTTGTTGGTATTTTTTTCATTCTAGGCATTAATCTCCACTATAGATCCCACTACATATTACTACACTAGCATTTTGTCCTCATGTTTTGGAGAAAATTTTCCCGCTACATATTACTACACTAGCATGTTGTCCTCATGTTTTGGAGAAAATTTTCCCGCTACATATTACCACACTAGCATGTTGTCCTCAGGTTTTGGAAAAAAAAATTATATACTAATATATGCACATCATATTCAATTTCTAGAAGATTTTATTCATGAAATATGTATAATTTGTTTCCTAATGTTCTAATTAAGCCTAAGGGATGTTATTGGATTATAATAGCAAAGGAAAAACATTAAGTGATATTGGATTATGGAGTGTTGATGATGTATTCATAAGATTTATGTCAACCTTTTAGCTGGCTAAGGTCTTTCTTAATGATTGAGGTTGTCATAAAAATAATTTGTAATAATATTTGAATACTTTAATTTACATATTTAAAATTTATGACCTAGCATGTTGAAATCATTTTTTCTATGAATTGTAGTATGTATTTATGGTTGAGAATCAATAAACTTCATATTAAGTTTCACTGTGGAAATATGTGTTGTTTTATTTGGATATATATAGATGGATAATCATTTGTTATATCATCTATCAAGAAATACATCATACATCTAGTCCTATTAGAGGAGAAGTTCATAATCCATGTTTTATTCGAAAGAATGATTTTGAAATCAATTGTGTACATTTTTGTAATGATATTTTATATTAAACTCAACAATCCATCATTAGAAAGATAAAAATGAATAATCATATGATAAAAATATTTCTCAAAAGAATATAGAAGAGAAAGCATTAAGAGGACTTGAGAACAAGGGAGAAATGTGAGGAAGGGGGGTCAAGAGAGAGAATAAAATTAAGTTAAATGGAGAAATGAACAAGAATAGAAGCGTTGAGGCAACTAAAAATTGGTATAATATAATAAATGAATATATATAAATGAGTATACAAGAGTATGTTAATAAAAGGTAAACATGAAAGAAGAGAAATAAGGAAATATAAATGTATATAAATCTATCTTGTGATAAGTGAAATTTTTTATGTGCATATGTATATATCCATGTTATTATAACATAAGTTTGAATAACATAATAAGTTAGTAACTCTACAAACTTATAGGAAACCATGCAACTAAATCAATAAGAATTTTTTATATTTTTGTCAATATATGAATTCACATAGAAATATGACTGTGATAAACAAAAATATCCTATTTATGAACGAATAATTAATGAGAAATAAAATATAGTAAAATAGAATGAGGAAAAACAAGAAAGAGAACACTAATTTGAAAAACTATATAACTAGATGGAAAATATTAATATACACATAAATGTAAACATATGAATGTATTCAATTGACAATATATAAGTGCTGAAGGTAATCATGAAGAATATTATAGAAATTATATTCTTGTGAATTCAGATTTCAAAGAAGGTGGAAAAATATGATGACAAAAAATTTTGTGAGGCCATGAGAAAAATTATATTGGAACTTGGTAAGTGCGTAGGATACCATAATATCTTAGATAGTGCACGTAATATATCTCAATTCTATCCCTACTCTCAATTTCTAGTATAGTTTTCCTTCATGAGGGTATGGATGAAATTCAAATCTAAGTGAAAATATGAATTAATTATATTTTAAGGAACCTCCACTCGATATTGCAGAGATACAGAAATTTGTACAAAGCAGAGATACAGAAAGTTGTACAAATGCTTGAAACTGCAGTGCAAATGCTTGAAACTGTTAGGAAATGTCTTGTTGCCACAAGATTTAATGTACAAAATAAACTATATCTTCTTGTCAAAGATTTAGTGATATTTCTTATTACTATAGCCATTTTATAGAATGTTTTAGGGAGAGGTAAAATGGATTTTTAGGGAGAAGTAAAATGGATGAGCATATAATGGTTGTTTATAAATGCAAATGTTAAAAATGTAAAATAATGAATATGGAAATATAATTCTATTAGCTTTTCTCTATTAGCTTTTAGAGAAACTATAGTGATAGATTTGTTTATTTTCTAAAAAGAGAGAATTGATAAATTTCATTTTACTAACGTTTGATCCTATTACATTTTTAGCTCCTAAATAACTAAAAAGATATTTTTAACAAAATAATATATTAATTTAACAAGAGTTGCGATGCAACTGGAGTCCCTGCTACAGGTGGTGTTGTTGTTGGGAGTGAGATCTAGAATGAAAAACATCATCAATATTAAAATCAATATTAAAGTCATTCTGTGTTAATTTAAAGCCTGCATTGAACTTTGCAATAGAAGTCAATGGAAGAACATGATAGGGAAAATTGAGTGAATATATTTCAAAAAAGAAAATTTACAAGTTAATTTACACAGGTCAAAATTATGTTTGCTTTGCACTGGCCATATAGTTAGAAAATTTGAAATGATTTATGCTAAAGTTTTGCAAACAAGAAACACATATAGACATTAAATTGCAGTAAACCTATTAGAAAGCCACAAAACATACATTAAATTACAGTAACTGTATAAGATATCATCTATATTCTAGCATAAATTAATTTTTCTATGGATAATAACTTGATTTGATGAAATAAAAAAAACTTGTTGCAAATAAGATGATGAAAGATAGAAAGCAAATAATATGATGAAAGTTAGAAACATTTTGTAGTGAACTAGAATGAAACTGTGGCAGTGGAGATGACTGTGTTGCTTCTTTTATGTTTTTTAGTGGTTTTGACTATGTTGCTTGGCTTTCCTTTGGGTGGTTATCCCTAGGATTTTTTTAGGTCTCCCATCCTTTAGGTGGTCTTTTTTCTTTTTCTCTTTCCTCTCTCCTTGTTCCTCGTGCCCTCCCCCACCCCTCTCCTCTTTATATTTTGTCTCAAATCTGCAACTCAACATCTTTCATGTCTTGGGAATTCTTTTCATCCTGATGATGAGTCACGGAGTGTGTGATTCGAAATGTTGATGGGAAAAAAATACACACAATCGATTCCAAAAAAAAAACACTAGAAATACAAAATGGATTGTGGAAATCTCATAGCTTTAATCATTGTTAGGGTTAGGTTAATGGTAAGGTTTTGGATTTAGGGTTTAAGGTTAGAGTTAGGGTTAGGTGTTAGGATTTAAGGTTTCATATTAGAGGGTTAGTGTTAGGGTTTTGGATTTAGGGTTTTATATTAGAGGGTTAGAGTTAGGGTTAAGGGTTAGGGTTAGGATTGTAGTTAGGGTTTACATCATTGTTAGGGTTAGGCTAATGGTTAGGTTTTGGATTTATATCATGGTTAGGGTTAAGGTTAGGAATAAGGTTAAGATTATGGTTAGGCTTGGGATTAGGGTTACATTTAGGATTATCTCAAGGGTTAGGGTTTGTATCATCAGTTAAGTGTTAGTGTTAAGGGTTAGGGTTAGGATTGTAGTAAGGGTGAAGTTAGGGTTATATTTAAGTTTAGGGTCAAGTTATGGATTAGAGTTCAATCAGGTCTAGATTAGAGATATTGTCAAGGTGAGGGTTTTATTATGGTAAGGTTTTCATTATAGTTAGGGTTTGTATTTTTTCAATGTTGTTAAATGAATCAATAATTAGTTTTAGAATAAATTTAAAACTTAAAAAATGATTAGAGTATGCTTTTAATGTTTATCAAAGCCTAATGGTAATCAAACCAAAATATTAATGAAGGGTTTAGCCTTTATGATATAATTTTAAAAATTTAAAAATTATATTGTTAGAGTTAACTTTAAGGTTAGGTTAGGGTTGGCATTCAATCAGAGAGATAGGTTTAGGGGTTAAGGTTATAGTTAATTAGAGTTTAGTTTGAAGATAAGGCTAGTAGGTAACTATTGTAGGATAATGCATTCATAACACTTATAATCATTTTTTATAAAATATTAAAATAATCTTTATTATTATGTACTTTTCTTATGAATATTTTGTTTCCTTATTTATATATTTTAAAATAAAACTTAAACTTAGCATTAGTAAAAGTTAATTGATAATAAGTTGTTAGTGATGCTCTGCAAAAAGGATTAGAAAATATGTTTGATGGCAACACACACAAGAGCACAAGAAACAAACGTTAGTGTTAGCAACAAAAGATTATCCTAAACAGGCATATCAAGAGAGATATTAAGCATGAAATAGAAAGCATATAAACATAGAATGAAATAGCTAATCAAGATGCTCATAGTTGCTCCTCCCTTGTTCCTCTCCTCTCCAAGTCCCAAATGAGTGTAGCTCTCAGCTTTTAGCACTGGCCATGGATGCCATATGGAGATTCAAGATGGTTGAATATGATAAGCAAATACTATGCAAGAGTAGATAGTGATGCTATGAAAAAGCTCTATGCTAATGCCAGTATAACAACAATACTCTAAAATGCTTCTCCTTTTGCTTGAGGAGAAGGGTTCTATTTATAGAAGAAATGGGGAAATGAAGGGTTAAGATTGAATGGTTTAATCAAGGGCCAAGTTTGAAAGTTGGGGATCCATGTGCACAATTGACACCAATAAAATGGTGACAAGTGTCAATATAGGATTGGGTTGAGAGAAGAGGTTGGAGGCATTAAAGGCCTGAGAAGACCTCATGGTTATCTAGAAGGTAAGGGTCAAGTCTAAATTAAGATTACCCATTGGATTAAGAGTTAATCCAAGGATAAACCTTTGTGCAAATGTTTAAGAGATAATCATGGTCAAAGCATTAATGGCCTGATGAGACCTTTGGGTTGGGTAGAGGTTGAGTCAAAACAAATGTTTTAACCATGTGGGAGGGTTGAATTAACCATTAATGGTTATTGGAGACTTTGGGGATTAAGTGGTTGAAGGTTGGAAGCTTTCAATGGTTATCAAAGACTTTGAGGGTTAATTTGTTGAACACACAAAGCATTAATTGCTTTTCAAAGACTTTGGAGTCTTTGAGAAGTGACTCCAATTTGCTTAGGAATGTGACAATATTTAAGGGATGGATTTAGGCTAATTAGGAAGGGTTTAGAAGAATCTAGAAGGGGTTTAGGCATACAAGTGGATTTTGTAGGAAAATGCAAGTGGGAGAAATTTTGGTATTTTCAATTAAAATAAAATCATTTATTTCAATTAAATGGTGTAAGTTGAATTTGGATAAATATTTAAATAAATATTAATTTATTTAAATGAGAAAATGAAGATAAAGCATTAAAATGCTTGAAGACTTTGAGGGAAACCATTAAAGGCTTGAAGACTTTAAGGAAAACCATTAAAGTCTTAAGAAGACTATAGAAGGAAGCCATCAAGTTTGAAGACTTTAAAGCCATCAAGTTTGACTACTTTAAGGGAAACCATTAAAGGTTTCAAGTGGGTGAGGATAAATAGGATTTTAAATAAATAATTTATTTAAAATAGTTGTGCAACTTGTTTTTGTAGGAAAATACAAGTGGGTGGAGGATAAAGGTGATTTAAATAAATGATTTATTTAAAATAATTGTGCAACTTGCATTTGTAGGAAAATGCAAGTGGGTGGAGGATAAAGGTGATTTAAATAAATGATTTATTTATTTAAATGTGAGAGGTGGGATTTTGGGGGATTTAAATAAATATTAATTTATTTAAATGTGAGAGAAGATTTAATTAAATAAATATGATTTATTTATTTAATTAATGGTCTGAATTTGGTTAAGTGAATTAAATCAAATAAATTGAATAATTTATTTAATTAATAGGAGAATAGGGTTAAGATGAATTAATTAAATATTAATTTAATTAATTATTAATTGATGGTTAAATAATCAAATAAATACTAAGTATTTATTTAATTAAGTGGACAGATTTATGTGACTACATTTGCCCCTCTTTGAGACGGTGCAGTTTATCGCATCGTTTCAAAGAAATAAAAATAGGTATGAAGAAATGCCCCATAAAATGTAAATTTAATGGGTGGTATGCCCCCTCGAGAGATGGGCCGAAATTTTTTGAAAAATCGGGCGATCTCTCGAAAAAGAATGAAAAGTGGAGGGGAGGTAGAATAGAAGAAATTAGAACTAATGATGAAAGAATGGGAGAAAATGGAGTGAATATGAAGAAACAACAAGCCAGCGAGTACCCTGAGGTCATGCAAGAGATACATAGCAGATGTAGTGTGGGGTTTGGATTGATGCTATACAATTGATCAAAATTGTTTGGACAATCTGGTGCAATCGGTTTAATTGCCCCGGTCAAGTCAAAGCGTGACAGTTGATGTCAGTTGGTCGCTTGAACATGATAAAGTCTGAGTAAGTGAATCAAAGTGACCTGATGGTGACTTAGACAATTGATGTAATTGTCCGATGAAGTCAAGGTATATGAAGCAAAATACTCGTTGAGACGTAGACAATTGATGTAATTGTCTGTTGGATTGTGTTTGATTGGTTGTGGGGAATCATGGCAGCCCCGTTGAGACTAGGTCATTATGATAAATGCCTGATGTAGTCTAGGATTACCATAATCGATTACCTGTTGAGACCCGAAGATACTTGATCAGAGTATCTGTTGATAGTCTAGGTGTGTGGGAGTCGATGTATCTGTGTAGACAGAGTAACTTTCTTGACTTATTGGATGACTTAGGATAGGAAACACAATCCCTCCTAGTTAGAGATGGATGGTGATGAACGTGGCTTGATTAGGTTGATTGGGACATGATGTAGGGTATGTGATGGTGATTATCGAGATGGGGAGGGTGAGGGGGGATTCGATGTTAGATAGAAGAAATGGAGAACCTATTACATTCCTATGGAAGAAGAGGAAAATAGAGTATCCATTGTCATTATTATGTATGAATGATATGCAGCTATTTATGAATGTATGGATGGATGGAATGCAACGGAATGCAATATATACAAATGAGATGGAATGATGATCCATGGTGCATTATTTTTCATCATTGAGCTTTAAAATGTTGTAAGAAAATACAAGCAACTTGACATAAAGATTCAAGATGACCAGAGTCTTTCTTACATGGATTTTGATATAGCAAGTTAATACAAGCAACTTGATATAATGGATCAAGTTGACCTGAGTATTGCTTGCGGAATAGATAAGGATTATCTCCTTTCATGCATGACTTGGATCGTCCTCCTTGATCTTAGGCTGATCATATCCTGAGACAAGTGCATACCGTACTAAGAAATAAAAACCTTTATCCAAATTGGATGAGGAGGAACCAAAGAATGAGCATTGTACCTGTAAACAAACAATATATACATAAAGAATAAAGAATATGGATCCTTGGTAATGGTTCATGCTCATATGGTCGAGGTATACACTGTAGTCAGCAAGCCGTAGTGATCTATGATTGCATTTGGCATAAGATCACATAGCCTAGTGAACTTCCCACGTAGACACCATTAGTACATGCCCCAGAACTTCATCGGAAGTAATGCACAAACGATACAAAACAATGTTGAAAAGATCCCGATACAGATAAACAAATGATTGTACTCACAAATCAACCAAGTATTTGATAGCTTAACATAATTTTCTTGTCAAAGAAAATGTCACTTTTGTCTTTGTTTTGGTAAGGAAGGATGCATCCTTGTTGAAAAGACAGTTTGATTGTTGATGTTGATTGTTTTGGTTGATTGGTAAATGGTCAGTGTGTGAGTAGTTGTCAATGTTTGTTTTGTATCTGATCAGATGAATATGTACAAGGTGTTGTCATGTTTTTGGGTGATTTTCGATGGTTTTTCAATGTTTTTTGGATTTTTGTGAGACATTTTTGCATGTTTTTTGGATTTTGTGTTGAGACATTTTTGAATGTTTTTGGTATTTTGATGATTGCTTGAATGAAGAACTTAATGAATCATAAGACAATGTAGAATCCACTTCCATCAATAGGTTAAGGGTATTGCCCCCAGTTTGTAGACCGGACTATGAAAAGGTGGGATGCTAGACGCGTGGAGTACTTTCTTAATTGCAGATCAAATAACAAGCCATAGTTTGGATGGATGGATGTGTGTGTGCATGAATGTGATCGCAACAAGCCTGAAAGATACTGGAGCCATTGTTTTTACGAGTGGCGCCTGTTTGCCAGGTTTTCACCATTGCACTTACCCAAGGTGCCACCGGAGTGGTTGTTCACCGTTTGGATGCATGATTTTTCTTTACTTTTTTTGAATGTTTTTTTGTATTTTCTTCAGGACATTTTCTGAATGTTTTTGGTATTTTTCTGATATGTAGGGGAGCCTGATGCTCTACACAACTTAGGTATAAAACCGTTTGAGGTGCTTGCTATTGATTGGATCTGCGAGCGGTTCTCCTTCTGGTGTAGCCAACTGATATGCCTCGGACCCGAATACAGCAGTGACAACATATGGGCCTAACCAGTTTGATTCAAACTTGCCTTGATGTTCTCTGTTTGGTTGGTTGCGAGGATTTTCTCGAAGAACAAGATCACCTACCTCAAATGTACGAGATCTAACTCGGTGATTGTAGCTTCTACTCATTCGCTGCTGATAGGCTTTGAGGTGATTGTATGCAGCTTGTCGCTTCTCATCAAGTAACTCTAAGTCCTGAAGACGGGATACTCTGTATGCTTCATCATCGATGAGATTATGCAAGGAAACTCGTAATGATGGTATCTCGACCTCAATAGGCAAGATAGCTTCAGCACCATAGACCAATGAATAAGGAGTTGCACCTGTAGGGGTCCGAATGCTAGTTCGATATGCCCATAGCGCTGGATTCAATTGAACATGCCAATCACGGCCGGCATCATTGACTGTCTTCTTTAGGATCCTCAATATGTTTTTATTGGATGCTTCGGCCTGACCATTGCCTTGTGGGTAATAGGGAGTGGAAAAGCGGTGTTGGATATGAAATTTCTCACAAAGCTCACGGACATCCTGATTTTTGAAAGGAAGACCGTTATCTGTGACAATGGACATGGGCACACCATACCGGCAGATGATGTAATTGAGGATGAATGAGGCGATCTGCTTGCCGGTGACTTGGGTAAGTGGAACAGCTTCGATCCACTTGGTGAAATATTCAGTGGCGGTAATAATGAATTTATGGCCATTGGATGAAGATGGATGGATTTTACCCACAAGATCAAGACCCCATTGACAAAAAGGCCATGGTGTTGTGATTGGTTGCAGTTCTTGAGCTGGTGCATGTATTAGGTCGCCATGAACTTGACATTTTTTGCACTTCCTAACAAAGTAGTAGGAATCCTTTTCCATAGATGGCCAATAGTATCCAGCTCGCATGATCTTCTTGGCTAGTGATGGACCACTTGAGTGAGTCCCGCAAATTCCTTCATGTACCTCTTCCAAAGCCTTTGTTATCTCACCTTGTTCTAGACATCGAAGGAGAGTACCATCAAGACCGCGTCGGTATAGGGTTTCGGCAATAATGGTATATCGAGCAGTTTGGCGAATGAAGGTTTTACGTTGGTTATTTGATTGGTTGGGAGGAAGGGTGTGATCGCAGAGATAGGTGTAGAACTCACCGTACCATGGGGATTCAGAACCGACAAGGTGACATATCATGTCGGATTCGGGGATATCATAAGCGGGAATCCAAAGCTGTTCTACCAAGAACTCGTAGCGTGTTGAATTCTGTGGAAGATCTAGTAGAGATGCGATGGTAGCCATGGCGTCAGCAGCTCGATTCTGATCTCTTGGTATCTGCTCAAAAGTGATAGTAGTAAATGATGTCTTTAGACTGTCCACCATTTGCTTATATGGCATGAGTTTATCATCCTTGGTTTTATATTCATCTGTTGCTTGTCGAATGACTAGTTGGGAGTCGCCATATACTTGTAGTTCTTGTAATTTCCACTGTACGGCTAACCTGAGTCCTGTGATCAAGGCCTCATACTCTGCTATGTTGTTTGTGCATGGAAATGTGAGCCTGTAAGACTTCGGGATGCTATCACCTTGAGGTGTGATAAACAGAATGCCTGCCCCCGAGCCGTGCCTAGTGTATGAACCATCAAAGTATAATTTCCATGACTGTGCTTCTGTAATCATGAATATCTCTTCATCTGGAAAATTGGAAATGAGAGGATGATCGCCTATGAGAGGTGCATCAGCCAACTGATCTGCAATAACTTGACCTTTGATAGCTTTACAGTCCACATACTCAATGTCAAATTCACTTAGAATCATTACCCATTTGGCCAAGCGACCTGTCAATGCTGCTTTGCTGAGTAAATACTTGAGTGGATCAATCTTTGCAATGAGTTGTACCTTGTGTGTTAATAGATAGTGCCGCAATTTAGTGGCTGCCAGGATTACTGCTAGGCAAGCTCGCTCAATAGGTGTGTAATTGAGTTCATAGCCAACCAGTGTACGAGAGATGTAGTATACAGCACACTCTTTGCCTTCTGCATTATGTTGTGCCAGTAATACACCTAATGTCGTACTTGTCGCTGAGATATAAAGTAACAACGGTCTACTTGGATCTGGTGGCATCAACAATGGTGGATTCATGAGATAGTCTTTAAGCGCCTGAAATGCTTGCTGGCATCGGGCATCCCACTGAAAGCGGATGTTCTTGTGTAGCAGGTGTGTGAAGGGGTGACACTTATCAGCCAATTGTGCAATGAATCTGCGGATGGATTGAAGCCGTCCTTGTAGTGTCCTTAGCTGACTGATATTCCTTGGAGGTGGCATGTCCATGATTGCCTTAACCTTTGCTGGATCGACCTCAATACCTTTGCTTGAGACAATGTATCCTAGAAGCTTCCCGGAGGTCACTCCGAAGACACATTTCTTTGGGTTGAGTCGAACATGGTATTGTTCCAGTCTATCAAAGATTTTATCTAAGATGTGAAGATGTCCTTCTCTAGTAAGTGATTTTGCTAGTAAATCATCCACATAATCTTCCATCATAGTATGCATCATGTCATGGAAGATGGTGGTCATTGCTCTTTGATAGGTCGCCCCTGCATTCTTTAGACCAAAAGGCATTACATTCCAGCAGTATGTGCCCCATGGACATGTGAAGGCTGTCTTATGTTGGTCCTCTGGTGCGATCTTTATTTGATTGTATCCTGAAAAGCCATCCATGAGTGAAAGCATGGCATGTCCTGCTGTCAAATCTACTATGATGTCAATATTTGGTAGAGGGAAGTCATCCTTAGGACATGCTTTATTTAGATCTCTGAAGTCTGTACAAATGCGGATGCCCCCTTTTGGTTTGCCAACTGGCACAATATTGGAGATCCATTCTGCATAATCAATTGGTCTAATGAAACCAACATCCAGGAGTTTCTTGAGTTCTGTTTTGACTAGCACGGCAATCTGAGGTTGCATCTTACGAAGCTTCTGCTTGACAGGTTTGGCTCCTTTTGCTACTGTGAGATGATGCATGACTAAATCAGGATCAAGCCCAGGCATGTCTGCATATGACCATGCAAAGTTGATCTGACGCTGTTGGAAGAACTCTATAAATTGAGGCTGTTCCTCTGGAGTGAGAAGAGATGCCAGATGTATGATATGAGGATTTTCAGGAGTCCCCACATTGTATTCTTTGGTTTCCTCGATAAGAATCATTGATCGTTCCTGTTGTGTACTAGCAGGGAGGATGTCAAAGCCTTCATCCTCAGGCGCCTCAGAGAGGTTTTCACCATTGGATACGCTCTTTCTTTTTACTTTTGTCGGATCAAACAGTGCCACAGTGTGGTTTTCACTGGAAGATCCATGTTTTATTGTTATATTTTTGCAGCTGAAGGGTTTGGCATCCGCCCCGAAGTATGCTGCGCTATTAAGTTCAATGGCGAATCCAGCTTTGTGATCCCCGCTTGGTAGATTATCCCTTAATTCTAAAAAGTCAATGACAGCCTCATCGTTCTGGAAGAGGTCAAGACATGGGGGATTTGGTTGGTTCCATTCAATGAGTTCAGGGTGGATAATGGGCATTACTTCATCGATTAAGTTAAGTGCGGGAGATGTATCAGTGAGGGTTAAGACAGTGTGGTGAAGGTCGTTGATGGTACTCTCCCTGTCAGAATCAGGCGTAGGATGAGACATAGGGTCTGTGGAAGATGTTTCCAGCTCAGGTACCCAAGTGGTCTTTATCTGTGCTTCTCCGTAAACAGGGATGTCTTTGCGGGGTGGAGGTGGTGATGTGTCTTCCTCATCTGAAGTGTTAAGTTGCACTGAATCGAATTCCCACTCATGTGAGTCGGTCTCTGAATCACTCTCCAGTATCCGATTGCTATACCATACTGGGATGTCTTTGGAGTTAAACACGGCAGGTGTGATTGGTTTATGTATCCTTGTAGTGATCGGTGCTGCAGGAATTGTGATGGGGTTTAATGGATTTGTCACTGGAAGTATTGGTAATGGTGACTCAGTGGCTTTTGCTGGAACTACTGGTGCCATAGATGCTGCTGCGGGTTCCAATATAGTTGCTGCTACAAATGGTGTTGCTGATAGGATTACTGGTTCGTTTGATGGGATGAGTGACATTGGTGATGGTGGATTTTTGAGCCTTGAGGGGGCAGTGGGGATAGTTCTTGATGGTGCTTTGATTATGAAAGGTATCCTCTTTGCAGTAGGTGGGCAAAATGGTTTGCTGGGTTTTCCTTTGAATCTGAGTTTAGGAAGGATCTCTTTTTCAAAGCCAAGGCCTGTATTACCTTTGGGCTTGAATTCTGGTAGTAGAGGTTCGTGTCGTCCTTGTTTGCAGTATCCCAAAGCACTCTGACCATCATATCCCATTCTTTGCATAATGAGGAGGCCTTTGCCATATTGTTCCGTAGGAAGTGTAACTCGCGGTATGTCAGTGGTGATGGGATCTTTATAGATCCATTCCGCTAGGTCCTTATCTTGTGTCTCTTCCTCTTGACTCTTTCCAAGGATGAAAGGCGTTAAGGCACATGCAGGCGTGTTTAGTGGTTGCTGGAGTAACTGCTGTGGTTTACCATGTGTTCTAGGAGAAGTAGGCATTTGTCCCACACAAAAGAGCTGACTCAAGTTATATTCTCCAGGACCTTCCTCTGCTACTTTCATCTTTAGCTTTTCTTGCTTGGGCATAGGGGTGTTTGAACTGGCAAGAGAGGCGGGATTTATATATGATGTGGAGGAAATGGCTTCTCTATTATTAGGAACGGTAATCTCTGGTTGATGGCTGATATTATGGCAAAATGCAAAGGGATTTGCATCGCCCAGGATTGTGATCTCGACCCCGTTATGTGGGAACTTGATACATTGATGGTAGGTAGATGGAACAGCTTGCATGGCATGTATCCAAGGTCTCCCTAATAATAGATTATATGGCAGAGGAAGGTCCAGAACCTGACAAATGATATGCTTTACCACAGGGCCCACTCGGATTGGTAGTACCACAGCTCCTTTGGATGAACGCTCTGCATCATCATAGGCTTTGATGGTGATCTTCTTACGAGGATCCACTGATTCTATTGCATATCCCAATGCTGTGACCAACTGAAGTGTGCAAATGTTTAGGCCTGCTCCATTATCGATCAAGACTCGCTTGATCCTGTGTTGGTTGACAAAGCCTTCAATGTGGAGTGAGGCGTTATGAGGTTGTTGGAAAGAAGAGTTGTCGCTTTCAGAAAAAGTGAGACAAGGTGATGACTTTAGATTTCCAACCATGGCTTGAAATTGGTCTGTATTCAAGTTTGCAGGGACTGACGCCTCTTGGAGTGCTTGATCCAAGATTGTTTTATGAGATGGCGATAGGCGTAACAGCTCTAAAATTGATATAAGCGCAGGCGTTTTGTCTAATTGTTCCACAAGATTGTATTGCTTTGGGATGGAGGTGGTGCCTTGTGGAGCTGCCTTGATGGTAACTTTGCCGCGACGCGTAACAACATTGCAATTTGAGGTGGGATTTTTGAAGGTGATAGTTGCAATTTGTTCACTGGCATCATACAGGTGATTGACAGTGTAGTTATACGCAGCTTGCGTATAATTAGTGGTATCAGGACCTCGTCTGGAAGTGGAAGGACCCCTTTGATCTTGTGATGGAAGTGGATTCTTGAACATCTGATGATCATTATTGGTTGTTTTTGGGTCATGCCCTTCAATTTCAATTTCTCCTCGGTCAATAAGATCCTGAATGAGATCTTTCAATTGGTGACAATTACTTGTTTTGTGTCCTCTTCCTTGATGGAATTCACAATGTTCAGTATCTCTCCACCATGCCGGTTTGACCTGAGGCTCATAATTTGATAACTTAGGTAGAGTGATCAAATTCTGAGAAATGAGTTGTCGCATCACTGTTTCAATGGGTTCCCCTGAGGGAGTGTATGTGCGTTTTTGTTTTTGTGGACGAGGTCTTGGTTCATCCTGAGATGTGATGCGACCTTGATTAGGAAGAACATTTGTGTTATTTTGAGGTGGAGGATTTTGTCCTGCAAACCGAACCACAGGTTGTGCATTTTGGACAGTCCGAGCATCCACAACCCCATCGTTGACGATATTTTTATTCTTGTTCCAGAAGTTTGGTTTATCACTATTGAATCGCGGGCGAGGACCATCTTTTGGTTCATTAAAGATTTTGATGAGTCCTTTCTTGATGAGTGCCCTTTCACATTTTATACCCTTGGTGATCATATCGTTAAAGGAGTCTGTGTCTTTGACATCCAGGTGAAATTCCATTTCTTCGTTTAAGTTGGAAATGAAAATTTCCACTAGTTCTCGTTCAGGTAACTGAAGAGAACGTCTGCTAGACATTTGGCGCCATCGTTGCAGGAATACTGAGAATAATTCACCTGGTTTTTGTTTGGTGTTGCACAGATCAGCCATGGTGATGTCGCGTTCAATATTATAAGAGTAATGAGATAGGAACTTCTGGATGAGTTCCTCAAATGTTCTAATGCCACCTGGTAGTCGGGAAAACCATGATGTGGTGGTTCCTCCCAAGCTTTGGGGAAAAAGGCGCATTAGGTATGTGTCCTCATAAGCCACTTCAAGACAAGCGGAATGAAATTCTCGGACATGATCACGGGGATCCCCCTTTCCTCTATATTTTTCAAATTTGGGTGTTTCGAACCCGCGTGGAAAGGGTGGCATATAAAGATTCCTATCAAAAGGATAGGGACAAATGTCGTTAAGTGAGAATTGATTGGTCTTAACACCACTATGAAGTTGTTGGGCGAGATTCTCGACTTGTTGCCGCAACATCTCTATTTCATTTGGAGGAGGAGGTGGTGGGTTACCTTGAGGGATGTTATATCTGATGGGATCTCTACGCCTTTCTTCCTCATGGCGACTTTGTCTTTCTGATGCTTGTCTTAATTGGGCAAGATCAAAGTCTGAGGGGAGTTTGGCTCCTTCTTGAGCGAGTTTTAAGAAGTGAGCATCTGCGTTGCTCCTTAGTATTTCATCAAATAATCTATTAAAATGAGGATTATGCTGAACCCTTTCGATTGTTGAAGGAGTGGGTGTACCTGGGTTTTCATCATTCCCATTTCCTCCAAGTGCTTCTTGAAATTCATTGAGGTTGTCCTCTTCTTCCTCAATTTCTATTTCTCGTTGCCTTGATCGCGATCGGGTTTGAGCCATTTTGTTTGCAAGTTTATGTTTGAAGTTGATTGATGATGATGATGATGAGTTGTTTTGAGGAAAGATGGATGATTAGTGGATTGTATGATATGTAGATCTCTAGCACTCTAAAGGTAGATGTAACCAAAATTCCTTCTTTGAATTGCTTGTTTGTTT
This sequence comes from Cryptomeria japonica, assembly GCF_030272615.1. Classification (NCBI taxonomy): domain Eukaryota; kingdom Viridiplantae; phylum Streptophyta; class Pinopsida; order Cupressales; family Cupressaceae; genus Cryptomeria; species Cryptomeria japonica. Next base: position 14,589,341 of record NC_081415.1, on the reverse strand, counting down.
TGATGATTTTTGGATGTGATAAGGTGTAGAGAAATCTGAGATGTGTTACAGATTTAACTACCTAGTAATGAGAGGATTCACTCATGAACTAGTTTTAACCTGCGTAGATGTGTCTCTTAGGATGAGCTTATCCTAGATGTAGAAACAATCTAAAAAGTGATGTGATGTGTTTTATTTCAAGCAATATCTAAAAAGAGAATTTGGGACAAGAACCTCTTAATGCTTTGAGAATTTTTGGAATGGATTGATGATGGAATAATGATGTATGAATGAGATGATGGATGTTTTGTTTTCAACTTTAATAAAAACTTTGTGTTACAAATGGAACAAACCCTACTTCTTCCCTTTCAGGCGTTGGTGGCATTTCTCGAGCTGTGTTGTAGGTGATACAGATGTTTGGGAAGAAGTTGGGATTAATCTTTCCTCCTTGATTTTTGTGATAACTCAGAGCTCTATATTGCATAAAAGCTCTGCGGTTCAATGATTCGGAATCAAACTCATTTGTTTTACCTTGAAGATAGAGACGCATGCGATGTAGAAAGACTCTATGTGAGACAAAGATTTGTCTATTGAGATAGAAGAATTTCCTCCTTTTGATCAAAGCCTTTGAGCTTAATGGTCTTCTTTTCAAGGTAATATTCTGATGACACTTCTTCTTTCGCAAGATGTGAAGAATGGTCATAAATTTTTGACTCTTTGTTTGTTTGCACTTTGTTTTTGGTATTTTTGGTTGTGTTGATAGATGTTGGATGAATACTTTGTTTTTGGGATTGATTTTCTGATTTTTCTTTGACAAGAAAACAAAGCAAGCACACAAACACAAGATTGTAGCCTCAAAGGCACAAATGAGTATGGGTCTAGATCAACCCAATCCTTGGACTTGTTTTTGACCCTTCCTTTAGATTTATTTTAAGGTGTATTTCCAAAGCCTGAAGTCGGCTCAATTCGCACTAGGTCTGTAAAACGAACACACTTCAAACACTTTTTATCCCTAAGGTCAAATGGCCAGTTGTGATAAATTTAGCCCACATCTTGATATTTCTTCGACTTTGGTACTACATACCTTATGAATCCCGCCATGGCAGGTAAGGATGTGATATACTAAGTCTTGCACGAGCATAACAAATAGATGATCCCTATGATGGGGGAGTCACCACTTTTATCAAGCCACAAGTGACTTTTCAAAAAGCTATGTTTCTACTCAAGGAAATATGTATGGTGAGTATCTTGGGAGCAAAACCATCTATGCTCTTGCACTAAATTATACCTCAAATATCCTCAATCAATAGAACAGGTGGGCTACTACTTAAAGGTGTTTAGTCATGTTCGATGGCTTTGGACATAAGTTCATTCTGCAGTGACTCACTTAAGAGCCTTGTAACTGGTGGTGGGGCCCATTTGTCCTTTGGCCAGTTACACTGTAGGAACAGCTATACCCAAGGCTACAGCTTTCGCTCTCACCTGATTTCTATAGCGGCTCGAAGGATTTACCGCTCGAGGTCGTTCCCAAGAGTATCGATCCCTTGGCAGGCCTCTCTTAAAAAGATAAAATGTGAGTGTTACTAACACTTTTCTCTTGCACCTAGGACCACGAAAGCCAAGGGAGAGGATAGTGTGTGTTAGAAGTAGGACCACTCGACCAACTCTTTGCACAAGTGTGCCAAGCACGAAAAACACCTGTTCTTTTTAATCTATCATTGCAATGTGATCTAACTATTTGGAGATGTTGCTCCAACAATCATGGTGTTCTTTTTAATTTTCAAAGGCAATTGTTTGAGTAAACTAGAATTTGAAAATCCTGGTCAACTTAATGAAAAACACGTTTGCATGAAGTAAGATTGCTTTAAAAATGAGACAAGTTGATTGTGAATTTTATTTGCACCAAAAATGGAAGTGTGGATTGTGAGTTTTATCTTGATGCAAGAAATAAAATTTGCCTTGTTGATTTTAAGCACCAAAACGAAGTTTGTTTCCTAACTTGCAAAAAAAAAAAAAAAAAAAATAAAGTTGTTTTTGTATAAGTTTGTGGTTCTTTTTACCTTTGAACAATGAAATTCTTTTTAAGAGCCCCAAACAAATGTGTGATTCTTTTTCAAAATCCCAAATTTGAAATGTGAAGTTAATTTTAAACCAAAATAAAAAGTGAATTCATTTTTAAAACCAACTTCAAAAACAAGTTAGTAAAAAATATAAATCTACTCTTTAATCTAATTTAAATCTGCACAAAAGAGAAAAATAGTTAGTAAAATCTGCCTATTTGGTGGGCTTCTACAAGCCTAAATTTTTTTAATTTTTTTTTGGTTACAAGGTGATTTGTACAACGTTTTGTTACAATAGCGCTAGTCTGCGTTTGAATAGAGGCACTATTTAACACAAACGTATTAAAAGAAAGGGAAAGACAGAGAAGGGAAAAGCACTGAAACAGGGGGAATAGTGCCAAAATAATGCCAAACGCACCAAAACAGTGTCAAAATCGCAACCTGTGTGACATTTTCAACATTCAAACATGTTATTGGTTAAAAAAAAAATGATCTTTTTGGTGTTTGGATTCACGTCGGGTTCACCAAATGATGCTCTGCAAAAAGGATTAGAAAATCTGTTTGATGGCAACACACACAAGAGCACAAGAAACAAACGTTAGTGTTAGCAACAAAAGATTATCCTAAACAGGCATATCAAGAGAGATATTAAGCATGAAATAGAAAGCATATAAACATAAAATGAAATAGCTAATCAAGATGCTCATAGTTGCTCCTCCCTTGTTCCTCTCCTCTCCAAGTCCCAAATGAGTGTAGCTCTCAGCAGCTTTTTGCACTATGGATGCTTATGGAGGATTGAGATTTAATACTAAGCTTCAAATATGAAATGAAAAGCTAAATACTATGCTAGAGTAGATAGTGATGCTATGAAAAAGCTTTATGCTAATGCCAGTATAACAACAATACTCTAAAATGCTTCTCCTTTTGCTTGAGGAGAAGGGTTCTATTTATAGAAGAAATGGGGAAATGAAGGGTTAAGATTGAATGGTTTAATCAAGGGCCAAGTTTGAAAGTTGGGGATCCATGTGCACAATTGACACCAATAAAATGGTGACAAGTGTCAATATAGGATTGGGTTGAGAGAAGAGGTTGGAGGCATTAAAGGCCTGAGAAGACCTCATGGTTATCTAGAAGGTAAGGGTCAAGTCTAAATTAAGATTACCCATTGGATTAAGAGTTAATCCAAGGATAAACCTTTGTGCAAATGTTTAAGAGATAATCATGGTCAAAGCATTAATGGCCTGATGAGACCTTTGGGTTGGGTAGAGGTTGAGTCAAAACAAATGTTTTAACCATGTGGGAGGGTTGAATTAACCATTAATGGTTATTGGAGACTTTGGGGATTAAGTGGTTGAAGGTTGGAAGCTTTCAATGGTTATCAAAGACTTTGAGGGTTAATTTGTTGAACACACAAAGCATTAATTGCTTTTCAAAGACTTTGGAGTCTTTGAGAAGTGACTCCAATTTTCTTAGGAATGTGACAATATTTAAGGGATGGATTTAGGCTAATTAGGAAGGGTTTAGAAGAATCTAGAAGGGGTTTAGGCATACAAGTGGATTTTGTAGGAAAATGCAAGTGGGAGAAATTTTGGTATTTTCAATTAAAATAAAATCATTTATTTCAATTAAATGGTGTAAGTTGAATTTGGATAAATATTTAAATAAATATTAATTTATTTAAATGAGAAAATGAAGATAAAGCATTAAAATGCTTGAAGACTTTGAGGGAAACCATTAAAGGCTTGAAGACTTTAAGGAAAACCATTAAAGTCTTAAGAAGACTATAGAAGGAAGCCATCAAGTTTGAAGACTTTAAAGCCATCAAGTTTGACTACTTTAAGGGAAACCATTAAAGGTTTCAAGTGGGTGAGGATAAATAGGATTTTAAATAAATAATTTATTTAAAATAGTTGTGCAACTTGTTTTTGTAGGAAAATACAAGTGGGTGGAGGATAAAGGTGATTTAAATAAATGATTTATTTAAAATAATTGTGCAACTTGCATTTGTAGGAAAATGCAAGTGGGTGGAGGATAAAGGTGATTTAAATAAATGATTTATTTATTTAAATGTGAGAGGTGGGATTTTGGGGGATTTAAATAAATATTAATTTATTTAAATGTGAGAGAAGATTTAATTAAATAAATATGATTTATTTATTTAATTAATGGTCTGAATTTGGTTAAGTGAATTAAATCAAATAAATTGAATAATTTATTTAATTAATAGGAGAATAGGGTTAAGATGAATTAATTAAATATTAATTTAATTAATTATTAATTGATGGTTAAATAATCAAATAAATACTAAGTATTTATTTAATTAAGTGGACAGATTTATGTGACTACAGTTAGATTATGCTTTTAGTTGTGAAATTGAAAAAAGAAAAGAAATTAATCTAAATATATTAACAAAATTTCTAATTTAAAAACTATATGATTAGAGTTAACTTTAAGACTAGCCTAGATATCTTAATACATCTATCTAAACTACGCCGAGAGATATCAGTCTCGAGGCGCCTATTTTAAATTGTTGTTGAGAATAGTTAGGCGCCTCAAGACTGATATCTCTCAGCATATTTTAGATAGATGTATTAAGATATCTACACTAGTAGCATCTGCAACGCGACATGTAAAGTATTAATTTATCACCTTTTGTTTTAAATAAAGCATATTTATCCCTTACAAATCATGATGCCTATCATATTCAGTAGAGTGTACAATAGGAATTCATATTGAATGCAACATTTCATCTTTAAAAACACAAATTTAATCCCAATTTTAATAGAAGAGTTCAATTCAACAATGTATACATTACATAAAATTATTATGTTTCCAAAGATTTGAGTCTTTCTTCCTCTACTTTCCTTTTGGCAAGTTGCTTTCCTGTCTTCATTTTTTCATAACAATCATATGAAAATGGTGGTGAGATTCTAATTCCATCCAAGGCCTTAACACGTGATATAGCAACAAATGTTAATCCTGCCCTTTCCCTTGGTCCTATGTCAATTGTTGCCTTTGAAAGAGTCAATCCTTGTGATTTATGGATTGTTAGTGCCCAAGCCAATCATAGTGGCAATTGACGTGTACGGCCCCTTTGTATTGGTGAAATAGGAATCAAATTAGGAGATGCATCTTCAAAAGGAAGTCCAGAATAATTGTCAAATTCAACCATAACATATGTTGGTGGATCTGGTGGGGCACATCCAGGTTTGTATATGATATTATGGATGTATCCTAAAGCTCCATTCACAAGACCCACTTCTATCCATAAATTAGATGTTAACATGACCCTTGCATCCTTAGAAATTAATAATTCAACATCTAACTCATCATTTTGACCTCCTGCTGGATTAGTACTACCTTCTTTACTTGCAATGCTTCGGGCTATTGGTCTTCTTAATGCATATAACTTTTTTCTATTATGGTTATGCACATTGTCATTTGTTGCAAATAGATGAATATTATTATCAAACTCCTCCTTAATTGTTGGATGTAATGAAGCATCTATTCTTGTCATCAATAATTTCCAATCATCTATAGTTGGATGTGCATCTCTAATATTTGTGAGTAACTGGTGAAACCTTTGTTGGTCTTCAGTTTCTCCATCTTGTCTAAACACCTTATCCAAAGTAACAATTGTCTTAAACTCTTGCCATAATAATTTTGCACGCACATTACTATCATAAGGTGGTTTGTCACTAACAGGAGGTAGTTGTCCCAAATCTCCTACCAAAATGATTGATCTTCCACCAAAACTCATGTTTGATTTTTTACGAAAATCTTGACGTAGTCTTGAATCAATATTTTGTAACAAATTTTGTCCAATAAAACTCATTTCATCAATCAATATATATTTAATATGTTGAATTTCTTCTTGGAGACTTGTGAGTCTTGTGCCTTCTAATTCAACAAAATCTGCAATAAGTATTCGTAGAGTTGAATGAATTGTTGATGCACCAATGTTAAATGCTGCAACTCCAGTCGGTGCTAGTAATAATAAGGGAGAACATTGTGATCCTGATGCATCATTAAGAGTTTGATGAATTGCATGAATCAGATATGATTTACCTATTCCATCTGTTCCTTCAATTATCATGTATAGTGGCATGGCATTGTCATCTTGATTATAATGTGACATAATAATATCAAGTGCTTTTTTTTGCTTAGCACCTAAGGTTCCATATGATATACTTGACATCATATCATCAGGTATTAATAAGCCATTCTCTTTCATAGTGTTGATAAAATTTATTGCTTTATTTGTGTAATCATCTCCTTGATATTCTGCACTGCATGGATTTTGTTTATCAATATCTCTTCTTCCCAACATATCTATTTCTGTTACATCCATAATTTGTCCATGATGTAGTCTTGATATGATCCCCCACTCATGTTCGATTGTATTTTGATTATTTGGGAAATCATCATCATCTTCAGAATCATTATGATCTTCAGTTTCATTTGTTATAATCCTTCGTTCCAAATGCCATGGATTATAATTGAGTGACTCCCAATTTGATATAACTATGTTATCATCAAGTCCTCATACTCATTTATTGGAGATGCTCCAATTCCTGGCCAATCAATTAGTGATCCAGGATCTACATTAGGATTATTTACCCATGCATGAATTAGTTCCATTTCTCTTTGAGCATTTGGAGGTTTAGAGGCCATTGATGTAGTGTGATTAATAATGTTTACTTCATCCATCTCTAATATTGGACCCGCAAAATACATATTCATTTGTGTCTGAATCAAACTCCATATGAACAGAATTCAATTGATCAAAAATGTTCTCATATGAATTACATTTAAGGTCATTAAGTGCATTTTCATCAATTTGAACATCTCTATAGAACTTATCATGTTTTATTTTATATTTAAGTGCTCTATATACCCTCTCTTTATTAATTGTAAAATTATAATTTGTTCCACGCTGATCTTTTTTTCGAACAATGATGATTGGCAAATCTTTTATCTGATGTGGTAAAATTTTAGCTATTTCTCTCACTTCTTGTGGAAAACTTATGGTATGTCCTTTATATATGTATTGACCCCCAGTTGCATGTGTTACTTGAAGAATTGGGTTGACACGTGCTATCAACATTTGTTCTATTTGTGTTAAATTTGCAAGTTCTAATGGTTGTGGACCAGGATCCATATTGTTTATTGCTGAAAATCGATGTTCATTTTTCTCTTGTTGACATCGATTGCAAATAGGGCCCTCAAGTACCCGCACAACCTTCATTGTAGGATAACTCTCTTGACAAATGTAGCACATACTTGGTGTAGAAAGTTGATCGAGTCCATGTCGAAATATCATTTGTAAAGTCTTCAAATCAATCTCAATATTTCCATCATTATTAACTACTCCTTGATCTCTTCTATTTTGTGTTCTTTACAATTGTCTTTGTCTTCTTAGAGGAGTTGTTAATTCTTGTTGTGAACTATTATTTTCCATATGATTTTGAAAATCAACATTCATTACATTTTGAACTCTATCATTCGGTGTTTGTAGCACACGATCAATTGTCAAAGAATTCATCCCTTCGGAACTAACCTCAACTGCTTCACGATTACGCACTTGTATTTGTTGTCTTTCCATCTCATTCAATTGATCAGAATGCATAGCTCTTTGTATTCTTCTTCTTAATATATATCCATCATCTTGAGATGTTTGTGCACAATGTTTCATCATTTTATCTACATGTTGTCTCATTTCCTCTTCAATCTCTGTCACTGTCATTTCTACCCTACGTTTAGCACTTCTTTGTCTATCATTTTGGTTTCGATGATTCCTTTCTTCTTGTCTTTGTAGATCAGTCATTTGTTCACGTCGTTGACTCATATAATTTCGAGCATATTCTCTCTTTTTTTCTCTTTGTTGCTCTTCAGTTGAATGAATTCTTACTTCCTCTCTTTCTACATTAGCCATTTGTTCATGTTGTTGTCTCATATTATTTTGAGCATATTCTCTTCGATGCTCTTTTCATTGCTCTTCATTTTCAAAACTTGTCCTTGGACGACGAGGCGTCCTACAAATTTAATTATAAATTATTACACATTTAAAAATATCCTTATTAATAATTTATACTACCTATTTTAAATATGTTCATATCAAGTTAATATCAATTTAATTAAAATAAAAAATAAATAAAAATAATATAATTAAATATAAAAATAAAAAAGAATATAATATAAATTAAATATATTTAAAAACTAAAAAAAAATTGACTTAATTATATAATTTAGGTTCATATCAACTTAATTATATACAAAATATATGAGAAATATTAACTTAATCATATTATTTAATTATATAAATTAATTTAATATCAACTTAATATATAAACTACTATAAATAATATAGAATTAAAAAATATTTACTTTTACTAGAAAGATAATAAAAGATATCATTATCCATTGTATATATAATACCCATTTTACATTATAGGTAAAATAAAGTGAAAATGACTTACTTTTTTTTAGAGTATTTATTTGCACTACCTTGTACTATATTCTGGGTAAATTTATTCGCACTATTTGCACTATTCGCACTATATTCTGGGTAAATTTATTTGCACTATTTGCACTATTCGCAGTTGCTGGTAAATTTATTTGAAGTATTCGCACTATTCGCAGTATTCGAACTCGCTGGTGATAATTTTTTTTTGTATTTATTCACAGTAATATGTTTTTAATTCTACACATTCATCAGTATTTATATTAGTTTGAAACATTATGATTATTTAGTTGTCGGTTCAAAAAGATATAATATTTATTAAATATTACTTGTCCGCTTTCAATTTATAAAAGTTAACAATTTTTTTTTAACACGGTCATGCCATCCCACTCCACCCTATGCTGCCACTGTAGGTTACGCCTCTCGGCGTAAAAACTATGATCTATTAGGAATTATATTTATAATTTATCATATATTTATAACAAAATTAATATTTGTTTTTTTTTGAAAAAATTCATTTTTTTTAAACTCTTCAAAATTTATACAAGTACCTTTGGTCCCCATTACAAGTCACAAACAATAGCTAACGATATACATATTTGTAACATTGATAAAATTGCTAACATATTTTATGCATATTTGTGACAAATGCATTTGATGTAATATCTCTCTTGTATTTATTGTAAACATATGTTGTAAAAACATTTCAAATAACAAAAACATTTTGCATAATTTATTGGTATAAATTAAATTGTTAAAATAAGTTATGTACATTCATATTCAACTTCGTTTAACCCTCTAATCAAATGCAAATACTTTATAGTCATATATCTTATTTCTTAATATGCATTGTAAAACAATTTCAAACAAAATATCCTCTTTTAAAAATTGTGAACTTAAATACATATAAAAAAAAAAAATTTGAATTGTCTTACTTCTTTTATTAAATATATAACAACTATATTCTTGATAATAAAATAATAAAGTTTTACACAACTACAGCAAATAAGAAATTTACTATTACTACTTCCCTGCAAGACGGGAAGAAAGATCCCAGCTTGCTTTCTCTTACGAACAGCTATGATTATTTTCTTCCCCTTCGATGGTAGCTGTGCATGACCAAGTGGTTGGGGTTTTAACCATGTAGCGAAGATTGAAGAAAATGATTCTTATTTCAACACTTTTATTAGGGTTAGCATGAATTGTGAGGAGATCAAGAGATTTTCCAAATCAGAGCTTGCAGATTTTTACATGATTGGAGAGGACCCATAATCCCTCTTTTATAGATAAAAAAAATTATAATGTGTTTAATTTTAACTTTAAAAAATTAAAAGGTGGAAATAATGGGACGAAGTCCCAATCGACGGAGAAGTGGCCTAGGATTATATTTTGGAATTAAGGAGACTAGGAACAGTAATTGGAAATGAATTATCATTAATCTATGAGATTTTTCAGAATTAATTGAGGAAGTTATTTTCTGAAGGTTAGTTGTTAGAATAGTTGTTATTAATGTCAAAGAAAAATAAGAATAGTTTGTTATACATTTCCATTGAAGAAAGCTGGTGAAATGAGAAAACTGACATAGAGATATTCATGGAGAAAAAGTAAAGAATCTTTATTAACTAGCTTATATATATTTAATAATATATATAGAATAAGTCAGAGATATCTTTCTAGAGGTGCCTATTTTTTATTAATTTATCAATATATATATATATATATATATATATATATATATATATATATATATATATATATAGATATTCATGGAGAAAAAGTAAAGAATCTTTATTAACTAGCTTATATATATTTAATAATATATATAGAATAAGTCAGAGATATCTTTCTAGAGGTGCCTATTTTTTATTAATTTATCAATATATATATATATATATATATATATATATATATATATATATAAAAGCTAGTAGCACTCCCAACGTGAATTGAAAGACGTGACATAAATTAATTTCAAATTATATATTGTTGTATAGCTATATATTTTGGATTGGTAGAGTGTTAGATTTACGATTCCATTTGGTTCAATTCTAGATTTAGAATTATAGCTAGGATTGGAATCAAAATAGTATGCCTAATTCAATAAGGGTTAGGGTTCATTTTGGTTTACTATTAGGGTTAGGATTTGATTTGGTTTAAAATAGTAGGCCTAATTCAATAAGGAATAGGGTTCATTTTGTCTTTCTATTAGGGTTAGGGTTAGGGTTATAGTTAGGGTTTACATCATTGTTGGGGTTAGGTTAATAGTTAGGGTTTGGATTTACACCATGTTTAGTGTTAGGATTAGCATTAAGATTGTGATTAGGCTAGGATTTAGGGTTATGGTTAGGATTATGTGTAGGGTTATGGTTTATATCATAGGGCTATGATCTAGGGTTAGGATTTTAGTTAGGGTTTACATCATTGTTAGGGTTTACGTTAATGATTAGGGTTTGGATTTACTTCATGATTAGGATTAAGGATAGGGTTAACATTGTGGTTAGGATTTGGATTTATCATTATGGTGAGGATTATGTCTAGGGTTAAGGTTAGAGATAGGATTATAGTTAGGGTTTACATCATTGTTACAGTTAGTTAGTTAATGGTTAGGGTTTATATTTACATCATGGTAAGGGTTAAGGTTCTAGTTAGGCTTAATTTTTAGGTATATGGTTAGGATTATCTCTATGATTAGAGTTTATATCAGAAGGTTAGGGTTAAGATTACAGTTAGGGTTACGGTTACGGTTATGGTTAAGGGCTAGGATTAGGATTATAGTTACATATAATTTATAAAGATATTCATGGAGAAAAAGTAAAGAATCTTTATTAATTAAATTTACATATAATTTATATTGCTATGCAATCATATATGCAAAGATGTGGGTCAATTACATAAAAATTTAAGAGTAGATGCAAGAGATGATTGAAGACAAAAGATTACACAACAATCAATGGCATTAATAATAACAAGACAAAAATAAAAAGTAATGAAATTACAATAGTAGTGATGCCATAAAGAGAACTATTCTGATTACAAGAGAAAAAATTAAAAGAAAATTGTATAAGACATATTTCTCTGAAGAGATGTATCTAAGATAACATATTTTGAGAAAAAGAGCACTAAACATAATAAAGATGTCACTCTCTTAAGAGATGTACCTCTTCATAAATATTTGAAGGTATAAATAAAGGAGATGAGTGAGGGTTTAAAAGATATATTTTTTATTAAATATCATTCCTATGAAGAAGATTTCTATTTCTGAGCAAATTTGTGAGTGATCTTATAGCAGATTTACAAGATTGCGGATATATAAGAAGAAATTGTTGAAGACTGAAAGTAGATTTTTGGAGCAGATATAAAAGCACATCAAAGAAAAATTGTAAGTATAATTACAAAGGAAAGCATAACATTAATTGAGATTAAGTTTGTGAAGGAAGGACTTAGATTTATGAAAGAAGAACATTGTGTTGTAGTGCTTAGATTTGTAAAAGAAGAATATCACATTATAGTGTTCAAATTTGTGAAGGAAGAAATCACATTATAGTGATCAAACTTGTGTATGGAAGATAAAAAGTCATATCATTTATAAACTAGGAAATTTGTGTGAGTAGAGGGAGGTTGACTAAAGGCAGATTTTGTGAAAAACTTATAGTAGATGTTAGAGCCAGACAATAGCATAAATTATAGCAATTTTTGAGAAAGGAAGTGTATGACAGTGGATGGATCACTTGAGAGTAGATTGGTGAATGAATATTTGACAAGAGGACTATAATACAGATTTGGTAGAGTGGTCAAATGATATCATCATGAAGTAAATCACTAATATGAAAAGTGGAGTTATGAATAAGATAGATTTGGAGATCATTCAAAAAGACAAATCTAAGAGGACAAGAGATCTAATTACCCATTATTTATTGAAGATGAAACATCCAAGAAGGAATAAACTATGTCCATCATCTATTGGAGGTATAACATCCAAGAAGGCGGAACCTAGTTCTATTTTGGAAGTCGATGCTTCTTAAAGGAGGGATTGGTATCTCTTTCTAAGTTGCTTCTTAGCTATGGTAGTTGGTTCTTATGAATGGAGAGGATTGGTGTTGGTTGTGGGTGGGTGCCTACAAAGTTGTAAGAATATTTTTATATATGAGCAATAATCTATAGTGGTTTTCTCTCATAAAGGTTATTGCATGAATATCTTGTGTCATTGTGTGTTCTTTTCATGTGCATAATTATTGATGTTGAGTAAATGATGTTATTTTGTTTGATAAAGTGTTAAATTAGTAAAAGTTGTGTCATATTGATTCACCCCACTAGCCTCCCCCCACCCCTTAGTATATTTGTGTGCTCTTTATTATTCATTCAAAATTACTCAAATATTACACACAATACAATGAATTTTTTTTTATATTGAACAAAGAACAACACAATGAACTTATATAGTTTTCACAATTTATCCATTTTTTCTTATTATGTAAATTAATTTTTTTAAGATTATAATTATATTTTATTATTAAAAGTTATTAAATACAATCGTATGACCATTATTTTTAGGTCATAGCTGTAATCATGTCCTAATGCTATTTAATGAATTTGTTAGAGTATATTTAAGGTTTTCTTAGAGAAGGGAAATTTTATTATTAGAAGACTATATATGGGTTGATGTTATAAGATTTATGTCTTTTTAATAAATATAGATGCATGAAAAAAGTAGAAAATAATATATTTTCAAATAAAATGAATTATCTTAGTTATTCTAACAAAACTAGATAAAATAAGAAAGATATATTAGAAATGTATATTGGTACAAACATGATTGTAATTTTAGGTAAATATTAAATTCAATATATATTTACAATGAGCTAACATGTCTTATAAATCACACTAATCAATGGACTTATATAGGGTAAGCCAATATCTTTGTAGGTTAATATTAATTTTGGAAAGAAGTAGGGTTGGATAAACAAATTCAAATAGGGATCCAACCAAAATCATCTAGCAAGTAGGGATCATTGAAGGATGAATTTTCATGCACGCAATTTTGCAATGACTTAACACACATTAAAATATATGGTTTTTGTTTTAATCATCTACCAGTTTTATTATCACATGCAACAAAATTGTAAAAAACAAATACTTAAATTTATAAAATAAATTAGAAATCATCAATGACCAAATAAAGGTTTAAATTTAAAATTATTAAAATACATAATAAATTTCAAAATTAGAGCTTATGACAAAGATTTATTCTAAAATAAAATTCACATGTTTGAATTTGGGGGTGAGGAGGCTACATATCTGAAGAATGGATGATATAAGTTGTTTTGATATGTATATTTCAAAATTCTTGTCCTAGTTTGGTAAAGATGGCTTTGTTATTATTCCATGGGTGGAAAGGTAGTTTTTGGTTATCTATTGTAGTGTCAAAAATTATGTACCCCTCATAATTTCACATGGTTGTTAGCACTCATTTTGGATTTTATTATTGGTAATGTGAAAATATGCATGTCTTAGGCATAGATTGACAAAATTGATAACATACTACACTACCTAGCACTATGACTTGTCAAATTGGGCTAGAGACTAGAGATATGTGCTATTTTCTTCTCAAATCGGGCTTTTGAATTGTCAAATAGGCAAAGACACTAGTGCAACTAGTTTGACCTCAAATTCAAAAATTTAGATGTCGACTTTAGGATTTAATAGATATAATATTATGTCAACCTCTCCCAAAAACGTTACCTGTGAAAAGGTGTTATTTACATATGAATGAAAATCCCTCTCTCATTTTTAACACCTTATAACAATATCTCTCCAATCCTAAGAAGTCAAGATTAATCAAGTAAATAATTCTAAAGGCATTATTAATAATACACCAATATTTTATCAAGTCTTGATTATTATAAATATTGTTCATTATTATATGTTATTATAACCTTTTATAGGAATTTATTAAAGTCAACATTACCATACATGAGATTTAAGAAAGGATGTAACCATTTCAATTTATGTTGTTTATTTTCCTTTGTTCTTGGGGGAGAATGTGATGTTTTTATCATCATTCATTACTGTTCTACAAGTGGGAAGAGCAACACATGATTTGACTTGGGAAAGCCCCTATACAATAGAGTATTTTTCCTTTTTCATGTGTGCAAGCGTACATCCAAAATATTATGATTGATATAACAATACAAGCAAATAAGGAAGACATTGGCAAATAGTTTTAAACTTTTAACAACCAAAAATCTCTAAATATTAGAGCTAGTTGTTATTGTTTGGATATTTTTCTTGAAATTTGGAGGACAAAAACCCAACTTAGGATCCTAACCTTGTTTTTGGCACTAGCCTTTGACGAAACCACCTTCAAGATAGAGGCACCTAGCTCTTCTATCTAGCAAAAATCAACACTATCATATAGAACCAAGTTCTTCTTTGTATCTCCTTTCTAGATCTGTAACTCTCTTTTGCATTTCTATTTTTTATTTCCTACATTCTATCAATATTCTTTAATTTTATCCTTCTTTAATCTAGTTCACTACACATGTGAAAAACTGATCCCGACCATATCCAATTAGCAAGAGTGTAAGTATAAGATAGTTTGTCTCTACCTTGTGGACAACAAGCCAAGCCCACTCACATATCTAATGTTGTATGGGAAATAATTATCCTAGGTTAATGCCATGGGAGATTCACTTAGTGAACCTAGATTATATCACATGCATTCATGGCATAGTAAAGAATCCCCTTATTTTTTTAAAATAATGCCCTAAACTCATTTTTTATCACCCCCTCCCAATACACAACTCAAATTAAAAACTCTCCTATTTTCACCAAATATTGTAATTTTTCATAGCTTGAATTAAAAAACTCCATATTTTCACTAGATAGGCAATATATTGATCTCATTTTTGGGGATATTAAATCCCCCAATATGAATGCACGAGATATAACATTGCCTCGTCAGTGAAGCCCCTGTGGTTAATGGACATTTTATTTTAGGGATTATTTTCCTACATCATTTTGATGAACTCGACTTAGGTTACACTTGTATTTATTTTGATTCATTTCCATTGCATTTAAATTTGATATCATAGATCTAATTTATTGATAAATTGATAAGATAGATGTATTGTTTCATTGAATATACATTTTTGTTGCATATATGGTGTATATTTAAAAAAAATCAATATCTTAAACAAGTTTTTATAATTCTTTAGATTACAAAACAAAATTTTTTTTAAAAAAATCTTATATCCCTTAATCAACATTTGTCATCTTCTCACCACCTTTATTCTACTCCTTCTCTCCCTTAGTCTATATATACATAATCTATATAAATTAGTACGATTAAACTATGTCGGATCTATTTCTAAAAAAAATTGATGTATTTGAGGAGCAATCAAGTAGTGATGATTTTGTTATGGTAGATGAAGCTGTTAATGACTTAATCTTGATAGTCTCATCCTTTATGACTCCTAGAACATCTCTTGGTCAAAGATTGGTTAACATAATTTATATTTTTTATTATCAAAATAAACTTTTGAAACCTCTAATTGGTGTTCATCTTCGTCAAGATGGGTTCCCCAACTATAAAATAAACTAGTGATAATTGTTTGATTTGTTGAAAACCCTTCTTAGCCCCTTGGTTAAATCTTAAACATTACAAAACATATAACTCAAAATAATTGCAACAATAAAGGTGTGTCATAGCATTCACACTATCATGTAGTTTCTCAGACATATAACACTCAAAATAATAAACAACATACAAATAACTATTCTTCCTTCTTCTCTTGACCTATACTTCCTTTAACACCAAATCTTACTAAACATGTTGATGATAAGTATGATCTTGTTGAGCATCTTCATTCTATTCTAGCTAAGATCTCACTATGCGACCTGGTACAACTTTGACTGCAAACCACAAAATGCTCTAGGAGGCCTTATAAAGGATATATGTGCCACCTTCTACAAGGCTAAATGATGTATGATCAACTCTGTTAGATTTTATGTATGTGACAAGTTTTAACATCATCTGCTCACAATGTGAGTTATCTTCCTTGAAAGTTCAACAACAAAATGTTCCTCTTATAATTATGATTGTTAATAATTGAAATGGAATAAAACATACTCTAATCAATAGCATATTAGGAATTAATTTTTTTGGTATAGACCTATTACATAATATTGATGTAGATATGTCCCTCATCACACTCAAATCTCTTTCTATCAATGGCTTTAATAATATGGGTACAAAATCATTAGGTACAGTACTACTAGTT
Organism: Cryptomeria japonica; assembly: GCF_030272615.1. Classification (NCBI taxonomy): domain Eukaryota; kingdom Viridiplantae; phylum Streptophyta; class Pinopsida; order Cupressales; family Cupressaceae; genus Cryptomeria; species Cryptomeria japonica. Next base: position 14,572,560 of record NC_081415.1, on the reverse strand, counting down.
AAGGTAGGACCCATGACTTTACCTATGCTCTTTCATGTCATGCTTCGTGTTATTTTATACAATCTTTTTCTCAATAGGTCATGGATTCATTTCATGGGGGAAATCTTATCTACTCTTCATAGAAAGATAATGGTTTTTGTAATAATAAAATTAGTAAAATGGTTATCCTCCTAACTATTCACCTTCTAATAGGAATAGTTTGGTTCCTAATATTCTATTAGACAATAGTTGTTAATGAATTATAAGAGGAAAGGAACACATATCAAGAGACATTAGGCCTAGGAGTGTTTATGGTGTGAATTACATAAATATTCATTATGAATTGAGATTTGTTTCATCTTGTGGTTGACTAACATCACATTCCAAAGACTCAGGTTTCTATACAAATATTATATATACCAATCTCAAATAAATTCAATTAGAGAGAGATTGGAGATTAAGTTTTGAAAAGTATCTTGTAACATCATTTGAGTATATTAATGACTTATGTGTAACTAGAAAGTTATGGTTTAGCATGTCAAAATAATTTTTTAATAAATTATAATATATTTATGGTTGAGAATCTATAAAATTCATATTAAATTGTATTTTTGTTTCTTCAAAGTTTCATTTTTGTATGTCTTGTTTTATTTATATGTATAGCTAGATAATCATTTGTTTGTCCTGTATCAATGAATATGTCAAGTAATATTGGAGCATAACTTTGAAACACTATGAAGAAAGGGAGAGGGAGAATGAGTTGAGAATAAATTTTATAATTGAAGCAATTTGTAAGAAGCTCAACATTATAGAAACATAGTTAGCATAAGCTTTCCAATGTCCATGTTGTATTTGAAAGAATGAATTAAAAAATCAATTGTGCATACTTTTTTGTATTGATTTTTTTTTTTTTTTTTTGTGTGTGTGTGTGTGTGTTTGTGCCAATATATGAATGCATACAAATAAATATGCCTTATATGTAAGAATGTATCTATGCACGAATACTCAATGAGAAATAAAATATGGTAAAAATAAAGAGGAAAAACGAAATCTATAAGATAAAAATAAGAGAGAACAATAATGGAAATATGTAACGACAAAAAAAAATATAAATATACACAACATAGAATTGTTGAAATTAAGCGTGATGAAAATGAAAAACCTATATTCTTGTGAATTTGGATGCTAATATTATTACATCTTTGATACCATGTAATATATCTCAAGTCTATCCCTACTGACCTCAATTTACGACACATTTTTTCTTCATGAGGATATAGAAGGAATTAAAATATAAATTTAAAATGTAAATGAATTTTATTTTGAAGGCCCTCTACTAGATATTATAGAATTAGAGAAAGTTGTACAAATTATTGAAGCTATTAATAAAAGTCCTTCACATGAACTGTTACTAGTGGTGCTTGTAGTCAAATGCGGGAACAAGTCTTGCGTTAAGTGTTGTCACGATCCTTAATATGAATATATGTTGTAAAGATTATGTCTTATGTCTTTAATAGTATAAATATAATCTAGATCTTCTTGTGTAACTTTTAGAGATATTTATTTTATTATAGCCATTTTTTGAAATTTTAAGCCATAGATCTTCTTGTGTAACTTTTAGAGATATTTATTTTATTATAGCCATTTTTTGAAATTTTAAGCCATAGGTCAAATGGATAGGCATATAATGGTCTTTATAGATGTAGAAAATAAAAATATAGTTTTATTATCTTGTGGGAAACCTAGATAGTGGTTGATTTGTCTTTTTTCTAAAATTTAGAATCGATAAACTTCATTATACTAGCATTTGATCCTTATTAAAAAATTTTAGCTCTTAAAATAAATAATCAAATTTTTTTATCAAATAATTTTTAAATAAATTCATCATTAATTAAGAACTAATATATATAAGTGCTAAGGTTATAGCACATTTGAATTGAGGTTGTTCTATAATCATGAATTACTTGAATCCCATATTGATAGAGAAGTAAATGCATTTTGTATTGATTTGCTCAAGATTACTTTTAGAAAATATATTGTTCCTAAGTTGTAATTAATTAAACTGGGATAGGTTCAAACCAATACATAAGTGCCATGGAGATGCACAAAGGGAGAAACTCACAAGAAGTGAGACCACCAAGACCACAAGACCCAAAAAAAGGATAGAGCATTTTTTGAAAGGATGCATTTTCCCAGAGCACCTAATTGATGGGAACACAAGCCCACACCAAAATTCTATAATTGGAACAAGGAAGTTTAGGACAACACCTCAAACCAACTTCCCAAGAAAAACCCTTGCACTAAAAATAAACTAGTCAAGGAAATGGAAAACAACAAATTGAGTTTGGAAGGCTTTCCACAACTTTTTTCCTAAAGTACCATCTTGAATAGAGACAAGCATAGAAAATGATGGAGACCACAAAAAAATGTTTTAGAAGGTGACTAGAAAACTTATAATAGTTTAATCACTTAGCCATTCTAGAAAAAACACTAAATGGAATAGAACAATAAATCCTAGAGGGTTTTAAAAGGTGTCCCTAAACCTTTTACTGGCATAAAAACCTATAGACAAAGCTTTATGGACCACCTCAATAGGTCCATAGATAGTAGTATCCATAGTCATTGCAAAACAACCAACACCAAAAGAGTTGTCTAAATCCTCCAAACCACGCTCAGTAGAACCGCCAAACTCCAAAATGTCCACCTCTAGAGGACCAAAAAAGAGGAAGTCACATAAAGCAGTAGGTTGTCCAAACATCATGAGTAAACAAAAATATAAGACTCCTAGAGAGATATAGAAACCTCCATCCAACATTGTAAATGAGAACCAAATCTACCCAATTGAGTAGACTCCATCTCTAGGGGAGATTTAGAAGATAACACATGGATCAACAAGATGGGAACCCTAAGTAAGATAATCTATCTACCCACCACATCCAGATCCACCACCCAAGCCACATCGATAAGAATGTTAGGAACCAGGAATGCAACCAATACCTCAAGAATCAAACCAGAGACTTCAATCTCACTGAAACCCTCAAAATGAAAAGGGGATCCAACAAAGAGAACAAAAAATCTCTAAAAGAAACCCCTCAAAGAACTTCTAAGCACATCAAAGACACAAAACTTGCCAATGAGATAGATGGAGTCATAAACTGAGCCAAACTAGGGTACACTACAACTTTGAATCTCCAACAAGGAGAAGGAACCAAAAGATCAAGCAAAGATCCAACCCTGGGGCTAAAAAGAAGGCCAAGCACCACCTTCACACAACCGCCAAGCAAAGTAAGGGCACTCCCTTCAATAACCAAATTTAAAGGCCCCAAAATAGGAAAAAAACCAACACTCAATCCCTGTAGAAGAAAGAAGGGGCCCATGAATAGAACTCTAACAACAACCACAATAGATCTCCTACAAACCGCAAACCGCCACCAAACAGGGGAGGCAAGGAAAGGAGAGGAATACTATTTAATATAATTATTAAATGACTTGAAATAAATTTTAGTTGAGATTCTTTTATCTTTTTCTTGAATCATGGAAGTTGTGATTAAATTTCATTGGGTGGGTTGTGGTTTATGAGAAAGTATAGGATTTTATTTAAGATATGGGCTTCAAGCTTTCATCCTGTGAATGGATCCATAGATAAAGTCCCTAATTGCATGAAACTAATAGTCTCAACTTTAAAAAGTTGAGACTATTAGTTTCATGCAATTAGGGACTTTATCTATGGATCCATTCACAGGATGAAAGCTTGAAGCCCATATCTTAAATAAAATCCTATACTTTCTCATAAACCACAGGATGAGATCTTAAAATTTATTGGATTTTTAGTTGGTCAACTGATTTCTTTGGATCCAATGACCTTTTTTAGGAAACAGTTTTGTTTGCTAGATTTTTTGTGTATGTGGTTGTGGATAGCGTGCTTCCTTCTACTACCTTATCCTCCAAATTGGGTGATTGGGTGCAATGAATTTTATATAAGGATTATTTGGTTTTGTACCGAAAAATTTAAATTACTAATCATTCCACTTTGGGATGCATGGTCAACATGGGATTTCATAATACAAAGGGGAACATTGATCTCATGGTGTTTGATCATACCTAGGGTGATGTAGTGTTAGTTATAGTTATTGCTACTATAATAAATGACTTTGGTAGATTGTATTGAATTACTTCCTAGCAACAAGGATAGGAGGGCAGAGTGTCATATTAAAAATAATTAAGTCGATAGGCATTATACAATGGCAATAGAGTATATAGGAGGTTAGCACTATCCATGTAAGAAAAACAAAAAGCAAACCCGCTATATAAAGTAGAAATTGGATTTGATTTATTTTCAAAAAGTAGAAATTACATTGTGAGTTGTTTTCAAAAAGGAAACTCACCTTATAAAGTAGAAATTAGATTTCATTTGTTTTTAATTGCCTTAATAATGATATCTATCAATATCTTTTACATTTTTTTTTTAAAATATAAGTATACTAGTTATACTCCCTCTTACATGCTCAATAAATGTAAAAGAAATAAGAAGAAAATTAAAAAAGATGTAAATAAGTTTAATTATCTTTTAGTAACAGAAATATGCCCATGGTGACCACTGCTAGGTATATCAACGAACAGAGTTGTAACAGATGTTAAAATGTAATTGCATATAGAAGGAAATGAAGGATTCGGCCAAGTAAGTATTTTGATCCAAGTTGGAGTCTGTTTGCCCGCCAAGAATGGCTTGCCCGCCTTGCAAAAAGAAAGGATTGTTTTGCTATGCGGACAAGACATTCTTGACGGGCCAACACACTTTGGTGCAGAGAGTTTCATGGTGAGGACTTGTTCGTAGTTAATAATTTGAAGTTTTAGTATTTTTTATTAATTTGTTATGGTTTTCTAATTTGATTGTAACATTTTATTATACAAATAATTATGATGTATTGTTAGAATAAGATTGAATTAGAGAAGAAAATCAATCTGTTTCTCATGGGGTTGTATCAGATGGATTTTCTTCGCTGCAAGATGGCTAAATGGAGCCCTCCTTTCCCTTCATTCAAACTTCAGTTTGATGGGGCCTCTAAGGGCAATCCGGGGAGGTTTGGGATTGGGGTAATTATTTTTTATCACTCTTGAAAAATCATCAAAGTAGTTGGTAAATATATTGGTTTTGGCACTAATAACGTGGCTGAGTTTTAGGCTTTATCCTTTGGACTTGATCTTGCTCTTTCTCTAAACATTAAGGATATTGTTATTGAGGGTGATTCAATGCTGGCCTTTCAGGCGGTTGGTAGCAAAAAGTGTCTCTCTTGGCACTTGCAGTATTTTTTGGAGCACATTCCCCTCCCAATTAATGGTTTTTCCACCTTCTCTATTTCTCACTATTTTAGAGAGATTAATGTTTTCGCAGATTTTCTTGCAAATAAGGTTGTTGCTGAAGGGGCTGATTATATAGAACTTGCCCCAATATCTTTTACAATATACCTGGCCACCAAGATGGTGGCCACTACATCCATTGTCCGTGGTCTTAAACATGAAGCAAAATACATAGTGCAGTGCTTAAAATCCAGCAAACATATAACAATTATGGATATATTAATATCCATACATGTATGGTTTCAACATACGTGTGTGGGTATTAATATATTCATAAGCTATGGATCCAAAATAATGCCTTATAAAATCCCAAGTAATATATATATATATATATATATATCAAAAGTGAGATATTAATAAAAAATTCATCACATCAAAAGAAGATACTTAGACTTGGGATATCAGACTACTTGACAGAACAAGGGTGACAAACTGACTCAGGGTCGACATTAGTAGGGTGATATGGACATACTCTACAAAGGCTGAGATGTTCAAGATGTATGTCGGATTAACCAGACCTATGACTCATTAACAATGCTCCCTTCTAATATCTATGACCCTCTCCATGATGATACTCAAGCCCTCCCTTATAAGGGTAGTGTGCATCTTGCATCCACTTGTTTACATGAAAGAAATCAGTTAGTTAGGTCTTAACCAATAATAACTTTAAAAAAATGAAATATCAATTATCAAAATTGTTCCTTCAATAATTTCCTACTCATTAACAGTTTTTCAAGCATAAAGAAATAAATATTAACCTTGTTTATCCAATCATAATGACATTAGTAGTAATCATAATTCTAAAGTTAGGAAAGATGAATGTAACATTAAAGGTTTTTGAAAATGCAGTTTTTTGTCAAGTGGATTAGTGAAGGAAGTTTTTTTCACTTATCTAGCTTCCTTTCGCTCAAGAGTAAAGTGAAGCTCAAAAACATATATTCAATATTTATTAGAAGATCAAAAAAATATATTCAATATTTATTAGAGACTCCCTTCCATGGCCTTGGGTTGAATTTTCTCTATAAATTATGTGGTATATATTACCCTTCAAGATTGTTCTTAGCAAATTTTTTCTCTCACTTATCCCTCTTGAATCACTTTTGTCAAAATTAAAAACTTGTCCATTTCTTGAATTTTCTTTCTTTTGTCTCCTAAATAATCTGTGCTTGAGGTGAATTGTGGTCTCTATTCTCCCATTACACCAGTATATCATTATTGTTGTAGTTAACCATGCACTTGGTTTGAAATCCTCCACTTTCCTGGATGAGGCTTTTTTTCGTCTCTTTTTAATCATAATTTTAGGGAAAAATTGAAAATCTCCCATATTTAACAATATTTTTCTCCCTTTGTAAAGGTTAAGTCCCTCAGCCCTAGAGAAACAATAAGGATACTATAGTAAGAAAGGTAAAGAAAATGCTATTAGAATTAGGGATCTAAATGATAATTTTTGTGTTCTTTTGGACGTGATCTCGTCTTACAGATTTTTATTTTTCTTCAGCCTGTAACATTAGTGAAGTAGCCTTTGAAGTGAAAATTTCAGGTGATGAGGTATGTAACATATCAAAGAAGTTTAATGGCTGTCACAACACCCTAAAATTATCTTAAACTTATGAATTTAGTAGCTATAAGTATGGAATATAATATCTCTTTGTCCATGCCTATAAAAAATTGCCATAAACTCATTCCCACCATAAAATAAAATTGTCACATCATATGAGATACTGAAAAGAGAGGCCACTCAATGAAAAATTGGCATTTTTCTTTACTTTTCGATTTATTCTCAATGTTTTCGTCATCCTTCGACTTAAACTTGCCCACATAAAACTTATTATTACGCCAGATTACCATTTGACGAAAAAGAAAACGCTCAAATCGCTTCACTACTGAAAAATTGATGCCATCAACTTTGGTAAACAGAAGAATTCCAGAACTGTGCCATCAACTTTATAAACAGAAAGAATTCCTTTTTATCTTAAATGTATTCCTCTTATCTTATGGCCATTATAAATGGTCATCAGTTTCAATTATTCCATACATACTCCATGTTTAGCTGGTATATTCGCTCTTACTATATTACATTTAGATAATATATAGTTCTTAATAATAATAACTCATTATATATCCATCTTGTTATAAGGATTTTTTATTTAATATCTTATTTTCCCCTTCAATTTTATTAAAGATGAATACAGGTCTTTTTAGTACACATACAAACCAAGAATCATATCTTCCATTGGGGAGATCATTGAAATGCTATAATAGAACATGCATCAAAACACCATTTACATAATTATACCAACCCACATCCTTTCACATGCTGTGCTTCTTTGTAACCACTTTCATATACTCCTTGGGACTTGGTTAGATGAATGACAAGTTGTTCCTTCCATTCTTCACCAATGCCTAAAATTCATCCATGAAGACTTTCCTATCATCACTCCTTTATACAATTGATGAAAAAGAAACCCAAGGTGTAAGAAAATAATTGAATCAATCAAAAACAATTTTTTTTATTTACTTTATTGGTTTAATTTGTTGGTATTTTTTTCATTCTAGGCATTAATCTCCACTATAGATCCCACTATATTACTACACTAGCATGTTGTCCTCATGTTTTGGAGAAAATTTTTATATACTAATATATGCACATCATATTCAATTTCTAGAAGATTTTATTCATGAAATAGGTATAATTTGGTTCCTAATGTTCTAATTAAACCTAAGGGATGTTATTGGATTATAATAGCAAAGGAAAAACATTAAGTGATATTGGATTATGGAGTGTTGATCGTGTATTCATAAGATTTATGTCACCTTTTAGTTGGCTAAGGTCATTCTTAATGATTGAGGTTGCCATAAAAATAATTTGTAATAATATTTGAATACTTTAATTTACATATTTAAAATTTATGACCTAGCATGTTGAAATCATTTTTTCAATGAATTGTAATATGTATTTATGGTTGAGAATCAATAAACTTCATATTAAGTTTCACTATGGAAGTGTGTGTTGTTTTATTTGGATATATAGATGGATAATCATTTGTTATATCATCTATCAAGAAATACATCATGCATCTAGTCGTATTAGAGCAGAAATTTGAAACCAGAGGGAGAAATACATCATACATCTAGTCATATTAGAGCAGAAATTCAAAACCAGAGGGAGAAAGAGAAGGTATCCTAAATATTCTATTTGAAAACAAATTTTCAAATTGAGACAATCTATAAGAAGATTAGCATAATCTTTTCATAATCCATGTTTTATTCCAAAGAATGATTTTGAAATCCATGTTTTATTCCAAAGAATTATTTTGAAATCAATTGTGTACGTTTTTGTAATGATATTTTATATTAAACTCAACAATCCATCATTAGAAAGATAAAAATAGAAAGATAAAAATGAATAATCATATGGTAAAAATATTTCTGAAAGAGAAATAAGGAAATATAAATGTATATAAATCTATCTTGTGATAAGTGAAATTTTTTATGTGCATATGTATATAGAGATATACATATATCCATGTTATTATAACATAATAAGTATCTCTACAAACTTATAGGAAACCATGCAACTAAATCAATAAGAATTTTTTGAGAAATAAAATATGATAAAATAGAATGAGGAAAAATAAGAAATTGGGAGCAATATTAGACAATATAAAGATGAAAATAAGAGAGAACACTCATTTGAAAAACTATATAACTAGATGGAAAATATTAATATACACATAAATGTAAACATATGAATGTATTCAATTCACAACATATAAGTGCTGAAGGTAATCATGAAGAATATTATAGAAATTACATTCTTGTGAATTCGGATGCTAAAAATGTGAATTAATTATATTTTAAGGAACCTCCACTCAATATTGCAGAGATACAGAAAGTTGTACGAATGCTTGAAACTGTTAGGAAATGTGTTGTTGCCACAAAATTTAGTGATATTTCTTATTACTATAGCCACTTTATAGATTTTTTTAGGGAGAGGTAAAATGGATTTTTAGGGAGAAGTAAAATGGATGAGCATATAATGGTTGTTTATAAATGCTAAAAATATAAAGTAATGAATATGAAAATATAATTCTATTAGCTTTTAGATTATAAATGTTAATAATATAAAGTAATGAATATGGAAATATAATTCAAGAGAGAGAATTGATAAATTTCATTTTACTAGCTTTTGATCCTATTACATTTTTAGCTCCTAAATAACTAAAAAAGTATTTTTAACAAAATAATATATTTATTTAACAAGAGCTGCGATGCAACTGGAGTCCCTGCTACAGGTGGTATTGTTGTTGTTGGGAGTGAGATCTAGAATGCAAAAACATCATCAATATTAAAGTCATTGTGTGTTAATTTAAAGCCTGCATTGAACTTTGCAATAGAAGTCAATGGAAGACCATGATAGGGGAAATTGAGTGAATATATTTCAAAAAGGAAAATTTACAAGCTAATTTACACAGGTCATTGTGTGTTAATTTAAAGCCTGCATTGAACTTTGCAATAGAAGTCAATGGAAGACCATGATAGGGGAAATTGAGTGAATATATTTCAAAAAGGAAAATTTACAAGCTAATTTACACAGGTCAAAATTATGTTTGCTTTGCACTGGCCATATAGCTAGAAAATTTGAAATGATTTATGCTAAATTTTTGCAAACAAGAAACACATAGAGACATTAAATTGTAGTTGTAGTAAACCTGTTAGAAAGCCACAAAACATACATTAAATTACAGTAAACGTATAAGATATCATCTATATTCTAGCAAAACATAATTTTTCTATGGATAATAACTTGATTTGATGAAATAAAATAAAACTTGTATTAAATTACAGTAAACGTATAAGATATCATCTATATTCTAGCAAAACATAATTTTTCTATGGATAATAACTTGATTTGATGAAATAAAATAAAACTTGTTGCAAATAAGATGATGAAAGATAGAAAGCAAATAATATGATGAAAGTTAGAAACATTTTGTATTGAACTAGAATGACATTGTAATAGTGGAGATGAGCAATTACAAATAGGGTAAAATCAAGCATAGAAAAATATCGGATGTCCTGCATTCATATATCTTAGTTGATAACTTGATATATAGCTTGCAAATTGTAATGCAAGGTTCTAGAATTTTTTATAGATTCAAAGTTCTTGTACACATTAAGTTTCTATGCAGTTAAGTTTTCCTCTTGTTTATTTTGAGCTTTTGCTTTTGAAAACCTGCAAGATTGAAAACCTATAAAATTAACAGAATTAAGACTAGTAAGCCTTGGACACTTGAATCAATCTAAACTTAACTAAGATTATGAGATGTACTACATTCGTTGCACTTACATTTGAAAGCTAAATTGGGAGATTTTGCATTTGAAAACCTGCAAAATTAACAGAATTAAGACTAGTAAGCCTTTGAAATTTGAATCGATCTGAACTCAAGAAAGGATTATGAGATATACTACATTCGTTGCACTTACATGTGAAAACTAAACAACTAAACAACAACTAAACAACTAAACAATATACAATCAACTAACTACTAGTAAATCCATAGCCTATTATGTTATTCAAAAACACGGTTCTAGTGTATAAAAGTGATCACTAAATATTTCACACTTGGATCAATCAAAAACCATAACCAAACTAACAACAAAATGATCACTAGAAGAATCGATTGCATTATTTGGTACTGGTTTATGAATAGCTGAAAACTTTAAAAAATTGTAATGTATAAATTCTACCACTTTCAATAAGTTGAAAGTAAATATTCACATCCATTTGAGCCTATATATATCAAATATAGCTTTGTAATTTGATGTTTTGGTACATTGTAATCAAATACAATACATTGTACTTAATGTGAGCAAAATTCTACGATCATTTACACTATCTCAGTTTAATATTAAAAACTTTTATCAAAATTCTAGCTATCATTGATGAAAAGAAAGAAAAATTTGGTGATTAAAAATTGTAAGCTTGAACAATTGTTTTACGTTTACTCTTGTAAAAAGTTTGAGTATGAGTCCTTGAACAAAACTAATATTTCTTAAGACATTTAAACCTCATACAATTCATCTAATATACTCTTGTCAAATAATACAATTCGTATTATTATTTTTATAGATCTAAAGGTTCTTTTCAACTATTTTATTCACTACAATAATGTTCTTCTAAAAAAGATATTATTTTATACAGCTGCTTGGAATCAGTAGACTATGGTTACATCAAGGAACTATGAGGAAAGATTTTCTTTATTACATTCCTAAAAGATATATCTCACATCTGTCTTCGGTTTCATTTCACAATTTTCATCATGATGACATTATGGAAAAGTCTTGAATCCCTTGGATTATTGTTGCCCAATTGGCATCGTCGAGTAATATACCTGAAGAAGACCAAAAAAATCAGCAATATGAGTACAATCTTTGTCAGGATAAAGCTATATTTTTCAAAAAAGTGTGTGATTAAACCCTGTCAAATTAGAAAGCAATTAACAAACTCTGAATATTTTCCATGAGCATGTCTTGTTTGTGAGAAAGGCCAAATTAGGTAAAAGAACAGACCACAATACAAGAGGAATATTTGAGCAAACCCTAGGTTTGTTAACTTTCAGGGTTTAATAGTGTATTGCTGAAAATCAGTTTAAAATGACTATGAATTGATGAAAAATGGACTCTGTCATACAAATTTAGTGGATACGTGAATACCATGATAGTATACATACATACGTACTATTTTGATAAATATATATTTTCCTCACCAGTTCAAATCTACATTGTTGTTTTTTCATAATTATTTTGCTCTATAAGTACTACTTAAATGGATGAACATAGTATCACTCCACTTTCAGCTATATAAATACAAATTTGAGATGCTGAGTCTGATTACGTACAGGTGAAGACCTAGAATAGATTTGTTGATTGGTATAGTTGTGGGATGGTTAAATGCTTGACAATTGTAATATGGTTAACATAGTCAAGAGGAATGACAGATCCATTTGACACAAAAAAGAATGTCGACACCAGCATCATCAAAGGTTGCAATAATATCGGCATGATATCCAACAAATCTTGTACATAGCAACCCTAAAGAAAAATTTCTAATAATGATTTGCACTTTTCATAAATATTATAATAATATCGGCATGATATCCAACAAATCTTGTACATAGCAACCCTAAAGAAAAATTTCTAATAATGATTTGCACTTTTCATAAATATTATAGAGCATTATAAGCTTAAACTCTATTCTCTTTACAAATTTATTTGTGCCCAAAAATATCTGTAACTACAAGACTAAGGTAACATTATTTTCTATTAAAGGTGTTGTACCTTGCAGCTTCGAGTATCAACTAAACAAAGAGATCTAGGTGGTGAATTTTGATAATATACTACAACAATTGATAGGTATTGAAGTGTATTTCAAGCCATTGGAAAGGAAAATCGATTGGCAATAATGAAATAGAAATAAAAAAACAAACTAGCAGCTATATAGGCTTCTAGGAAGAGCCGTTTGGATAGCAGCAAAAACAAGAGACTAGCACCTAGACGATTTGTAGAGGAGAGAAGGCATTCAAATTGGAGACTGGAGCAGATATTTCACAGATTAGTCACAGAGCTAGGTAATTTTATCCAACGAACCTGCACCATACAATCTAGATGCCACATCGGGGTATTATATAGAGTTTTCTTGCAAACGCTTATAGCAGTAATTTTCTGCTTTGTTATATATATATATATATATTTATATAATTATTTCATGTAGGAATAGGTAGTTTGAAAGAAAATTGCGGAGTTCTTGTATGCGATAAATGAGTCTTTGGGTATATTAGCAATGCTTAAAACCTGCCAAGACTATCTACACGTTATGTCATATATAACTATATAAGGAACCTTTTTAAGACTCACATTTACAAATTCGTAGACTAATATCACACTTGGCAAGGAATCTTTCAAGACTTCTACAAATGCCAAATTCTATAACATCCTGCTTCAGAGGAAAAGTAAAGTTTCACCGCAGAATAATTTAAGAATTTAGCTTATTTATTCTCGGCTCTATGAAGTTGCTTACAAATTTTGCTCTGGCATAACAATTGTGTAACTCATTGAAAAGTGTGCATTAGTCAAGTAATGACTGACAAAATATTCTATTTAAACTAGACAAATCTAGGAAATCTTGTTTTTGATATTTGATAAGAAACTCTACTAACCAGTTGCGGTTCCCTGAGGTCTGTTTTCTCTAAAATGTCCTGACATTTTCAAGTCAGATATTTTCCAAGGCAAACACTTATTCTTTTATTTCTGACTTGACAGGCTCAACTTCTCATCATTGCAGGAATGCAAAATGCATAGAGTTAATTTAGCCTTTTATAGGAACATTGGAGACTAAGCCAATTTGGACCATCTAAAATAGAAATAATAGGCTGGTAGAGATTCAATTGATCTGTCTCTCCAATTAAGAGTCATACCTTTAAATTTGCAAATTATAAAGATGAAAACTGAATTCGAATCTTAAACATTTCATCTATGCAGGTTGTTCCATAGTTGCGAATAGTTTCAGCAAGATTATATCCAATGGGTGTAGAGGGATACTATTGATGCATTTTATTTCAATGGAAGTGGTTTTTGCAAGGTTGAAAGGTGGAACACTATTATCCACATTTCCTCATTTTGAACATTCAGCTAAGGCATTCTATCAAACAGTTCCATCTCTTGCATTCTATCTTCCAGTGCATTTTTATTATGATTTCATTGATATCCATAACCTATTCCAATACGTCCACTTTAGCATACCAAGGATTATGCTGGAGAAGGTTATCGTATCTGCAAATTTAGCTTGAAATGGTTTTTCCTTGAGAAGCCATAGGCTATTTTCCATCTCATCAATGAAGTAAGAGACGTTAGGATGTGTATTTATTTGCAAGGAGCACCCATTTTTATTCTTTGTGGGAAAGATGGGCCTAGAAATGGTTCTGTGGGCATGGTACTGTAGAAAATTCTAAATTTCTATACAAAATGTGGAAGCATAGACAAGTTTGTTTTCGCATTATTACAGTGATTGTTAATGGGAGGCGTTGAAGCTTTGGACTGCGATAAATGGCATTCATAAACCTTATAAACAAATGACAGATGTATGGATAGGTCAGCGAAGATGGAATGGAGACCAAACGGAATCGAATTGCCTGAACAAGATATCGGTTAGGGGGGGTAAAAGTTTTCTGTTTTAAAACAACATTATTGCTCATGAAGGAAAACACCTCAAGGGGAGGGGAACATCTATTCGATCCAACTGAAGTAAATGGGGAAAGGCAACGAACTGTTTATAAAATCACAGATACATTAGAAAATAAGGGGCGAGGCTTTGGTCCAGAGGGAGGAGTGAATCGGCACAAGAGTTTCGATTGTGGGTTGCGCAGATAGTGTGGGCATCGGTCAGGAGAGGCCAAGAATCGACTTGAAGAAGAATAAAAGGTGTGGGATTGAAACCCAAGGCTTAGCATAATTCAAATGGCAACAGTCAAAACAGTCTAAAGCAAACCAAAGACAACACCAAAAGATTGCATTCATGTTAGAGCAAGGCGGACAAAATCCTACATACAGTTTCAGAAACCGTAAAATATGATCCCTAAATTTGCGAAGGAAACCATACCTAAATGCTGTCCTCTTTAATCCTCTTTGAGATTGCCCAGAAGAATGTCTTCTTTTCCTCAGTCGAACTTGGCTGCGTATAGTAGTTTTGTTTCAGAAAGAGCGGATTTATTTTTTATTACAGTGCAATAGATGTGGGAATTGATAGGTCAGGTGCATGTAATACCTGCAGCGGGCACGCTTTCTTCTCAGCAGAATGCCACGCAAAGCCATTGCAGGTCACAGCTGTCAAGGTGGGAAATGTGCGCCTGAGATTTTTCAGAGTATGAAAAAGAAAAGATCACTGGGAAAATTACCAACAGCCAATCAAAAATTAGCATTAATCATGAAAAAATGAAATTTAATAGCAACTTCCTTAAAACCATAGCTTAAACGAGGAATGCACGATTGTCCAGGGGAAAATTAATTGAAATTAGCCTAGCGAAAACATTAGTCTCCGCCTTAAAGGCGGGGACTAAAAAGTAAAATCAATATTGAACTAGGAACTAATGTATGGGATCTAAAAATACTAGGGGTAACATTGATCTCATAATGATTGATCATATTTAAGGTGATGTAGTGGCAGTTATAGTTATTTCTACTATGAGGCACGACTTTGGTAGATTGCATAGAACTAATTCTTAGCAATAAGGATAGGAGGGTAGAGGTTCATATTGAAAATACTTATATTGAAGATACTTATATTCCCTCTTGCATGCTCCAATCTGATCCTTCACCTAAAAGGAACAAGAAGAAAATAAAGAAGGATGCAAGTAGATTTGATAATCTTTTGTTTTCTTTCAAAAATGACTCAGGGTCTAAATATTATTGTACAAGCATATTGGTTAATTATCATTAAAAATTTACAAATATAAATAACAAAAATATATTAATGCTCTCTATAATGGTTTGGCTTTAAGCCTCCTGGATTGCAGATATCTAATCATTTCTTGCTCCTATTAAAAAGTTCCTGTATGTATTTTTTTTAAAATTCCTTTGTTGTGATATTATGAACTATTTGTTGTTGTGCTGCAGTCTGCATGCTACTTGTTTCTTGTTTTTCTTTATTGATTGATTAGATTGTATTAATGTTTTTTATCTTTTGAAAAAGAATCTTTTTCCCATTTTAGTCTTCCCTGATAAGTTGTTGGAATCTATTTCATTATACTATATTAAAAAACATGGCAACATCGTAATATTCCCATTTTATCAATTGACTGTTTATGATAGGTAAATCTTGTGATAAAATCGGTGGAACTATTCCTCTCCATGCTTGCCTTATCCTTTATCTGATGAAACACATTCAATGGACTTTTTATTATTCTCAGAGAACAAAATGGAGCATTCATTCTAGCAACAAAAATAAGCCTACGCTATATCAACGAACGGAGTAGTAACAGCTGTTAAAATGTCCCTATAATTCATCAGTCCAGAATAATAATGTCAAATAATTTTTCAAAATTTGTAAGTATGATTGATTCACTTTAACTAAAAGAGAGGCATATAAAATTTTACAATTTGTAATTTAAAATATAACTATTCAAAAAAAAAATCAAAACTTAAAATGAAAAATACCAAAGAAAACTAAATAACTAATATAACCACTGAAAGATCCCCATACACTCAACCTCACCATAAAATAAAATTGTCACATTTTTGATACTGAAAAGAGAGGTTACTCAATTAAAACCTGCCAAATTGCTTTTCTTTTCGATTTATTCTCAATGTTTTAATCATCCTTCGACTTAAACTTGAGCAAATAAAACTTATTCTTGGAAATCTCATTCCAAAAGCAGCTTAGTGGACAGGAAAGGCATCAGGTCAGATTACCATTTAAAACAAAAAAAGAAGAAAATGCTCAAATAGCTTCACCACAGAAAAGTTGAAGAATATGCTGTCATGGAACAAATAATTCCACAACTATGCCATCAACTTTGAGAAACAGACAAAATTCATTATTATCTTAAATGTATTCCTCTCATGTCATGGTTGGTGAGTCTTCTCATTCAAAAGATTGAAGCTTGGATCATTAAAGAAGACTCCTTTAGGTATAAGAATTGACAAAAAATAAAATAAAGTATATGATTGTGCATTCCCTCCAATTTTCTATATTGGAACATTGTTAATGAAAAACAATTGTTAATTTTGAATTTTGATTTTTACATAATTGAATAGGTCCATAATCCCTCTTTTCTAGACTTTTTCTCTCTCTTATAGACTTTTCTCTCAATGTGTACTTTAATTTTCTTTAAAAAACTAAAAGGTGGAAATATTAGGAAAATCTCATAAATCAAGGGAGAAGTAACATGGGGTTATATTTTGGTATTCTGGCTAAATTTGCTGAAGCAATGGAAAGAATCCAGAAGAGATTTTTATGGTCAGGAGTGGAAGAAAAAAAGAGAATACCCTTGGTTGCTTGGGACAAAGTGTGTAGACCAAAGAACAAAGGGGGGTTGGCGATTAAAGCTCTAAAAACCTTTAACAAAGCTCTTCTTGCTAAACAATTATGGAGAGCCTATGCTACTAAGAAAGATTGGAATCAAATTTGGTTTGACAAATACATTCAGAATCAGCCTATCCAAGGGGTCCTTAACTCTGAAGACATCCCTGTTGGATCCTTCATTTGGAATAGCATTACTAAATCCATAAAAGTGGCAAAAGCTGGGGCTAGATGGGTCCTTGGAAAAGGTGACAGAATAAGGTTTTAGGAAGACCCCTAGATGAAGAATGAACCTCTTTATGATCAAAACAACAGTCAAATTATTGAGGAGTGTAAAAGGAGGTTTGGGCTTATGGTGTGTGACTACTGGAAGGAGGACAAGTGGGTTAGGCTTGATGACATTCATTCTAGATTTTCCTCCCTCCAGAAGGAGTTGCTTTCCTTTTCCCCTAACAAAGACTATGATGATGTATTCCTCTGGAAAAGTGATCCTAAAGGTGAATTTACGGTTGCCTCAGCCTATAAAAACAACTTTTCTCAAACCAGCAATCCCATTTGGAGTAAAGCTTGGAACGTCATTTTGATCCCTAAAGTCAACATTTTCTTTTGGCTTGCTTCTCGTAATAGTACCCTTACTCTTGACAATTTAATCCGAAGAGGTTTCAAATTCCCTAATAGATGTTAGCTATTCCAGAAGGAGGGGAAATCAATTGATCATCTCTTTTTTCACTGCTCTTTTACTTGGGATATTTGGTTCAAAATGTGGGAAAAATGGTAAGTTAGTTGGGTTATAAACAAGAGTATCAAGGATATTATCTAGCAATGGAATTTTCCAACCAAGTGCCAAATTATCAAGAACCTTTGGTCTTTGACCCTCCCCATGATTTGCTAGGGCATTTGGAAAGAAAGAAATAATAGGATATTTAGGGAAGCTAAGTGTAATACTTAGGTGGTCTTTGAAAAAATCTGCAGGGCTATAAAGGAGAACATCAATATTCCTCACAAGAATAATCAGCAATGGTTTGTTACTAATATGAATGATATGGAAAGAGACATCCTCACTGAATGGAACCTAATGCATAAGGTCTACAGATCAGAAAATAAGAATAGGAGAGATAACATTCCCTGGTGTTTTCCTAAATATTACTGGATAAAGGTTAATTTTGATGGGGTGGCTAAAGGGAACACTAGAAATGCTCATGGTGGAGGAGCTATTAGAAATGCTCAAGGAATTTGCATTGTTGCTTTTGCTTCTCCTTTTGGGATCCAAAATAACCATGTGGCTAAAGCTCTGGCAATGCTAAAGAGCCTCTAGCTAGCTTAGGAATTCAAATTAAAAAAAAATTGGCTCGAAGGGGACTCTGTAAACATCATACAAGCCCTCAAAGGTACAAGTTCTATTTCCTGGAATATTACCAATTTAATTAAAAATGCTAAATATCTTTTAAATAACTATGTTAGCATTAGTATAACTCATACCTTTAGAGAGGGCAACAAGGTTGCGGATATCCTAGCCAATGAAGGGGTCAATTTGGAGAAGGATGTCAAATACATTGGAGAAACTCACATCAAAAGGGAGGTTAAAGAGCAATTATACTTTGATTGCATCAATGGGTCAAGTTAATCTCATGATTACTTTCTGGGGAACGATTTCCAAAGATAGATTTTGGGGGCGGATTAACTGTCAGATTATGAGTGTTTTTTGGCATCATTTCCAAGATCATATGTGTGTGAAAGATTATAGTAACAATAGCTGGGTTTGTGTGGCCATAAGCAGTAATTTCAAAACAATGAAAAAGTCTTTACACGGGAATTCCAAAAATAACAAGTTTTTAGAGTCTTATCTGTGGATTGTGAACTGCAGTAGTGGGTATCTTTACTTGGAGCTCAGAATGGGTGGTAACCTAAACAAGAATGAGCCTCCAAGATGTGAAAATTGGAAGAGTGAACGAAAGGTCTAGAGAAGGCTCCATAGATATGGCTTCATTGACTATATGGAAAAGCTTCACTGAAGCAGAAACTCTGTGTCTTATGGTTTTGCTAAAAGCTAGAGAAACAACAAAGTCACCCTATTTGGGGAGATTTGGCAAATCGATGAAAACATGGTTGCAGAGGTCATGGGTCTCCAGACGGAGGGGACTAAATTCTATAGGGATCATAAGTATGCAGCTGAAGTTTTCAAAAACTTCTTGAAGTCGGAGGATGAGAAGGGCAAGCTTGTGAAGAAGGACAACATCTCTTACTACACTCCCCAGCAAGTAAAGCCTTTCTGGCAAAAAGTTCTAAGGGGTTTAATGGAGTATTTGACTGTGGA
Organism: Cryptomeria japonica; assembly: GCF_030272615.1. Classification (NCBI taxonomy): domain Eukaryota; kingdom Viridiplantae; phylum Streptophyta; class Pinopsida; order Cupressales; family Cupressaceae; genus Cryptomeria; species Cryptomeria japonica. The sequence goes on along the minus strand of NC_081415.1, from coordinate 14,552,833 downwards.
TGGCAGATTTACGAAAAATTATAATTATCATTTCGCTATCTTGAACCATTTCCGTCGTGGGGCTAAAATATCCCTACCCTTCTATTTAGCATCCTCTCTAAATGAGAGCCTTGCAGACCATGCTAAAAAGCCTAACTCTTACCCTTTAGCCCACCAGGGGCTCATACTACTAATATATGAACATCTAAAGGACAAGGCTAGGGCAACTAAGGATGACCCTTTGATCACTAACGCTCATATCTCTAAGAGCTGCAAAGACTCTGACTTGAATGGGGATCAACCCAACACCCCTACCCACAAAAAAAGGAAAGCTGAAACAGAGCATGAGGAAAAGGAGGTGCATTGTGATGAAGAAGAGGAAAAGGATAAGGACACTGATACTGAAATGGAGCAAAATAAGGATGAGAACTATGGTGAAGGGGAGGAAGGGGGTAATTCTGAAAACCCTCACTCTAACCCTAAGGGCTTGAAAAGTGAGAATGTTGCTTTGAATCCTAAGGAGTATGACAACCCTAACTCTGAGGAGATTGAACAGGGCAAGGACTCTATGACCACCATCTTGGACACTGCTCGTAACTGCACTCTGGAATTCTTCAATTTCCAGAAATGGGTTGTTGAAAACATCACCAGTATGCAAGGTAAGCAAAGGGAGCTGGAAGATAAGATTAATAAGATGATTAAGATTTTTGACTCTGGGAAACAGAATGAGGATACAGAAAATAGTGAAGCTGAGGAGGAAATGGAGATGGAGGACTGGTTGGAGAAAGATCTGATCAAAGGGGACCTAAAACATTTGGAGGATGTTATTAGAACTCTGAAAGAGTAGGTGGAGGAGGACAAAAGACAACATCAACACCCGGATCATCCATAATGAGAAGGCTTTGAAAAGCCTCATGAACCATAGCCTCCAGGTCCTTAAAGTTTCTTCCCAGAACTTTGGTGGATAATTTGGAAAGGAAAAATCAGGATAAGAACCTGGTAATTATAGAAGATGCTCCAACCTATAGCCCCACCCACCAGAACCCTAGATGCAGAACTAGGTAGACCACTATTGGAAAGGACACCAAAATGAAAGAGAGCCAGTTGGGATAGGAAAACAATGACTTGAGGGAAGCGGCCAAGGCGATGATGCTCTTGGTACAGAATGCTGAGGAAACTATGAAGAGTTTTTAATTAACTTGTAATGTTGGGCTTGGGGCCAATTTCTTGCTGGCCTCTTGCTATCTCTTTCTCTGCTGCTAGTTTTTTTGCTGGTCTTTTGTAGCTATCTTGTTTTGTTTCCTTCTTGGATATCTTTCTAATGTAATCGGGTTTCGGTTCCCTTAAAACCTATTTTTACTTAATCAAAAACATGGGGTTATATTTTGGAATTAAGGAGAGATTGAGGGGAGTAATTGAAAATGAATTTTCATTCATCTATAGGATGGAATTATCTAGAATTATTTGAGGAAATTATTGATTGGATTTTATATTATCTAGGTTATATCTTCTTTTATATTTAGGTGATTGCCTCTTATATTAATCAAAATGGAATTAGAAGTATTATAATCAATAATAAATTGTTATCCTCAATTTCATGAGTTAGATGAAATTGATATAACTTCTCCTTGAAATTTTACTCCCCACATGCCCAGGGGTCCTAGGCATGAATTTTGAGGCTTTATGGGTCTCAGTTTGTCAATTCCTTTGCATTTTATTTTCACCTTTTTATATTTTAAGTGTTTTTAAAAGTTTTTAAAGTCCTCTTGCAAAGTCCGACCTAAAACCTTATTTCATAGGTTTTTGTTTCTTTCTACCAAGTCAAGTTTTAGACATGAATTTGCATCTTATTACAAAGGTTAGCTACATTTCAGGCCTAGAAAACTGAAATGCAAATGCATTTCAAGTTTCTACGTCCGAAATACAATTAGAGTTCTAAGTGCATTTAATGCACTTTTCTTTTTATTTATAATCACTTTTTTTCTTTTGTCAAGACATTAAGATAAGTGGAGCCCTAGTGTATCCTCCTTAAATATTCTTTGCAATTTCTAGGTATGTTGTTCGATCTTTTTTTGTTTGTTTGTTTTCAACAAGTTTAGGTCAGATTTTTAAAACCTAGCCCTCCTTATCATCCTTGAGTCCACAAAACAACTTCACATATTTTTCCCTCTACTTCTCTCACAATGACAACTGAGAATGTAGATCTTGAACCTTGGATCTCATTGCACCATTAGCAACTTTTTAAATATTGAAGGACTAGGTTAACCTCATAAGGTGAGACTCAATGGAATCTATTTCATATTTAAATTTCTTTTTAGACACAGGCCACCTCAAACAATACCTATACAACTATGTTGCATTATCCATCATTTTTCTAAAATTAATCAAATTCAACTGAAGATCATGATGTGCCTTTAGTCACTTTTCAATCATTTTCTTTATCACATTTACCTCTGTGAAAGGTTCACTAGAAGCACTATCATCACTACCAACTATAGAAATATTCTCAATTAGCTATTCTATCAATACTTTTGGAAGAATATTGATCAGCAAAATTTATGGGAAGAAGATTGTTTCAAAGCCTGCTTAAAGGTAGCTTAATCATAAGAGGGAATAATGAGATAGAAATCACTGATACTTTTTAAGCCATCTGATCTCACAAGCATCTCAAGCACCAGGTATCTTCATCAAAAGATCCTTCCTTTGAAGAAGCAGAAGAAGCAATCACCATCTTTCTTTCTGTAACACTTTTCTACACACTGACCTTCTCTAATTTTTCTTCATCATTTTCAACAATAACCTCCTCTATAGATTCCTTTGATACACATTTATCTCTTGAAAAAGAAGAAGAAGCACAAGCTTCTCTAGATGATTTCCTTGATTTCTTTCCTTTCACGACATTCCCAATCTTGCTAGGTCTCTTTTCAACACTACTACCCATAATCTCATAATATGTTCCAAATCTTTCTTTATTACATCTTTTAAAATTTTAGGGAATATTCCCACAGTACTCATGCATTCATGTGTGGACACTTCATAAGGAATCTTAACCACCCATGAATTCCTTGAAATAGTGTCTTCAATGAAATAATTGTGTTTGTCAACTAAGAAGGTAATATCATCCTTGTACCATTCAACAAATTTTGGAGAGATATGATTCCTCACAATCATCTCTATGTACATTGAGAAAATAAAATACCAAGCACACAATGAGTGATTCATATTGAAAGGAATACAAATTAGTCTTCATCAATTTTAGGATATCCAACAACTTCCACCTCAACAATTCTTACAAATCATAGTTAGAATTTTTTTTACCATTTTCTAGGCCACTTGTATCAACATGGAAGAAGATGATCCTTCATGATACCTATAATAAACCTTGTATGAAATTACCATAGTCATACATGATTACCAAGTCATCAATACTATCAATTTGAATGGCCCTCTTATCAGACACAACACCAATCAACCTATTCACCTCATTATTCTTTACAAATTTTAAAGCAAGCACAGTTGTAATCGAGCATAAACTAGTCATATCCCTTAGGGATTCTTTTGAAATAAAATATGGTTGATCTAACCTTAAACGATCTTCATGAATTATTCTTAGAACTATGTTAATTATCTCTTCATCATTAGACATGCAAAAATTACTCCAATCATCCAAACCCTTATGCCCTAAACTAGCATACTCCGCCTTAAGTATTTTTGTACCATCTACTAGATGAATCTTCCTAAAATCATTAAGCTTGATGTGATCATACTCTTCCAAAGAAACTTTAATGGAACTAAAAATATATTCTTTACATACCAATTTGTCAGGAACAACAAAAAATGCACCATCATCACCGAAATAAATGGTCAAATCTTAGAACGAGGTCTCACCTCACTATTGACATTAAGAATTTTAGGATTTTCAATTAGAAAATATCACAAACAAGAGAAATAATTTTGATTGATATCCTTCACTTATCTTCTCACTTTGCAACTCTATCATGTTTACAAATGAATTCCAAGAAATAAATATATAGTCGTCATCTAGGGTTTTCTCAAAAGGATGATACATGTATACTCAAAGTCACCACAAAAGTTTCAAACCATCAAAAATTTTAGCATCCACCAAAAAATTCTTTCACACTTTTTCCATGTTGAGAACAACTCAAAATTAAACCAAGAGGGGACAAAAGATATGTGTTAAGCTCTCCCTCTTAGACAAAATTGTCTAAGCTAGTTTTCGGAAGAAGGGTATGCACTGATAGAAAGTGTGGATCCATCCTCAATATTTTCGGTAATCTTAAAATCTTTTTTTTTTACCCATGTCATCTTCATCTTCTCATTTTCTTAATTGAGATCAATTTTCTTTTCCATATCATTAGATTTGTTAGTAATGCTTTTGCAATGTTTCACAATGTGTCCTATTCAATTACAATTGTAGCATACCCAGTCTTTCTAAGATTTATTGTCATTCATTCTATTGTTTTTTAGCCTCTAATTTATTCTGCAATCAATAGCTTTGTGCCATAGGTCTTGCAAACATAACAAGTTCCATATAAATTTTAACACCTCTGCTTAAATTTAAATTTTCATCTTTATTCCAATTCATCCTACTTTGACACTCACTTGCCTTATGACCGAATTTTTTATAGTAATAACATCTTCCATTAAAAAGTTGATTTCTGATTTTATTTCTGCATTCACAAGATCTATGTCCAAATTTATTACATGAAAAATAGTTACCATTAAAAGATGAAACCCTGGTAGGAACAGAAGGAGGTCCTCAAATTTTTCTTGAATTTCTAAAGCTTCAGTCTAGTGTGAATTTTTTTTTTTTTTTTTCTAGAGTTCAAATTGATCTTGTCTTTTCCTTTGTCCTTTTGTGAACATTCACCTTCTTCAAAGCCAAGTCCACTCTTGTCTTTAGTTTTTTAATGAGAAATGAGAACAACATCTAACACTTCATTTCCACCTTTGAGTTTTAATACATTATCAATATAATCCTTTGCATCTTTCAGTTCCTCCTTAATTTTGTTGATTTCTTCTTCGAGCCTTGAATACTCTCTATTCTTCTCATGAAGCTTTATTTCAAATTCATTAATGATCTTCTTTCGTTTATCAAGAAAACTTCTCAAAAAAGAAATCTTGTCAACTATATTTTTAGTTTTTTCTCTGGTATCATCCAGTTGTACCAATGCAAATCATAGTTTTCCTTCCTATAGTGTCCTAAAATTGAACCCTTGTACAATGTTGACTGTATTGGGTCCCTACCTTATATTTTGCACCCCTAGGCCTTATTGGGACCTAATTATTCTCATATCTCTTAAGAATGACATTATTTTTTACCTTTTGCATCAGCTAGCAACCTTGTCCTAGCCCCCAAAATTGGGTAGACCAGAGTACCATGCCCTAGTCCTCATTAGAACCAGGGCACCATGCTCTGGTCCTAATTAGGACCAAGGCACCACACTCTATTCATCCCTATTTTGGGCCTCATTCAAACCCTTTTCCCTATTTCAAATTTAAGCAAGATTCCTAGATCTATGTCAGCTCATGCCAAGAAATTAGCAACTTTTCTAATGGGCAAGTGTAAAAGGATGTTTTTCCCCTCTCATTTGGAGATCACATAAATCTGAAAATCATTATACACACATGAGATCAAGCATTCAAACAATTGAGCAAGTAATCAGTCTTCCTTCAAGCCTTGGAGCAACAACAAAGTCAAGATTCAAGAATTGAAGTGCAGATTGACATCATATTTTTTCAAAGACTTCATGAAACCCTAATCCCTTATGGAGACAAAAAAACTTCACAAAGAGGTATCATTTGATTTTTAGTCATTATTCAGTATCTCACTCAAAGGGAGAATCTTCATTTACAGCAATTAAAACTCATCCAATGAATTATGATGGTTGATTATTGGTTTAGGGTTGTCCTCGATGGAAACTCTTCATGAGATTTACATCCTGTAATCATAGTGAAAGTGTATGTCATCTGGTAGCTAGTTAAACAATATTTCAAGATGAGCACAATAGTTTTGGTCCGAAAGCTTTCCGGTGATTGCAGAGTCATGAATCGTGTATGGGTTAATTGAGACAACATAAAGACACCATTTTATTATTGTTTTGGTGATCCACATTTATCTTTGGTGATCCAATCAATCCAACATGTGACTACATGTTACATTAGCAGGCCAACATGGTAAATGATCCATTTTGTGATTGTGGATATATAAGACCGGTGTGGATGATCTCTTTGTAGAATGATATGATTTTATAAAAGAAAGTGGTGATCGAGAATCCATTGTAGCATAGTTTCATGTGCGCATTCTTGATTCGGTAGCTGATCGAGAAAATAAACGAGGTAGAATAGTGCTGAATAATAGAGGTGATTCAGTCGATGTATTTGACACTCAACTGGAACTCATCCAAGCATTGTAGATGCTAATTTGGAGTTTATTTTTTTGTAATTCATCATTGTAATTAATCAGTAAGGTAACGAGCCTTCTGGGGTTGTGGCCCTCATTGTATTTGAGGAGTAAGCTCTAGGAAGTGTGCTTGAATGCCTGTGCATTCCCCATATTGTAATATTGTTTAGCTACTAGCCATAGTGGAATAATATTATGGGTTCAAATCCCACTATGGTTTTTCCCATTTGGGTTTCCATGTAAAAATCTAGTGTTATGATCTTGTAGTTGATTGTTTTATGTTCCTGCATTTCAATTTCATCTGTATGCTCCTGGTGGTTCAAAGTTAAGTTTGAAAATTTGTTAACTGGTAGATCATTGATTCAGCTGCCCCCCACTCAATGATCCTTTATTCCAAAAGGGAGAGTATAATGGTGAGACCTAGAGCTTGGGGAGAGAAATGTGGGTAAGTAGATATGGATGGAGAGGTAGAGAGGTAAAGAGGGAGGGATGGAGAGACTTATAGAGAGAGAGAGGGGTATTGATGAAGAGAATAAAGAGAGGATAAGAAGGAAAGGAAAGGTAGAGAGGAAAGGAGGCCATGAGGAAGTGAAAGGTAAAACCTCAACTATACATTATCAATCATAAAATCTAAATTTTAATCCTTAATAGAGATATGATATATGAGATAGAGAGAGGTGGAGAGGGAGGGGGAGAAATAGAGAGGGGTTAGATAGAGATATAAGATACCTAGATGGGGAGAGAGAGGTGAGAGACCTAGATAGGGGGAGAGAGAGAGGGTTGATATAGATGGAGGATAATAGAGAGAGGTTGGTAATGAGATATGGATGGAGATGTAGAGAGGTGGAGAGGGAAAGAGGTAGAAACCTAGAAAGGGGAAGAGAGGGTATGATGGAAATTTGATAATGTAGATAGTGGAGAGAGAATAATAATTCATAAGGAAGGGGGAGAGAGATGGGGGTAAAGAGGGATTTGGAGATAGAGAGGGAGAGTAAAAGAAAGGGAGGGAGATAACTAGAAATGGGAGGAGGAATAAGAGGAGAGATGAAATAATATATAGAGAGGAGTAAGAGGGGATTAAGGGAGAGGTAGACATGGAGGGAGTGAAATACCTAGGGAAGGAGGAGATAGAGAGGTGAGGGGAGAGACAGAAGAGAAGGAGAGAGTTCAGAAATAGATAGGCATAAAGGAGGAGGGAGAGAGAGTAGGAGAGAGAGAGAGAGAGAGAGAGAGAGAGAGAGAGAGAGAGAGAGAGAGAGATAACTAGAGAGGGGATAGATAGATAGGTGAGATAACTAGAGGGGAAAAGAGAGATGAGAGACCTAGATGGTGAGAGAGGATTGAGATAGATAGAGGGGGATAGAGAGAGGTTGCTAATGTGGTGTAGTCATGGTCGGGAGGGACCCCAATGAGATCTATCTGGACCGTGTAGCAAGAGAAAAACACAATGAAAGCAAGACAAGATGATGGAGGCAATGTAGAACTGATTGATTGTATCATGAAAACTATTTACAATCTACTGATAACATGCGAGATGGAAGATTTAGTTCACTAGCCTAATACAAACATGCTCAATTACTGTTTGGGTCTACTTTGGACTTCTTAATCTCAAGATAGATATTCTCGGTTCTAAAAACTGATTACCACAATCTAAATTACATTGATTTATATGGTGTAGAGGGATTTGGCTTGACCCAAAAGAATCAAACAATTATAAACATGATGAAACATGTAAAACCACCAAGTCAGCCTTTGTTAATAAGAGTCCTTCGAAAAATCCATAGGATGAAGTGTGGATCAAAAGGAAGGTCAACCACATGCTAAGGAATATTGGAACAACACATTGAGGCTCTGCAAGCAACAAAATGAATCCAGAAGATTCGCCAATCACAGGATAGGTTAAAGTGGTTCCGGAGTTCTAAGCTACAAAACTATTTCGGAATCCGGAATTCGGAATAGATAACTTGCCAGAATAAGGTAGATTATTATGTCCTTGATCAAAACAAAAGACAAACTGAAGAGAAATATTTTTGGCTAATGCAAGATTGCCAAGAACCAGAGAATCTTTTGTATCATAACGAGACATAGATGTAGAGGTAGATAGGTGGAGAGGAAGGGAGTGAGAAACATAGAGAGCGGAGAGAGAGGTGATGACCTAGACAATAGAGAGAATACTAGAGGAAGAGAGAATAAAAAAGAGTAGGGGAGTGAGATAGATACGGGGGTATGCATGGATGGGGAGATGGAGAGGGACAGTGGAAGAAAGGGAGGGAGATACCTAGAGAGGGGAGAGAGGTATAAGAAGAGAGACACAAGAACAAAGAGAGGAATAATAGGGGATGGACGGAGAGGTAGACATGGAGGAAGTTTCAGGAGAGAGAGAAGAGAATTAGAGAGTTCATGAATGGATAATGGTAAGGGGAGAGGGAGGGAGTGAAATAGAGAGTGGACAAATATATAGGTGAAAAACCTAGAGGGGGAGAGAGGTGAATAATGATATAGTGAGGGAGAGGCAGTGTGGTAAAGAGGGAGGGAGAGACCTAGATATGGGGAGAGAGAGGATGGAAGGGATAGGTAGTGAACAAGAGAATGGAGAGGGAGGGGAGAGAACAATAGAGGGAGAGAGATAGGTCTAGAGTTAGGGGAAGATAAAGAGAGTGTGATATAGAGATAAAGAATTCTGATAGGAGCATGCTGATTGCTAAATTTTGACATGTTGATTATTGAAATTTGATTGTCTAAAAATTTATATGATCCTCTAGAACCGAGAATCTACGTTATAATTCCTATAGAGTTGAAACCACTCTCAAGAATCATGCCAATATATACATGAAATATAACTTAAAGTATAAGAAATTATACTTCAAATTTTATATTTCATGTATATATTCTTCTCTAGGGATTGGATTTGGAACATTTACCCTTTCAAAACCTCTTCCACAATTTCCAAATGCGTAACATTTGGCAAGTACCAAATTTGGCATGCACCAAATAGGGCGAGCACTATATTTGACATGTGCCAAATAGATTGCATTGGAATATACTAGTCCTTTGGGTTGGATTGTAGTTAAAGGGAATCTAACCCAAAGGGTTGGACGACCATTTCAAGCCTAAGACATGTTTTTGTTAGAAGATTAAAAAAATTCACATATTTTTTGTCGTGCTATCCACAACTTTGCACATGTTTCAATGAAAATTAAAAAAAACACCAAAGTGACCTTAAGATCTCTCTTAGCTATCATCTTTAATTTATTTTGTTAGTGTGTCTTCTTTTGGTCAAAAACCAACATGTACTATTTTGGGTATTTTTTTTTACACATTCATTGGATTTTGAAACCACTTACATTTTTAGAACTTCAGTCCACACACCTTGAAAAAAAAGGTTTTATTTTTTATTAATTTACAATGATTTTAGGGGGGAGCAGACTCAAACTTCTATTTTTCAGGATGTGTCCACTTCAAAAATTAGTAAAAAGGCATATAATCATTAAACAATTAGCCAAAAAATCTAGTATAAACTAAAAGGTGTTAGCTAATTTCTCACCTAAGTGATTTTAAAAATTCAAAAAAAGAGGTAGACATTTTAGGGGGCCCACAATAGACGTTATCTTATGTTTTTTGCATAAAAAATAGGACCACATTTTTTGGCCCCCCTTTTTGAAACCCTTAATCTCCACCATTTTTTTTTAAATAGTAGTTTAGAAAGTGGACTCGGAGTACTTTGGCTATTTTTCTTGTTGCATCTTCAAATTTGGAGTGTAACTATGTTCATTTTGTCATCAAATTTTAGACTTTGATGATTTTTTTAAGAATGTGGCATCTTAAGACCCCCTTTTGGTACCACATCTTGGTGCACATACCCATCTTCATCACATTGAGAAACTAGAAATGTTGAATACCAAGAAATATTTCTCAATCACAAATACTTTGTGATGATAATTTATATTGTGTAGCTTTGGTGACATCTAATCATCATTCAACCTCTCAAGTTGTGCTACATCAACTCATCCAAGTTCACCGAACATAACTCATTCAAAGAAGGATCAAGTGACACATGACACTTCATCAAATATTATTCTATGTACCTAATCTATTTCATTATTGGTTAGAAATCAAAGGAGGACATGTGTCAATCTTATTGTAATTCTCTTATTGTCCAAGAAGTAGTTTTTTGTAAGAAACCCTAATTAGGGTTTTATTGTTGAATCTCAGCCATTGATCTCAAATTGATCTAAGCCTTTGAAATGTAATGATATATCTATATAAGTCTTAACTCTCTCATTTATAAGGATTAATATTTTAGTAATAAAAAATAGTTAATAGTTAATAGTTAGTGCATAAAAAGTGGCTATAGAGTAGGAGAAAAGGAGATTGTTGCCAGAGCTTATTGTAATAAACATACTTTCTTTCGGTGAAGTTTCAGCGGAGAAAATGAATGGTGATGGAACATTTAGAAAAAGATAACTGCCCATCGGATTTGAAATCTTAAGGATTTTGCAGATTCTGTCTATTAAACATAAGATAGTTCTGCTGGGCTTGGAACATGATGGTAGTTTTACATTTCTAATATCATCAAAATAATGACGACAGTTTTGCAGAATTGATCAGGGTCTCCGGAGGAAATTGAAAAAATGAAATATGAAAAATTGCAAACAAGATCCTCAAACGTAGATGTACAAGATTAAACCCTAAGTGAAAGGCAACCAAAAATAAGAAACCAAACCCCAACATTTCAATGCACAAAAGCGGAACGAAGGGACGTTTCCTACTACCAACATTGCTACGGCTTCTGCTTATCATGCAATTCCATGACCTACTTGTTTGCAGATTGAATTTTGGACTGCAAAAATTGGACTGCAAATTTTGGACTATGAATTTGGACTATGAATTCTGGACTGCGAAATTTGTACTGCGAATTTGGACTGCGAATTCTGGAGCGAATTTTGGAGCGATTTTTTTTGGAGCATTTGTTGCAGATTGTCTTCTCTCCAATATCACTGGCGTTGTCTTACATGGCCAACTGTACGAGGATATGGAGGAGTTAATCTCCTCCACGTGGTTTGCATCTTCTTTCTGTGCCCTTATTACTGTTTTGCATTTACTCTATGCCCTTATTTTTTTGCATTTACTTTCTACTTGGCGATTAATGTATTTTTTCTGCACGTTAACCTAACCATTAATCACACCTTTGGTTGCTCGTGTGACTCCTCTATAGCTTCCAATGGAGCTTGAGTCTGATGGCACTGCCATTAATTCTCCTCAACCCATCGAGTAGGCTCATTCAAGCCAAACAAAAACATTTGCCGAGACTACTAAACCTTCTGAGAAGGCTCACTCAAACCAAAAGAAAACCTTTGCCAAGACTGTTGCTCCATCTACCCATGGAGTCCACCCTAGTGTGAGATTTTCTAAGACACCTAGAGGTGAACGACCCAATGAGGAAGGTAAGAGCCCTACGATGCCCTCAAATTCTTTCTGCATTTTGCCAAATGATGAAATGTTGAAAGAAATTATTTCCGAAAAAACTAGGTTAAGTGATACTGCAATTTTTTTTGCTTGTGTTAATATTGAGAAATGCCCGCCTAGGAAATTCCTAGATGATTGGTTTCATAATCTTTGGAGTTTGAAGTTAGGGCTTAAGATTTCATTCTGTAGGCAAGTCCAGAAAGGTCTGTATTATCATTTTTAATAATCATGAATCCTAGGTTGAAATTCTTAAAAGACAATACTGGACTGTTGGGAACACCTCCTTTCATGCCCTAGCCTGGTCTTCAGAGGCTGTCAATGAGGAAGTTCTTGTGCTCTCAAGACCTAGATGGGTCATCCTTAAGGATGTCCCTCCCTTCCTATGGCATTTTCTTCCCCAGGTATTGGAAACATTTGGGAGAATAATTCGGGTTGAAAAGACGTGTTTAGTCCCTAACCTTGATGCAAGAATACTTATATCCATTAAACCTGGGGTCAACATCCCTCCTCTGCTAAACCTTAACATCAGTGATGAAACATTTTTTTGCCCTGTTGAAATACTTGGAGGACTGAACACGTATTTTTTGTGCAGAAAAGAAGGGCATCTTCAGAAGAACTGCCCAATCATCAACTGCAGGAAACAAAAAAAAAACACTAACTTAGCAGGAACATCTAAAAACCCTGGCTCCGATAAGGAGCCAATCCCTAACCCAAGCAACCTTCATTCTATTGGAAACAATGCCAACGTTAAAGATGATCCCTCCATAAGCTCAGCTCCTAGCCTCATCCCTGTTGAATTAAATCCAATGATTGTTGACACCACTATCGAACCCCTCAAACCTGCTTCCATTCCCTCCAAAAATTTTGAGGATTTGCCTTCTGATTGTTCTCAAATAGTCACATCAAGAAAACGAAGATGAAAGAATGCCCAACAACTTGCCTTAAATCAAATCTGAGATGGTGATCAAACTACTAATTAGTTGACTACTAGTAGCAAATACCCCATCACTATGAATGATGACATACTAAAAGTTTCACAAACTTCGACCACCTCCGTAGTTAAAAATATGGTTAAAAATTTAGAGAAGCTTGATTGCAGTGCTGGCGATGCTAGAATGAGTGATAACCAAGCAAAAATGGTGCTCAGGTCTGGGACCCCCAAATGATCTAAATCCACATTATTTATAGAGGCTACCCTTGATGTTAACACCTCCAAACCCATGACTACATCTTTGCTAAATGAAATTGAGGACAACCATATTATTGAAGTCATTTATGCTAATAAGGGACTAGAGGACATTAAGTCTAGCTCAATTCTCCTTGGCTTTCCAAGCTCCCAAGTACCTAGATTGAACATTGTAGAAACTGCAAATGGTAAAATTGAGCTAACTGAGCTTAGTGAGGAAGAGGATGACCTCATGAAAGGTTCCTCCATGGCTAAAAAGAAAGGCAAGCCTTTTGGCTCCAAGAATAAGAAAAAGTCTAGAGATCAAAATGGTCTCCCAAACAGTCCCTCTTAATCCCCTTTTCTCATGAAATACATCCCATGGAATATTAGAGGCTTGGAGTCACCTAATAGAAAGTTTGTTATTAAGAGGTTTCTGAATTGTCATAAACATCTAGATTTCTTGATGCTTCAAGAGCTTAAATCTATTGAGTTCTCCCTTGACACTGTGCTTGATTTTATTTGGAGAGATGCAATCAAAATATGCACCAATCATCCTAAGGGAAAGGGTGGAGTTGGTCTCCTCATTAACCCTAAGTGGGAAAATCACATTAGGAATAGGGGCATCTCCCCTTCTAACAGAGTGGCTTGGGCCTCCTTGGATATCAGAGGCTCCTGTTTTGGGATATGTTCTATAAATGCACCTAATGATCATAGGGAAAGAGTGTCCCTCTAGAATTGGCTGGAAGCCCTTCCAAGTATCCCCTGGGTCATGGCTGGAGACTTTAACATGATTGAAAACCAAGATGATAAGGCCGGGGGTATCCCTTTTGAATGGAAGTGCCAAGAGAAACCTCACTGGGATAGATTTAAACAACACATGAAGCTATTTGACCCCCTTGAGGGCAGAAAATCTGAATCCTCTGCCCTATGGTACACTTGGTGCAACTTTTAGCAAGGCCCCAGCTGAATTTACTCTAGATTAGACAAGTTCTATGTTAATAAAAACTTCTTCTCCTTCTCCCCTAACCACTTGGGGAACTCGGTGGTTGTTCTGGCAGTAACCTTATCTAACCATTTTCCTATCATTGTTGTCATCAATACTAGGAACTCCATCCCTAACAACAATCCTCTCAATAAGAAGTTTATCCTTAATACCTCCCCACTAAATGACAAGGATGCCCTAACTGCCATTAAAATGGTTAGACTCTTTAACATGCACTCTCAACATCCCCAATCCCACACCCTCCGATGGAACATAAATTTCTCCTCTTGGCAAAAAATATTCCAAACTATAGGCCATAAGAAAGCCAAGGATCTCAGGCTTGTGGAAAAAACTCTCACTAATCGACTCCAGTCCTTGGAGCATGAAATACAATTACATCCTTCCTCCTCTGTCCTGGCGGAATGGGTAGCTTAGGCTAGAGACATTCTTAGGAAACATCAATAGGTCAAAATAAAGGGTGGCCTCATCAGAGCACGTAATCATTGGCTCAAATTTGGAGATAAAGGCTCTGAAGTCTTCTTCAATCTCCTTAAACAAAAACAAAATAGAGAAAAAATTGACAGAATCATAGTTGAGGATAAGGAACTCCTGAACATCAATGAGATCAAAGATGCTTTTGAAATGTTTTATAAAACCCCCTTTACCTCAGAAGATAGTGAAGCCTCAAAAGAGGCTAGAAATAGGTGCAGTAACATTATCCCAAAAAGAATCTCTGAGGTAGAAGCTCTTCCTCTCAAGACCAAAATCTCTATGATAGAAATTGGTGATGCCATTAAAGCCCTCAAGGATGATAAGGCCCTAGGCCTCGATGGACTTCCTACTAAGTTTTACAAAACCAATATTGAGTGGGTCACCAAAGACCTTTATGACATATACACCGAAGTGTTTGATAGTGGCACCCTTGGGGTGTCCATCAATAGGGGCATTGTTAAACTTATCCCAAAAGATGGGGACAAAGCCCTCATAAAAAATTGGAGGCCAATTACTCTCCTCAATGTTTCTTATAAAATCTTGGCCAAAGCCCTAGCCTCTCGCCTTGAGAAGATACTTCCCAAGTTCATCTGCTCTACCCAAACAGGATTCATTAAAGGAAGGTATATCTTGGAGAACCTTGTCACTAGTTGGGAATCTATGGAATGGGCCAAAACTTTAAATCAAGATACTACCATGTTCCATGTAGACTTTGAGAAGGCCTATGATAGGGTGGAATGGGACTTCATCCTCATGATGCTCAAAGCCTTTGGTTTCCCTAGCGAGT
Source organism: Cryptomeria japonica (assembly GCF_030272615.1). Taxonomy (NCBI): domain Eukaryota; kingdom Viridiplantae; phylum Streptophyta; class Pinopsida; order Cupressales; family Cupressaceae; genus Cryptomeria; species Cryptomeria japonica. The sequence goes on along the minus strand of NC_081415.1, from coordinate 14,537,535 downwards.
TCTATAAATATGTCCAAATTCTCCTCAAAGATGCCTTTGCCTTGGTTGAAGTTAATGGATCACTTTCCCAATCTATTCGTCTTTCTAGATCCATTAGACAGGGTTGTCCCCTCACCCCTTCTCTGTTTGTCATTGCCTCAGACACCCTCTTTTACCACTTAAAAGATGATACCCTATCCCCTAAAGGTCATGGCATTACGATGCCAAATGACTCTGAATTTCTCAACATACAATTTGTTGATGACACCATGCTCTTCCTGGAGCTCTCTAGGCATAACATTGACTCCCTCAATCAAAAGCTTGCAACCTTTGGTAGAGGCTCTTGTGCTCGTATCTCCAATTCCAAGTATATCCTACTTGGGTAGAACAAGGAACCCCTGGACTGGCTTCAGTAGGTTGGATACTCATGGGGAGGACCCAATAAAATAGTCAAGTACCTTGATACCCCTTTTTATGTCTCTCCCTCTCTCAAGGATATGTGGATTTGGTTCAAACAAAAGATTGACAAAAAACTTAATAAATGGGACAATAGGATTCTATCCCTGGCTGGTAGGATCCAAGTCTGCCAAAAAATCCTCTCCTCCTATAGTTTGTACTACTCCTCTATCTAGATGTTCACTAACTACCAAGTTTATGAGATCCAAAAATCTATCAGGCGCTTCCTTTGGTCTGATGGTAAGGGTAAAAGAAAGGCCCACGTGGTCAAATGGCTCTGGTGCCACATAGATAAGAAACTTGGTGGGCTGGGACTTAAGGATCTTAGAATGCAAGGAGTTTCCCTGGCTGCCAAGTGGATATTTCATGCACTGGAAGGACAAGAACCCTGGAAGATCCTTGTCAGAAATAACATACAAAATGGCGTCCCCAAGTCTGCCAAATCTTGGAAAACCCTCCCCTTTAGTGATCTGATAGCAAGTGGATTCTCTGTCTCTGTTCAAGGCACTTGGGTGTTTAAATCCATCTGGAAAGCCTGGGAGCATGTGCGTAAACTTATTACCAACTCTAATATTGATCGTAATAATACTCTGCATGGGGAAAGGTCAATATGGTGGAATCTCTACCATAACTCTAAATCCCTCACTTTAACCCAAGGCTGCTCTACTAGGAATTGGTATAATAAAGGCATTAAATACCTCATGGACATCTTGGAACATGATAATCTCATCACCTGGGAGGACCTTAGCAATAAGGTCAGCATCCCTGCCTCACATAAGAGAACCTACAATATGATTAAAAATGCTTGTGCTTGTCTAGATCTTCCTAGGAACACCGATGTAGATGCTCACAGATACCTCTCATTTCGATGGAAGGATGGCTCCCTCCTCTCCAAGGTCAAAGCCAAGTCTATCTACAAAGTGCTCACTCATGATGCCATGGTGATCGATCATATTAACTCCCTCTGGTATGTTGACCTTAATACATCTACTTGGTAGAAAACATTTGAAAAACTATGGAAGTCCCCCACCCCCCTAAAATCAAATGCTTCAGGTGGAAACTAATGTTGGATAGACTACCTATTAGGAATAAAATTGGTGCCTTCGACCTATGCTCTATATGTAGGAAGTCTGAGACTATGCGACACATCTTTTTTTATTGCATTTTTGCTAGAGAGGTCTGGCTGATGTTTGGAATTTCCATTACTGTACATGTTTGTACTCTTGATATTATTGCTGGATTCATTCATGACCTCAAGAAGGATGCTAACCTATTTTGGAAAATTCTCTCTTCTTTCATACTTTGGTTTATTTGGAAGCTTAGAAATGAGGAAAAATTCCAAGGTACCGATAGGACTCTTACTGGGTTTTTTAAGAAACTCACACATTATAAAATTGTTGTGCAGGTATGTTTTTTGATGAATGTTGAGAGGGAGAAGCTGTTGCATTTCCTTAGGGATGGGCGGGCAACCATGTTCATATACGAGATGAAGGATAGCTTTGAATGGGCTAGAATTGCAGAGAACCAGACTACATTCAATGAGGCTCTAAAGAAACTGACCAAGGAACTGAGGGACAATACAGGTCCCTAGTTTGGTAAGCTCAAAATGTTTACCCAGGTCCTAGAGCGGAAGAAGGTGGTGTGGACGGAAGGGCCACAAGGATGGACAACATGGATGGAAAACCAGGATGAGATTTTGCAATAGGTGTCCAGTAGCCTCTAGTTGATGTATATGGTTCACTGTATATACTCTCTCTCGTAACGCTTTTTTTTTTTTGTAGGAGGCTATTTTTGTTCAGTCAGATAATCCCACTGGTTAATGGCTAAGGCTTTGCCTCCCACCTCGCTTTTTTATAAACTCTCCTTATTTTGGTCTCTCGATATTTAATATTAAAAAAGAATACAAATAACTACATATAAACACTAAAAAGTTCTCATATGCTCATGCCCACCCTCAATAAAAAATTGTCACATCATATCAGATACTCAAATGAGAGGCCACTCAATGAAAACTTGGCAGTTTTATTTTCTTTTCGATTTATTCTCATTGTTTTCATCATCCTTTGACACACACAAACCATCATATCAAACATATTCTTGCAAATCTCATTCTGTCATATCAAACTCATTCTTGCAAATCTCACTACTGAAAAGGTGATGCCATCAACTTTAATAATCACAGGAAGAATATGTTGTCACCGAACAAAGTATTCCATTTTATCTTCCATGTAATCCTCTTATCTTATTCCCATTATAAATGGTCAACAGTTTCATTTAATCTATACTACATGCTTTTTTGGTACAGTCACTTTCTTGCATGATTTAATGTTGCAGAGCATGCTATTGTGCCAAGAATGATTTTCCCACAGAACTAAAGTTAAAGTTATTTGTGGGGAAACCATTATTGGCATAGGAACCTATTTTGCTTCTTACACAAGATCTCACATCAGGAGGGCTCTAGTTGCTTGAAGGATACTCAAAGTTAAAAGATAGTTTAGTCTGATAGTTGTATTTTTCTTGAATTTGATATATATTCATTGAAAATTGTCACAATCATAAGAAAGTTTTGTATATTATTTTTAAAAGTTGTGAGAAAATTTGTATGAATTTATATTGAAGATTATAGATGATTTCTCATGGATGTACATGTGTAGTTGGTGATTTGTCGATGTTAGATTTTACAATTTTATTTATGATTATTATTTATTTGAATTCATGTTTAAATATTTATTAAAGTAGATATATAGTATGCAACATTATTTGTAAAGTATTTTCTTATAAAAATGTCTGTATAGTCAATTATAATTAAAATACCATTTTGAAAGTAAATAAGTATTTTATAATGTATTTTTCTGGTTTATATATTTTTTTTTTGGAAAAAGGAGGGGTAAAAATTTATTCAATCAATCCAAGTTACAGATCACAGGCCGAGGGCCCAAAGAAACACTACATACTCTTGTCCTCCAGTAACATCTGATCAATGATCTCACAATACTCAAAAGGTAACTCATGCCTACTATTAATATCCCATCTACCCACATTCTCTGAGGCCCACTTTGCCAGGCAATCTGCCACTCTGTTCCATTCGCGAGGGATATAACGAAAGGAGACAGAGTCCAAGTACCTACAGAGACTAAGAGTTTGTCTGGCCAAAGAGGCAAGTTGCCAACTAACATCTTCCAATTTCTGGTTATTCAACATATCCACAACAATCTGAGAGTCAGACTCACAGATAATCTTCCACCACCCTAATGAGCATCCCCGCTCAATAGCAACCTTAATAGCCAGGGCCTCCATTAGATTATTAGACTGTTGACCCTTATAAACAGACAGGAGAAAGACCGCGCCACCATCATCACCTCTACCAATAGCCCCAATACCAGCATGACCAGGGTTCCCCCGCGAAGACCCATCCGTATTGATCTTCAGGAATCCCGTCGGGGGAGGAGGCCACCTCCCATCTCGACTCACCCTCTTCTTACCATGACTTGGTCTTTTCCTGAGACTGCATCCCTGACAGCTATCTCCCAGATTCAGATTCCTCACAATAGCTTGATCCCCAGGATCTATATAGGCAGACATATCACACTTAGCATAAATCGACTCCTGGAGCCTATTAAGAATTAGCTTCCACACTTGGGAGCTTCCAAGTTTGGAGCCACAAAAGATTCTGCAATTCCTTTCCAGCCAGAGGTTCCAGAGGATGAAGATCGGACCAACTAACCAGGCAGCCTGTAAGAAAGAAGTCTTCGCAGGAGGTCTGCCCAAGCTTTCCCAGAAGTCAATAAGAGAAGTGGCATGAATACAACCCTGACACCAAGCCTCCCACCATCGATGCCATATCTCTCTTGAAAAGGGGCAGAGGAAAAACAAGTGGGAGACACACTCCTCATTGTGCATACAAAGAACGCAAACAGAAGGTCCCTGAAAACCTCGTTTGCGTAGATTCTCCCAAGTGAGGCATTTCTCCTGAGCCAACAACCATAAGAAGAAGTTACACTTGGGCCACGAAAATCTGCTCCAAACCTTCTTCCACCAGTGCACATCAGCTAGACCATGAAGGTTCCTGTCGAGAATTGCATAGCCTTGAGCCACTGTGAATTTACCTTTAGGACTTGGACTCCACGCCAAGTTGTCCCTCCCACTGAGAGACCTGCAAAACCTATCCTCCAGAACTCTAGATAGAAGGGCTCGGTCCTCATTAGCACCACCCAACGGCCACTCCTGAGAGTCCTTCCAACAAGTCATCTCAACCGACCCCAGACGCTTGACAGCCTTAAAATGCTCCACCTTAATCCATCTAGCATTAATAAAAGTTTGGGAGAGGGGAGAAGCTGGGGAAAACTAGAAAGAATGGGGGGATGACCATCCCATGAGTCCTGCCAAAACAAAGTATCCGAGCCTTTGTTACAAATCCATAAGAGACCCTCCTTGACAAGTTGGGCACCCCTCTTAAGAGTATCCCAAATACAAGAGCCTTTACCCACCAAAGGAAGACGTGGAACCTCAGAGCAATCAGCACTAGGAAAGTACTTGTGGGTAAGAATCTTGGCCCACTCTTGATCTTGACTGTTACACCATCACCAATACAGTTTAGCAGCCAAAGCCGTGACAACATGCGCCATCGAGTGAAGCCCAAGACCCCCCGCCTGTTTCGGCCTGCACACATGCTCCCATTTGACCAGGCTCCACTTTGAGGATAGAAAACTACCAGACCAAAGGAATTGCCAAGATAATGCATCAAAATCCCTCACAAAACTAGAAGGGGGAATCTGAACACAACACCTGTATATGGGAAGAGACTGCACCACAGTCTTAAGCAGAACCAATCTCCCAGTAGAAGATAACCATCTGCAAGTCCAGTGACTAACCTTACTCCTGAGTTTATCCAAAATCCCCTGCCAGTAATCCTTCCGCTGAGCCCCCAAGGACAAAGGGACCCCAAGGTACATCAGAGGAAGGGAGCCAATTTGGAACCTAAGAATTCTAGCAATCCTATTCTGAATGAGCCGAGGAGTGTTAAAGAAATAAATAGACGACTTATCATCATTAATTTTCTGACTTGAGGCTTTCAAATAGGTATCTAAAGCTCTCCTGATATTCACTGCCTCACTGATTCTAGCCAAGCCCATCAATCTAGTATCATCCACAAACTGAAGATGAGAATACGAAGGAAGGGTATTATTCCAACTCCAACCTTGGATAAAGCCCTGCCTCACCTGAGCTTTTAAAAATCTGCCAAGACCCTCTGCCATGATGATGAATAAGTAGGGAGATAGGGGGTCTCCTTGCCGAAGTCCCCGAGAGGCACCAAATAGCTCAGAAGGTTCTCCATTAATAAGAACTGAGAAGGAGGCCGAGGTCACACAACTAAGAACCCAGTCGACCCATTCCACTGCAAACCCAAAAGTCAAAAGAATTTTTTGTAAGAACTCCCAACTCACCCGATCATAAGCCTTGGCCATGTCAAGTTTAATGAACATAGCTTTCTCCTTAGAAGTGGCCATAGAGTTGACAGCCTCTGTTGCTATCACAACTCCATCTAAAATTTGTCTTCCGTCAACAAAGCCACCCTGTTCAGCAGAGATCAACGAACCGAGGAATGGCTTGAGCCTCTCAGCAATCAATTTGGTGATGATCTTGTAGACCACGTTACATAATGCTATAGGCCTGAATTGATCCAACCGATTAGCCCCTTCCTTCTTAGGTATGAGAGCCAAGAAGGTGGAATTCAAAGACTTCAGCATCTGTTTATTCCTGTATGATTCCTGGACCACATCTAGGAGATCATACTTTACTATCTCCCAGAATTCTTGGAAGAACTCAATCGGAAACCCATCTGGACCAGGGGCCTTACCTTTCTTCATATTGAACACAATTTTCTCCAATTCTGGAAGCAAGATAGGGCTTAAGAGGGCACCATTCATATCAGCAGAGACTAGGTGAGGGATACAGTCTAAGATGACTCGCTCCTCAGGCCCAGTACCAAGATCCTCCCTAGAAAAGAGATCAGAGAAGTAGTTGACTGCTTCCCTAGAAATATCTTCACAAGAAAAGATCTAAGTTCCATCCGTTAAGACAAGAGAGGAAAGAGAGTTCCCATCCCTGCGAGCCTTAACAGAGTTGTGGAAAAAAGCAGTGTTCCTATCCCCCTCCTGAAGCCAATCAATACAAGATTTCTGCTTCCAGAAAATCTCCTCCCGAAGCTCCCATTCTTCCAACTCCTTAAGAGCCAGGGACTCTGCTTCACTCATCCCAGAATCCAAACCATGGTCCCGAATCTGGCGGGTAATGGTATCTAGCCTGGTTTGAGCAGCAGTCTTCTGAACATGTAGATAACCAAAGCATTGTTTATTCCATCTCTTAAGCCTATACTTCACATGTTGAAGCCTTTTACTAAAGGTATACATGGCCGTACCATGATCAGGCATCCCCTCATACCACCAATCCCCCATAAGATCAGGTAAAGACAAGTCTCTGAGCCACATCAATTGGAATTTGAAAGAGGGATTCTTGGTGACCCTGTATGACGTGATGGAAAGCTTAACAGGCCAATGATCTGATCCCCTCCAGTCAAGAATTTCAGAACTAGTGATCCACCTATTGTCCATCCAATAGCATGAAACCAAAAATCTATCAAGCCTTTCCGAGATAGCCTCACCACCACATCTCCGATTATTCCAAGTAAAGACACCATTAGTTGGTTTCACATCAATGAGAAACAATGAGCCAATCATATCTCTGAGTAGGTTTGAAGATTGGTCTAGCCTAGCAAGCCCTCCCCTCTTTTCTTCCAGACTAATGACTGCATTAAAATCACCTGCCATAATCCATGGGAGATAAGGTTCCAAGGATCGGATGAATCTAATATGGCCCCATAGCTGGGATTTACCTGCAAAATCCGTGGGAGCATAAATATTGGATAAGAAACACCTTTCTCCATTCCCAAAGCTAGTGGCAATCAAAGACATGGAAGACCGACTGGAAATCCACCACAAAGGGGAGATTTTCCTTGGGTCCCAGAAGCAAGCCACCCCACCTGAACTATTCAAGGCACCCACCCCCTACCAAGAGCCCTGGGGCCAAATATAAGCAGCACACTTAGCTAATCCATCCAATGAAAGCTTGGTTTCCTGAAGAAAGACCATATCAGGTGACTGAGACTCAATTAATCTGCGAAGAGCCTTTTGTCTAGGGATGCTTTTCAACCCCCTTACATTCCATGATAGCACAATCATTTATGGGGGTGAGAGAAATGAGAGTCAATGGGTCTCACAGACCCAGACTCAACCAAATTTTCACCCATTATCTTCACTTTCTCCTGATCCGTCTTCCTGCCACTTTTTGACGGTTTATCTAAAGGCCCCTTTTTGAAGGGTTTCTGATGAATGCCTAAAGCAAGAGAAGCCTTATTACTCTTTCCAGAATCAGATGTCCCCTTAGACCTAAGGGGGTCAGTGGCCACCAAGGCTGGGCCCTACAAACCCTGTGAGCCACGAAGATCCCCGGTATCCTGAACAGGAGGGAGCATCTCAATAACCAACTGCTCGGCTTGTAGGTCCCCTGTAAATGGATTCTAATCCTCTCTCTGCATATCCCCTACTTGAATCTCCTGCTGATTTTTGTCCTCAGAAGAGAGCTCGACTGGGACACCTTCCTCTTGAACCAAGTCTCCAAGAGCCTCAAACCTGTTAAAGGTGTCGTCAGTCCGCCTATCCAGCCAGGTTCTCTTCTTACCTTTGCCCTTGCTACGAGATTTAACCTGTGTAAAACCCTCATTGTCAACAGGTCCATTAGATACTGTAGCCTTTCCCTTGTCCTCCCTAGGGGGAACTAGAGCATATGAGGAGGGGATCTTATACCTGGGACATCTTCGAAATAGATGCCCATGTTCATGGCAGATCCTGCATCTAAATGGTAGGGTCTCATAATCCAACTGCTGGATCCAGGAAACTGAGCCCATACAAATCTCCAAAGAATCTGGCAACGGATTATTCAAATCAACTTCTACACAGATACGAGCAAAAGAAATTACCTTATGATCTTGAGTCTGTGTAGCTGATCCCACAGGTTTTCCCAGAAGCATAGAGATTGAGTGTAGAATATCTTCCCTCCAGAATTCCAAAGGAAGCCTCGACAAGCGAACCCACACCGGAACCCGAGAGGGGATTTCTTCAGCAGAGTTAAAGCCCGTGTGCCAGGGTTTGATGAATAGCCCCACCTGGTTAAAGAAATAAGGGCCACCTTCAAAAACCTTATTCCTATCCAACATGGATGAGAAGATAACCAAAAAGTAATTATTGGCTGCTAATAGAATTTCCATATCTCCTTCTAGGTTCCACACCCGACAGGCCCAGGAATCCAACACTGGTAATGAAAGACGGAGGCCCAGAAATTTGCAGCTAAGAGCGTGATTACTCCAGTACTCGACATCCTCTGAAACCTGTTCAGGTTGAATGACCAAAATTGGCCGGATCTCAGCTTTCTATAAACATCCATTAATTTTATGAAGTCGGAGTTTCCCGTTCGACGAGGGTTATCCTTCCCCCGATTGTGAGTTACCATTCAGAGCCCTACTACAGGCATGCACCCCCGAAGCTGGCTCACCCATCTCCAAATCTCCATCGGTAGGCCGAGGAGAAGCAAAACCATGATCTCCCATTCACCCCGAGCCTGGATATAGCAGGCACCAAGGCAAAGACGGGGCAAAAACCCCTCAAGCTCCCACTATCGCAGGTCCCTTCCTACACCGCAGCAAAAACAAACAAGCAGGCTGCCATCCAAAACCCACGGCCAAAGAGGATCAGATGCCCAGAACCAGCGAATGCCCACTCAGCAGCAGGCCACGCACCCCAAAGCACGCGCAAAACAACACCGAAGGGATCAGAGGAAACGCAGGTCGAGCTAGGGCACGCAGGCCCTAGCAGACCAAGTATCGCCCTCGGCCGCCATCTTCCGGATCCTCTTTGAGAAGTGACTTCAAGTTGCTTAGGAATGTGACCATTTTTCTGGTTTATATATTAATAACATAAAAAAAAATTTTATAATATTCAAAGTAAAATAATATATAAACCAAAAAAATACATTATAAAATACTTATTTACTTTCAAAATGGTATTTTGATTATAATCGACTATACAAACATTTTTATAAGAAAATACTTTACAAATAGTGTTGCATACTCTATATCTACTTTAATAAATATTTAAACATGAATTCAAATAAATAATAATCATAAATAAACTTGTAAAATCTAACATAGATTATGTTGTTTTCAATGAAGAATAGTAAAGTTTAGTTCCTTGTAGTAGCTCATATATTAATAATCTTATTCTTTTATGTTTTAAATGTTTAAGAGAATGTTTGTTATTTAATAAAATTTATTTTAATTATGCAATTGATTTAAAATTGATACTAAAAATACATATCATTTGTATAGAATATAAATATCATACATATGCATACTTTGAATTTTTCATGTTTTAGTTTAAAATTGTCCTTTGAATGATATATTTAAAAAAGAGTGTTCAATGAAAGATAGTCTAATTTAGTAGCAACTTATCATAGCTCAGAATTATATATCAAATGAAAGTAAAAATAATACTATCTTAGTTTAATTAACTTAAATTTATCTTCATAGGATTACAAAAGACTAATAATAATCTTAACTCAATACACATCCAAATTACTCGTGCTCTATCAATGACTTCTTACAACAATAAATATCAACACTACAATGTTGTGAAAAGGATAAATATTATAAGAATTTTTCAAGGAAGATATTGGATTCAAAATTGGTTATTCTAATGTTGAGGAAGAAGGAGAAAATCAAGAGAAATAATTTGAGGGGCAAGCTGAGGAAGATAGCAAGGATGATTATGAGGAAGACCAAAAAGGGGAGAGGAGCGGTTCTTAGTCAATTTTTTTGTCTAGCAAGGAAGAAGGGTTTCAGGATATAGGGAAAAAGATAGATAGTGAGGATAAATATTGTATTAATATTGTTTGGGTCTAGGTGGCATGTTTACAAATAAGAATGAGAGATCAAGAGACTACCTAGAAATCAATCATTTTTATGAAAAAATGAAAAGAATGGAGTTGACACTAGGTAATAACATCTTTGTGACTAAAGGGATAATGTAAAAGGCAATCAAGGGGATGATGTCAATCCATTTCTAAATAAAAAAAGTAGAGCAAAAAGTAGGACAAAGATAAGTAGCCTTAGAGGATTGTGGATAAGGATAACAAATTAAAGATTAAAGATGATTGGAGGATTCGTTTGACTCCCTTATAGAAAAATGGAACCTCATCAAATGAGGTTCTTTCACCCTTGTTGCTACTATTTCCTTTCTATTGTTTCTATGTTATGGTTTTTTGTTTCTCTAGTTATGTTATCTCTATGGGCCTTTGTTCTTGTTCTTAGTTTGTAATAGGCATGTATGCCACTTTGGGTTTCCTAGACTTCACCTATGTCCTTAGGCATGTGTTCTTATTTTTGGGTTTTGACACTGTCCTACATTTCCATCATGTCTCTCTCATCTTTCTTTGATGTTGTTGTTGTGATCTTCAATAATAGAGCACTTTCCCTACTAATTTAATAAAAAACACTATAATGTTGCCTCAAGTTTTACACATAGACATGATTTAAACCCTCTCTAGCTTCTTCCTAATAACTACTTAGACATTTATTTAAAGCTACCTTCAAGAGTTGTTATCTAAATCATCCCTCATGAGTTTTAACTACTTTTTAATAGAGAAAATTTGATGGTTCCATTCTCTCATTTGGACCTAGCACAGTACCTTAACATCTATTTCCTTTTCACTCTTGATTGAATAAACTTTGTTTTATCTTGGGCAAAATGTCCATTATTTTCTCTACAAGATAATAAGTCCTATTTAACTACACAACCAATACCAAATAGCCCAAATAAAAAATAACTACCTATAAAATTATGAACAATTACCACCTTAAGAAAATATATAGTTGCCAAACTATAATAAGTTTTACTGTCATTATAGGAAGAATAATAGTTGTCCGAAAGATAAAATAACTACCTATAAAATTATGAACAATTACCACCTTAAGAAAATATATAGTTGCCAAACTATAATAAGTTTTACTGTCATTATAGGAAGAATAATAGTTGTCCGAAAGATAATGACTAAATTCCTAATATCGCCCTAGTAAGAAAATAAAATTATATATCCCCATTACAAAAATAAATTATTGCTAAATGGAATAAGGTTGTTAATCATTGTTCGTAGAGTAATAAAATTATTTGACCTAGATAAAAGACATGCTAAGTATCCATAAGAATCAATATTATTATGATTTATCACTCACATCTATGGATTTTTCCTTACTATTGAAGGCATTCTACATTCTATAGAAGTCATTGTGATTGTTGAAGTCATACCAAATATTACCAAAGGTGATAGTTACTAATAAACTTATTTATTGTTGATGTCACACAAGATCATGTTTGCAAAGTGACTTAACATAATATTGTTGAAGCGAGGATGATGTTGTAAAGGTACAAACATATTCTATTTTGTTGGCAATTCAACTGGAAAATTCTTAGACCTTATGTTACTTCTATAAGTATGCAATTTATTCCTCAAAGACCCACATACAAATATAACATTTTTGTATTCAGCTTTACTCTATTTTTGAGTGATAAAATATTTATTACAAACTTGGATGATATTTTGAGAAATCTTATGAAGATATTACCCAAAAACTGAAGTTGAGTGGTACAATTACCATTTCAAAATCTATACACAAGGTATAACTATAATGATAAAAGCCACTAAAATAGTAATTTATTTTACTATATTTTGTATCTAATTGAGCATTTATTTAAGTATGTGTTTTTACATTATGTAACCCCTTATTATAATATATTTTATCCTTATCTATTTTATTTTTCCCATGGCCATATATTTTCTCATTTCCCATGTGTTTCTTAAACCTTAATTAATGTTTATAACTTCACCTTATGTTTTCATACTTCTCTTTTGAACCACCTTTCCCCATCTTTTTATTTCATCCCATGTATCAACTTTGTGTGAAACCATTTCCATCATTTTTTATACTTCCCTTGTTACCTTTCTTAATACTTTTGGTCAACAAGAATTAGAAAACAAGATTGCCACCCATTTTTTTCCATAATCTTCCCTATTTTTTAGGTTAATAGTTAATGAAATAACTAGTATACTTTTTCCAATCATTTTCCTAAACCCTTTAAAAGTCTATAAATATACCCCTATTTTTCTCATTTTATACTCAACAATGATTATGTCCTTATTCTCTTAAGTTATTTCTAGCCAGTCTTTCAGATTTTTTCCTAAATCTTGGAGGTTAGAGCCCCTTACAATATTGTATTATTTTGGAGCTTCATTTTATATTATTTTTATAGCTATTAGTGGATCCTAGCTTATAACTTCATGTCCTATTTCCTCCCTTCATTCTATAACATTTTTCTATCAACTTTTCTCTCCCATAGCCTTTATATCCTCATTTTCCCTTTCCATTTGTACATCCTCTCACCCTTCCATCATCCCTTATCCTTCCCTTTCTCTCTATTTATTTTTTCATTGAGTTTCCCTTATCTTTCCCTTGTTTTTGTTTCCATTTTCTAGGGGTTTATCTAATACTAATAGGTTTTGTGTTTCCATTCATCATAGCCAATCTATCTTCTTGTTTCTAATAGTTTGTGTTACAATATTTTTGTATGAGTTGTAGTTGTGAATATATATTGTAAAACCCACAAGGGTGTTAATTTATCAAATCTACACTTCAAACTCTCATATTTTTATGTAAACATCTTAAGTTTGTCAATTATGAAAAATGATTATAAACAATTATAGATCTTAAAATAATTTAACTCTTTATGACACATGAAATTTATAAACCCATTTGTCACATATCATCTCCTGGGAACTTTATACTTTATAGAAAATGTCCTTTGTCTATTTTATGCATTTGAATCCTTTATAGTCTCTAATTATACTAAGTAGAACAAGGTTCAATTTAGAGATTAGCATTTTAAATTCCAATTTTTTTTGTTTGTCTAAATTATCCTTTTATTATGTTAGTTTCTCTTTTTCTATGAAAAGAGTTGTTATGTGAAAAACAATTTTCTAAATAATTTCAAGATTCTTCACTCTCTATACATGATAGGGATAGGTGGCCAATTTCAAGGAATGCTTATGCACACTTGGCAGATATTTAATCTAACAACCTATAAATTATTCTAAAGGCTCAAAAAATTTCTAAAAAACTTAATTTATACAGTTTCTCACTTTCTAATGCATAAAATATATTTTCTTCTCTCTACTAGTTTAGTATTATAGTTAGGCATCCTTAGATTAGTCTCTTATCTAGTTATCAGTCATAGCTCTAGTTCTACTCAATTATGGTTAGAGAAGCTATAAATTATTTATCTTTTAATTAATATTTATTTATTAAAAAATGAACATAACAATAATTTAGCCCCTCTTTTCATTTCTTTCATTTAATGAACCGTTTAAATTATCTTACTTCTTCTTTCTAAATTTCATGTGTTATATTATATTCAATATTTATTAGGTATGAATTATTTAGAATATATATTATCTTTTCTTTTTCTTTTAACTTCTTGTTTTCTTTCTTAATATACCTTAATTTATGTGAAGGATTCTTTCCATTTAAGTCTTATCCTTTTAGGACCATTCTTTATCATAGTACTCATCTTAATCCTTGCATGGATAGTATGCATTTTTTCTCAACCATTTCTCATTAGACTATTCATTTATTTATTTCCATAGATAATATTATTCAACATGCCTAATTTGACTAAGTCTAATAATGTATGAATATTATTTTGCAATTTTTATAGGTCAAGAATATTGGGAAATTTGAGGTTGGCCTTATGCCAATTAATTTTAAAAATTATTCGTGTAATATCATTCTTATTAATCTTGTGGGTTTTAAACCCATGAACATTAACATATTTCCCATACTCATGCCAACTGGTATTATATATTTTCACTTATTGGGACTACTACAAATTCTATCCCTATTTTGGTGGAATCTTGAGCATATAAAGGCCTGTAAAATCCTCCATCTACCCATTGTGTGTATATAAGATATAGATAATTTTGAATACTTTAAATGGATTTATTAAATTCTTCTAAAAATTGTAAACAACAAGATTGTATATAAAACACTATGGGACATTAAATCTACCTTTGATTACATTATTAAAAGTTGGAATATACCTTTGATTACATTATTAAAAGTTGGAATATAAAATTAACTGATAAACAAGTGGTAAAATATATTTAAGTTCTATGATCTAATATTCTTGAGTTTAAAAGGGAATTCTTTAAATGGTTTCTTAGTCTTTAAGTTATTTCACTTGATATAAAAATCTAAAACCATAAGGCATAATTTCTTTGACTTTATCTGTAAAGAAATATGAAATATGTTCTATGTTGATTTGAAAATTTGGAAAGCAAGAATTTTGGAAAGATACCAAGGTACAAAGAGGACATTTATTGAGTTGATAAAAAGACTCATGTTCTGCAATGTTTTTATGTAGGTTATACTAATAGTGAAAGTTTTCAAATGTGAATTTGTGAAGGTTCCAAAATAGGTTACTATATAAGTAAACAAGCCTAAGATCAAGTATAGATATTTGTGGTTATTCAATAAAGTAGAAAATATCTAAGAGTGCAAGATAAAGAAAGGTTTCATGTCAATCAAGGAGAAGAATTCATCTATTATATGATAGTATATATTGTTGTGTGTATCCTTAATATTCCTACGCATTTAGATGCTTATAATTGATTATAGTAGACAATCATTGGCTAAAAGTATGTATTTTAAAGTATGAATCAATAACCTTGCATGGTTTGATACTTGCTACATTCAATATAAGATAAATATTTGTGTGATATATATAGATATAGATATATAATTGTGAACTACTTGAACCCCATATTGATAGAGAAATATATCCTTATTAACTTATCAGTTCTTTTTTTATGGGAAAGTTTAGGATTTTCTTTAAGAGGTTGCCTTCAAGCTTTGATCTTGTGAATGCATGTATCAAAGTATATAATTGAGTGAAACTACTAACTTCATCTTTGAAGTATTGGGAGGATGAGGTCCTAAAAGATATTGGTTTTTTAGTTGGTCAACTTGTATATAAGGACTACATTGTTTTGTACCAGAAAAATGTATGAGTAGCTATTCCACCTTTGGAGGCATGTTCAATGTGGGTTTTGATAATACTAGGAGAAACATTGATCTCATGGTGCTTAGCCATACTTAAGGTGATTTAGTGTCAATCCTAGTTATTGCTACTATGAGGGAAGGACTTGGTATATTGTAGGGAACTAATTCCTAACAAGAAGGATAGGAAGGTAGCGCTTCATTTTAAAAATGCTTATATGTTATCGTGCATACTCCAATCCTTATCTAATGATCCTTCATCTAAAAAGGATAAAAGAAAAATAATAACAATGTGAATAGGTTTAATTGTCTTTTTGTTTCTTCCAAGGTTGACTCAATTTCTAAACATTATTGTACAACCAAATTGTTTAACTACTATAAAGTTTCTACAAATATAAACCAACAAAAATAAATTAAAAAAATTCAATACTTTCTATAATTATTTAGCTTTAATCCACTTTGATTGCAAATTTCTACTTGTTTAAAGTTGCTGCGTATGTTCCTTGTTTTTAATTCCTCATTTGTCAATGTTATGAACTATTTGCTGGGGCGTTGTAGTCTATATGCTACTTATTGTTGCTCTTTGTTGATTGATTAGATTGTATTAATGTTTTTTTTTATCTTTTAAAAACATCACTCAAGAAACCTGTTCCCACTTTAGTAATCCCTGATAACTATATTAAATCTATTTCTTTATACTATATTAAAAAACCTGGTAATGTTATCAACTTTCTGTTTATGATATGTAAGTCTTCTGATAAAATCGGTGGAAATATTCGTCTCCATGCTTGCCTTATCCTTATCTTTATCATTGTCGTTTTCATCATATTTATTCCTCCTTTCAAATGGATTCCTCTAAATAATTTAATACTTTATCTGATGAAACTCATTCAATGGACTTTTTCTTATTCTCAGAGAAGAAAATGGAGTATCAGATATATTCCTTGGGTGATCACTGTTATATCAACGACCGGAGTTGTAACAGATGTTAGAAATGTCCCTGTAAGTTTGAATCGTGGACCCACATAATTCATCACTCCAGAATAATGGACTCACTTTTACCGTCATTCCTAAACTCAAATTATTCCTCCTGTCACAAATTGTTCACTCAAATTATTCCTCCTGTCACGAATTATTCACTGTACCATTATTTTTTATATATAGTTTGTATTCTTCCATGTCCATATACTGGACTCTCTTCTGTGATGGCTAGGAATATATGTACATAGAAGGAAAGGAACGATTCGGGCAAATAAATATTTTGATCCAAGTTAGAGTTTGTTGGCTTGCCTACCTTGCAAAATGAATGGATTGTTTTGGAATGCGGGGAAGACACTTTGCTTCACAGGGTTACATGGTAATTAGCTTTGAAATATATTATTTCATAATTAAAATTTGAAATAATGATTTATTATCTTTTAGCTTTAATCCTTTCTTTGTAATTTGTTATATTTATTTTCTAGTGGTTTAAAATATGTATTTGGATTTTTAAGATCTCATTAAAGAAGAGGTTTGAAATATGCATAATATTTTTTAACATCAATATTTCATGATCTATTATCAAAATAAGATTGGGCTACAGAAAAAAGCCAATCTAATTCTGATAATAGATCATGGAGTATGATCCAAAATGTTGATGTTAAAGAATGTTAGTACTAAACTAAAAATTATGCATACTAATATCATGAAATGTGCAAGATCCATACTGTTAATTAACTTAATTTTATATTTTGAATCTTCAAATTTTTTTATATTTTTTCTATATTGTTGATTTTTTCTTGTTTTTGTTATGTTTTTAAGTTCAATAAACATTTTGTTAATTTATGCTAAAATTTATCTTATGTTTCAATATCTTTGTAATTATTTGATATATTCAATTTCAATTTTTTTTTCCAATAACATTTTAAATAAGAATATTAGATTTCATTTATGGTAATTCATAGTGTGGTTTTAGTCATGAAAAGAAAGGATGTCATCTATTGTTTTAATCAACTTTAATGACTAAATAAGATAAGAGAATAATATGTTTACGAGGAATGTAATTCCTTTACTTAATTATTTTTTGGATAATGAGTCTTCTAATTCTATGAATGTTAAATTGAGCTCCCCTCTTAAGGTTTTATGGTCAAGGATTCCTTCTTCTAAAATCATTTTTAAAAAAGATTGAAACTTGGATCATAGTGAAAAGGAACTTTAAAAAAAATAGCTATAGGCATTAAACAAAAAAATAATATATGATTATTCGTTCTCTCTAATGTTCTGATTTGAAACATTGTTAATGAAATGTAATTATTAATTTCATTTTTTTCAATATACTTTATTTTCGATTAGATTATGTAGAATTTTTTATTGCCAACATTTCAGATCAAATACTAAGATCCATCATCAGATCATATAGCAAGAGAAGAGAAAAAAAATCTCCTTGCTATATATTCTGATGATGGATCATAGTGTTTGATGATAATGTTAGCTTTAAAATATTCTATATTGTCTAATCCAAAAGAAAGCATATTGAATTCATCATTGAACTATGAAATTTCACGAATCTAAGGAATTCAATTCACCACTCATTTTGGCTAATAAAAATAGATTAAATGAAATGTAAAATTATTATTTATTTTTTGAGATTGCTGATACTGAAATAATGTGGGATATTAATAATCAGAATTGCTTGTCTCACAATAATTCCATTAAAATTAGAACTTATTTTTTGTTATGTTTTGATAAACTTTTCTTTCACAAAAAAGTTAATTCTACATTAATAGTTTCAGAAATACATTTGTGATGGAAGTAGTCTATTGGTAGAAGTAGGATTTATTATTAGGAAGAAGAAATTGATATATCAATAGAATTTTCTAAAAACTATCTTAAAAAGAACAAACTCATAAAATATATAATTTGATATATTAAAAGATTTAAAAGGAAATTAAATTTTGATTTTGGCACAATAATATAATAGACCTTATGGAGTTAAATGATTATAGTTTATGATGCAAGATGATACTATTGCCCTCAAATTACAAACTCAAACACAAAACTTCGGAGAGACTCTCTGCACTCAATTTAACATAAAAGATTGCAACTAAGAAACAAACTACTGTTAGGGCAGAAATGTAAATGAAATGACAAAAATAAAATGAAACACTTTTCAATTAGTATTCAAGAAGTATTTGCTGCATAATAAAGGCAGCGAACAGTTTGCACAGTTACACAAAAACTGTCGGATGGAACAAATAAGTTAAACTAATAAAATCAAACAAAACTAAAATTAACCTAAAATTACTATCCTTGCTTGTCATGGGCTATGGGTATCTTTTATTCTACTTCCCAATTATATTCCCTCTAAAGTAGCAAACCATTTATGAACTCAGAATACATGATGGAAAAGGAAATGCCTTATTGACCATGCTGCAGAAGAATAATATTCCAACAGATGGCAAAATCTCCTTCTAAAATTCTAAGCAGCATATTACTCAGTCAATTTATTCCCTATGTCGAATCCATAAACAGTATGACCCCGCATATATATTTGTTACCTATGATCCTGGGATTTGTTGTGTGAGTTCTTGGTGAGAATTTTCTGGTATATAGGAAGTGGCTGAAATTAGCATTTCATGATGATTTATGACAAATTTATTTTATTTCTGCAAGATGTAGAACTAAGATAATAACTTATACTTCTTCTTGTTAGATAAATTAAAAAAGATAGAAGTCAAAAAAATATAGAGATGGTGACAAAGATGGGGTAGAATTTAGTAGCTATAAGTATAGAATCTAACATTTATCTGTCCATGCCTATAAAAAATTCACAGGAAAGGCATCAGGTCAGATTACTATTTGACGAAAAAGAAAACGCTCAAATCGCTTCACTACTTAAAAGCTGATGCCATTAACTTTGGTAAACAGAAGAATATGCTGTCATGGGACAAAGAATTCCACAACAATGCCATCAACTTTGACAAACAGAAGAATTCCACAACTGTGCCATCAACTTTTATAAACGGAAAGAATTCCTTTTTATCTTAAATGTATTCCTCTTATCTTGTGGCCATTATAAATGGTCATCAGTTTCAATTATTCCATACATACTCCATGTTTAACTGGTATATTCCCTCTTATTATATTACATTTAGATATTATATAGGTCTTAATAATAATAACGCATTATACATCAATCTTGTTATCAATGATAGTTATTGGAAGGATTTTTTATTTAATATCTTATTTTCCCCTTCAATATTATCATAATGAATATAGGTCTTTTTAGTACACATACAAACCAAGAATCATATCCTGCATTTGAGAATCATATCCTGCATTTGGGAATCATTGAAATGCTATAATAGAACATGCATCAAAACACCATGTACATAATTATACCATGTCAAGTTGTTCCTTTCATTCTTCACCAATGCCTAAAATTCATCCTTGAAGACTTTGCTATCATCACTCCTTTACACAATTGATGAAAAAGAAGCCCAGGGTGTAAGAAAATAATTGAATCAATCAAAAAAAATTATTTACTTTATTGGTTTAATTTGTAGGTTTTTTTTTTATTGTAGACATTAATCTCTCCTTTTTTTCATTCTAGGTATTAATCTCCGCTATAGATCCCACTGCATATTACTACACTAGCACGTTGTCCTCATGTTTTGGAGAAAATTTCTATCTACTAATATATGCACATCATATTCAATTTCTATAAGATTTTATTCATGAAATAGGTATAATTTGGTTCCTAATATTCTAATTAAACCTAAGGGATGTTATTGGATTATAAGAGAAAAGGAAAAAACATTAAGTGATATTGGATTTAGGAGTGTTGATGGTGTATTCATTAGGAAGTAAGATTTATGTCACTTTGCAGTTGGCTAAGGTCATTCCTAAGGTTGCCATAAAAATATTGTCTACCCATTTCAAAGCAGTTCAAATAGGAGAGAAATTGGAGATTCAGTTTTGAGAAGTGCCCTATAATAATATTTTTTTATTTTTTTTGATAAAAGTGGATAGAACCACTGAACTATATTAAATTTTAAAAGTTTTTTACATTGTCTAGTTCAAAAAGCACCGAAGGGAAAGAACCAGTAAGAAAACCCTTCAGTATTTCTTAAGTAACACAAGCCTATTCTACCCAATACCAAATGCCCATTGGCATAGTACATCAAAAAACCCATCCCAATTACATAAGTTGCATTAGATATAAAGGAAGCCACCAACAAAAGCATATAGAAGGAAGATTAAAGTATGATCACTAAAGGATGCATATCCATTGCTGCCAAAAAACACCAGTCTGAACCACCCCTGTCTATGAAACACAATTCTCCAAACCACTAGTTAAAATGATACCACAGTAGAAATGAAACCAAAATTAGAGACCTTGTCAAAATAAACATTGTGATCAAGCATAGCAGAACCCACACCATAGAAAAGCCACGCCAAATAAGTAGGTTGATGAAGACTACAACTATGCCCTTCTTTACTTCAAATATTCCAAAACTGAGGAAGGGATCTCATCCACACTTACCTCCCGCATATTAGCTTCACTGTCAATGGCTAAGTTAGCCAAGAAATCTGCAATCTTATTCACTTCCCTATAACAGTGGGAAATAAAAAAGGAATCAAAAAAATCTAATTTTTGCAAAATATGATCAAGTATATATTGTAATTGCCAACAATTCGACTTCTTTTT
The DNA here is from genome assembly GCF_030272615.1 of Cryptomeria japonica. NCBI lineage: Eukaryota > Viridiplantae > Streptophyta > Pinopsida > Cupressales > Cupressaceae > Cryptomeria > Cryptomeria japonica. Next base: position 14,516,194 of record NC_081415.1, on the reverse strand, counting down.
CATGACACTTTGAATAATAACCATAGAATCACCCTCAATTATCAAGTCCTTAATTCCCAAAGATATAGCCATATCCAAACCAAAGGACAAAGCAAAGAATTCTACACAATTGTTACACTTGAAACCAATCGCATGAAAACGAGCCTGAACAAATCTTACCTTATGATTATAAATTACCATACTTGCCCCTACCAAGCCAGGGTTCCCACGAGAAGCACCATCAAAATTCAATTTAAAGTGCCCTTGTGGAGGAGGTTTCTAGTAAGCAAAATTTCTCTTACTTATAGCATTAGTCTTATTTAAAATAGATCCATGAGAAGGTAAGACTGATAACATTCTCCAAACTCAAGTTACCATACCATCCCAATGAGAAAAAGAGGTAAGGGTTTCCAAATTCTTATAGATAAAAGACAAAGCAACTTCAAAGATGGAAGATTCAATCCTCAATAAAACCTCAGCCAAGGAAGAACTTGTTTGTTTAAAAATCCTATTATTACGCTCTAACCAAATATTCCAAATCACAATAGATGGAGAAATAATCCAAAGACATGCATAGAAAGATGAGGCAAACAGGAGAGGCCAGGCTCTACAGTGGGAAAGGAGATCCTTACCAATAAAAAATTATAGATTAAGCTTTTCAAACAACCACTGCCAACAAGCATACGCAAAATCACAGTGAAGAAACAAGTGTGCAGAGGATTCTAAATTTTTATTACAAAAGACACAAGAAAATACTGCAGTAATACCCAACCTATCCAACCTCATTCCTGTAAGGAACCTATCTTGCACTGCTAACCAAGTGAAAGCACCAGCCTTTGGGAGGCAAGCCATATGCCAAAACAGCTTGTATGGCCAAGTAGATAAATCTTTACCAACCAAGAGAGAATTATAGCCATCCTTAACTGTGTACTTACCAGAGATATTCCTTTTCCAGATAAGCTCATCATTGGCATCAGAAAGAATTATTACTCTCTCCCCCAACATATTTTCATATTCCAATTTCACATTTTGATCAATATCTAAAAACTCAATTGATTTCCATTTTGCCACCTTAAGATTCCCACTATACTCAATTTCAAAATAATCAGCCACAAAGACACCCCAAAGGGAAGAAAGAGTGGAAATTACAGGAGACCAATCCCTTGCATTCACCAAAGGGGGATGTCCATTCCAAACTTCCTCCCAAAACCCGACCTTTCTACCATTATGAACAATCCATGAGAGATGAGGCAAAATCACCGATCTACATTTACATAGAAAATTCCAAATAGCTGAACTAGACGGTAAATTAGAAACTTGAAAAACATACTCTCTTGGTTTGTTATTTAAATATTTAGCAAACATAATTTGTGCCCAAAAGGAGAATGGTCTCTCATACAATTTCCAAACCAACTTAGCACCTAAGGCTAAATTCTGACTTTCCAAACTCCTAATGCCTGTGCCCCGAAGGTTTTTAGGCAAACAAACTTTATCCCATGTTACCAGAGGGAGTTTCTTCTTACGTTCTTTATTATTACTCCAAAGGAAGGACCTAAGAGTATCTTGCAAACTAATAAGAACTGCTTTTGGAGACTGCAAAACAGACATGAAATAAATAGGAACAACATTTAGGACAGACTTAATAAAAACAATTTTACTAGCCAAAGATAACCATCTATGATTCCAGGATAGGATCCTTCTAGAGATAACTGAAATGATCTTATCCCAAAACTCAACTCTATCCTTCTTAATGAAGAAAGGTATACCAAGATAAGAACAAGGAAGATTTCCAGATGCAAATCCCCAAAAACTCTTCAATCTATCCTGAACCAATTGTGAAGCATGAAGGAAAAAAATCTTTGACTTATCAACATTGACTCTCTGACCAGAAAAGGATGCATAATTCTGTATTATCCCCTTTATCACTCTTGCCTCACCCAAAGAGGCCTGACTAGATAACAAGTTATCATATGCAAACAAGCAATGTGAAATGCTTTGTGGAACATTATGAAACCTAATTCCCTTCCAAAGCCCTCCCAGCTTAGCGGCTCTTATAGCCCAACTGAACGTTTTAGCTAGAAGAATGAACAAGAAAGGAGACAGGGGATCCCTCTACCTCAAACCCCTAGAAGAGGAGAAAAAACCACAAGGGGAGCCATTAATTAGAACCAAGAACCTTGCAGAAGAAATACAAGCATGAATCCATTTGACCCATGCCTTGGAAAAGCCCAATTTAAGTAGAACAACACACAACGCCCCCCATTCTACTCTATCATATGCTTTCATCATATCTAATTTGAGGATCATGGCCGAGATTCTCTGAGTAGAAATAGAATGCAGAACCTCATGCACCACTATGGCTCCCTCTGCCATCTCCCTTCCTAGAACAAAACCACCTTGTTCTAAAGAAATGATCCTAGGCAGAATTTTAGCCAACCTTAAAGAAATAGCCTTGGTAAAAATCTTGTACAAAGTATTACATAAAGCAATAGGGTGAAAATCAACAAATGTCTTGGTAACCTCTTTTTTAGGAATAATTGCAATCATTGTAGTATTAAGCTCTTTCAAAACAGACCTATTCCTTCTAGCTTCCTCAAGGGCCAATAAAACATCATTCCCCAAAAAATCCTAGCATTTCTGAAAAAATAAAGGAGTAAATCCATCCAGTCCCGGAGCCTTATCAGGGTTCATTGCAAAAATAGCATTCTTAACTTCATCCAAAGAAAAAGGAGACATCAACATTTTATTATCTTCTGAAGATACCAAAGCAGGAATATTAGAAGAAATGTTATTATGAAGATCTCCATGCTTAGAAGACAATAGTGACTTAAAAAACCTAACTGCCTCTGAAGCAATATCCTCCTATTCTGTTAAAAGTCTGCCATCTGGACACTCAATACAAGATATCCTATTTCTACTTCTCTTAATTTTTGTTGAAGAGTGAAATTTTTTTGTATTTCTATCACCATCTAAAAGCCAGATCTCCCTCGATTTCTGTCTCCAATAGATTTCTTCTTTGGACAAAACTTCTTCAAGCTCCGCTTTTAGCAATTTTAGTTCATAAAAAACAAGAGGCACCATACCATGTTGAATCACTTGTGAATTAAGACATTCAATCATATCTTGAATCCTCTATTTTTCCATAAAGATGTTCTTAAAATTCCATATATTCCATTCTCTAATATTAAATTTCAAAAATATCAACTTCTTAGCAATCTGAAACATTTGGGATCCAGAGCAATAAGGAGCAGAACTTCACCATTTTTTGAGCAAAGGCAAAAAAATAATCTCTAAACCACATAGGTTCAAATTTAAAAGGTGACTTAAAAGGAGATTTATCTTCCAGAATTGATAGAGAAATTGGAAAATGATCTGACCTCAAAACTGGAAGAATAGAGGAAAATAATTTGAACTCTGAATCAATCCAAACATCTGATAACAAAAACCGGTCTAACCTTTCCGCAATCAGATAAAAAACTCTTCGTTTATTTGTCCATGTGAAAATCCCATTCTAAAACTGACAATCAAAAAGATGCATGTCCTTAATGAACATCCCAAAGTCTTCCATAATTTTTTTATTAGGAAGAATACCTTCTTTCTTTTCTCCCAAGTTAGTGATAGCATTAAAATCCCCCCCAAAGATTATAAAGGGACCATACCTTAAAGGGGAGGAAATCCTCCTAAGTTGTCCCCATAATTTAGTCTTCCTTTGAATACCAGAAGGAGCATAAATATTAAAAAGCCAAAACTTATCCTTCGAAAGCTTTCTTTTAACTAAGGCCAACATCTAGTTTACAGTAGAAGCAACTAGCTCAACCTCAATGTTATAGTTATTCCAAAGAAATGCCAAAACCCCTGACGCACCACAAGCTGGAGAGGAGAGGAATTCCCACTTTCTCCAAGAAGAAAAAACCAAATCAGCAGACTCCTTTGACAATTTTGTCTCTTGCAACATGAAAATATCACACTTAACTAAGTCCATTTGAGATTTAATTAAGCGCCACTTGTTAGGGGCATTTAAGCCCCTAACATTCCAAGATATAATTCTCATTGCTCTCAAGGGGAGAGCGAGGCTCCCCTCTTTCCTTTAGATAGGGAAGACTTTCCTTCTCCAAAACTACTTTGAAGATTACGCTTCACAACCCTCGACCTAGTCACAGGAGGACTGATAATAGACCTCTTACTCCTCTTGCCCTTAGGAGTACCACTTCCTTTCATAGCGTCACCAAGAGAAACCGAATGCTTCCCTTTCCCAACACCAGGAGAAAGAGACAAAGTCTGTTGAATCTCAGCATCAATCTCCAATTGAGTCTTTGAGTCTTTCGATTCTTTGGAAGCCTACCATGCTGAAATCATGTTTTCTATGAATTGTAATATTTATTTATGGTTGAGAATCAATAAAGTTCATATTATTGTATACTTTCATTTCTCTAAGTTTCACTGTGGAAATGTATGTTGTTTTATTTGGATATATAGATCAATAATAATTCATTATATCATCTATCAATAAATTCATCTAGTAGTATTAGAGAAGAAGTTCCGAACCCAAGGGAGAAAGAGATTGTATTCTAAATATTTTACTTGAAAACAAATTTTCAAACTGAGTTAATCTATAAGAAGCTTGGCATAATCTTTTTATAGTCCATTGTTTATTTGAAAGAGTGATTTTGAAATCAATTGTGTACGTTTTTGTATTGATATTTTATATTAAACTCAACAATCTCTCATTAGAAACATAAACATGAATAATTATATTGTAAAAATATTTCTAAAAAAAATATAGAAGAGAAAGAAATAAAAGGACTTGAGAACAACAGAGAAATGTGAGGAAGGGCGGTCAAGAGAGAGAAGAAAATTAAGTTCAATGGATAAATCAATAAGGATACAAGCCTTGAGGCTAAATGAATATATATTAATGAGTATATAAGAGTATGTTAATAAAAGGTAAACATGAAAGAGAGAAAGACAGAAATATAAATGTATATAAGTCTATCTTGTCATATATGAATTTTTTATGTGCATATGTATATAGATATACAAATATTCATGTTATTATAATATAATATGTATCTCTACAAACTTATAGGAAAGGTCATGCAACTAAATTAATAAGAATTTTTATATTTGTGCCAATAGATGAATTCATATAGAAATATGACTATGATAAACAAAAACATCTTATATGTAATTATGTATTTATGAATGAATAATCAATGAGAAATAAAATATGATAAAATAGAATGAGGAAAACCAAGAAATTGGGAGGAATATTAGACAATATAAAGATGAAAATAAGAGAGAACACTAATTTGAAAAACTATATAACTAGATGGAAAATATTAATATACACATAAATATAAACATATGAATATATTTAATTCACAACATAGAATTGTTGAGAGTAATCATTTTGTAGCCTGAGAATACATGATGGAAAGGAAATGCCTTATTGAGCATGCTGCAGAAGAATAACGTTCCAATAGATGGAAAAATTTCCTTATAAAGTTATCTCTATTTGTTCCCTATGGTGAAGGTCAAGCAGCATATTGCTCACTTAAATTTATTCCTTGTGTTGAATCCACAAATAGTATGACCCCACATATACTCATATATATATATATATATATATATATGGATACTAATAATCTTATGTTTTTTTTACTAATGTTGAAAAGTATGGTAGATGATAATTAATATTTTAGTTTACATTTTTCAGTCTATTTATAATTTTAATTGTTATTCTTTTATAAAATTTAATTTAATTATGTAATTGATTAAATATGGACATTAGAAATATATTATTTTAGTAGAATTTAAATATTGTGTATATATATATATTTTTTATTTTTTTATGTTTTGTCTCTTCATATGATACATTTAAAAAAGAGTGTTCAATGAAAAATAGTTTAATTTAGTAGAAATTTATAGTAACATGGATCTATATATCAAGTGAAAGTAAAAATAATATTATTTTAATTTAATTAATATAAATTTATCTTCATAAGATTACAAAATCCTAATAAGAATCTTAATTTAGTACACATCCAATTCCTCATGCTTTATCGACTATTTCTTACAACAACAAAGATCAACACTACAATTTTGTGAAGAGGATAAAAAGTTACAATATTATTTTGAGGAAGATTTTGGATTGGCAGGTGGCTATTTTGATGTTGAAGAAGAAGAAAAAAAAGAGAAAGAAATAAAGGAGCAAGAAGGTGATGAAGATAGTGACAATGATTATGAGGAAGATCAAGTCTTAATCACTTTATGTTCTAGTGAGGAAGAAGAGTTATAGGATACAAGGAAGAAAGAAGACAATGACAAAAGATATTCTATTAATGATGTTTGGGTACATGTGGTATATTTGGAAGTAAAAATGGAAGACAAATAAAAAACTAGAAATTAGTAATGTTAGGACAAAATGGATAGGAGGGAGCTATCACTAGGTAATATCTTCATGAATAAATAAATCATGCAAAAGATTGTCATGGTTACAATATCGAGCCATTCCAAAATTACCAAGTAGAGGAAAATGTAGGACAAAGGTAAGGAGTCTTAGAGGACTCTAGACAACAAAGACATGAAGTTGTAGACTAAGGATGATTGGGAGGATTTTCTTGACTCCCTTATAGAAAATTGGAACCTCCTCATATGAGATTATTTTTCCCTTGGTGTTTTTGTTTCTTTTTTTTGGTGTTATTTTTTGTTGTTTCTTTAGTTATGCTATCTCCATAGGCTTTCATGGATGTTTTTAGTTTGTAATAGGCCTACGTGCCACCTTGAGTGTTCTAGTGTTTAGTTGTGTACTTGAGATTGTGTGCCTATTTTTGGGTTTTGTCAAGGCCTAAATGCCCCTCATGTTTCTCCCTTGTCTTTCATTGATTGTGATGTTGTGAACTTTGGGATTAGGGTCATTTCCCTGCTAACTTAATAAAAATCATGACAACATTGCCTTAACTCTTGCGCATAGATAAGATTCAACACTCCATAGTTTCTTCCTAATATCTACTTAAACAAATATTTAAAGGTACCTTCACTGTTTCTACTCTAAAAATGAGTTTTAAATTCTCTTACGTAGAGAAAAATTGATGGTTGCATTGTCCTTTGGAGCTATCATAATAATTTTCATCTATTTCCTTTTCACTCTTGATTCAAAATTTTTTGTTTCTTCTTGGATAAAAATTGGACATCGTTCTCTCTACAAAAGAATAATTCCTATTGAATTACACAACCAACACCAAATAACTCCAACACAAAATATCTATTTATGAAATTATGAACAATTACCACCTTCAAAAAATAAATAGTTGTCAAGCTATACAAATGAATCGCCACAACACATAAAAAAATAACTACCATGATAGGAAGAAGAATAGTTGTAAAAAATATAACAATTGAATTCCTAATGCCACCCTAATATATATATATATATATATATATATATATATATATATATATATATATATATATATATATATATATATATATATATCACCATTAAGAAAATAAAATGCATATATACAACTAGGAAAAACACATGTTTTGATCTAACAAGATAGATTAATAAATGATTTGACCTAGATAAAAGGCATCCCAGGTTTTCATAAAAATCAATATTCTTATGTGTCATTATTGATATATATGATTTTATCGTTACTATTGAATATACTTGGCAAGAATTAGATAGAAGTCAATGTGATTATTGAAGTCATACCAAATATTATTAAAGATTATAGTTGGTAATAAACTTATTGTTTATGTCATATAATATCATTCTTGCATAGTGACTTAGGATAATATTTATTGAGGTGGCGATGATGCTACCAAATATAAAATTGTATTCTCCTTTTTTTGGTGAATTCAATTGGAACATTTATAGACGTCGTATGAATCCTTTGAGTATGTCATTTATTTCTCAATGAACCACATATATACACCTATCTATTCACCTTTGCTCTATTTTTGGGTGATACAAGATTGATTATAAACTTGGTTCATCCTCCAAAAAATATTATGAACATACCACTCAAAAATAAAACTTGAGTGGTAGAATTTCCCTTTCAAAATCTATACACGAGTTATAGCTATACTAATAAAAACCACACAAGTTGTAATTTATTTTACTATATTTTATACCCCATTTGTAGTACCCCTACCCTAGTCTATTTCTAACCTTGGTTTAATCTTGATTAGTTAATCGTAATATGATGTTACAATCAGATGTTTGATTTAACGCATATGTAGTACCCCTACCCTAGTCTATTTCTAACCTTGGCTTAATCTTGATTAGTTAATCGTAATATTATGTTATAGTCAAATGTTGATATTACGCATAGCTATTGAGGTGGTTCTCACAATAGTTTTATGCTAGTTGTTTAGTGTTCTTATTTCATGGTACTCATCGAGCTAACGCATTCATTAAGTTATTATATATGTATGCATGTATGATCGTTGGTTGCAGGAAATTTCAAGTACGAAGTCGCATGAGTGCGAGGTTCGTCGTCACCTGGTTTTGCAGGTTTGAGCATACCTTTTTAGTCCTTAGAGTTGGATTAGGTGGTCGTAAGACCTTAGTCGGCCTTAGTCGTGCTCAAGTGAGCATCGCCAGTCGTCGTCGGTAATCCCTGTTTGTTTGGGTTTGCGAGTCGTCTGTTTGGTTGACCTTCTCGGTTTGCATGCTTGGTGTGCATGAATAAATTGATTAGTAGTCCTTAGTAATTTTCTTTACTAAATATATGCATTTGTGCATTGAGGATTAATGGATTTAATTAATCAGGTATTCGTTATGCGATTTTCGTTGTTAATGAATTGCCTGTTTTAAATTTGGAGTAAGTTTGATTAAATTACCGTTTTCGAATATTTAATGCATTTATATATGCTGTTGAAAAGAAAGTCTGATATTTTATCGCAATAGATTAATTGTATTCTGTTGGATTATTAAATTAGGAAGATTAAAATTGTTTAAATGAGAAATCGAATTTTGAATTGAAAGGCAAGTTAATTTGTTGTGTTTGTGAGAAAGAATTAAATTTTGAGAATTATTTGAAAATAAAGATTTTTATTCCAAAAATAGAAATTTTGGGTCAACTCTCCCATATAACCCAAATTTGGGGAAAAATGGAGGGATGGACAAATTTGGAAAAATTTTGGTTGGAAAAAAAAATTTTGGGAAGGAATTTGGGGATTTGGATGGAGAAAGATGGTATTTGGACAGCTGGAGATTGGGACTCCTCAGCAGATCTTGCCAGGAACGCGAGATCAGGTAGGATTCAATTCCCAATTTTAGTTATTGGTTAAATGGAAATGGGAGTTGGATTTCATGTTTTTGATTGGTTTTGTGGATTAACCAGCTTGGCTGGAAGTGCTTTTTAGATGTTGTTTTCCTCTTATCGTTTGGGTGTTAAAACCTGGTTGTGTTTGGGAAAGAAACGGTTATCATCATATATCTTGTTTCCCAATACACAGTTCGTTTAAAACGAACTTGTTAATGCTGAACCTGTGTGTTTTATTAAAGAAAAATACATATCATTTTCGATCTATGGTTATATTGTTTTAGCGCTGGGCATTTTTGATTCGGAACCAAACTGGGCGTTTGTGTTTATTTCCAAACTGTGTTTCAAAAACAAAATACGTTATATCTCATTCGAACTGGGAGTGGTTTATATTTATTTTATACTGAACTGGGCGTCTTGCGTTAAACCTTCGGTTTGGGCGTATGTGTTTATTGTTCGAACCATGGGTTGGGGTTTGGAGGCAGGGAGCCGAGCTCCCCCGCTCCTCCTCCCCTTCCCCTGCGCGTCCCCCCTTCTTCCCCCACTCACGCCCTTCGTATTCCCCCCTTCCTCGTAGGCGTTGGAGACCCGGCCGCGGCATGCTACGGTGGCCGCAGGGCCGTGGTGGCCGCAGGGCGCCGCGGACCTGCGGGCACCGCAGGGCGCCGCCGCCGCCTGGCCAAGTTCAGTGACGCCGTCCATGCCTTGCCCTACGGCTAGGGTTAGGGCACGGGCCATGGACTCATGCATTTTCTCATGCATTTTCTCATGCGTTTTCAACGCGTTTTCCTTGGTTGTGTATTGTAGTTTTTAAAATGGTTTTTTTTGTTTTATGTTTTTTTTTTTCCATTCAAAAAAAATAAATATGCTTATAATATGTTGGATATTATTCAATGAAGATTTTCTTTTTTTTTTGTTAAAGTCTTGATAATGAGAAATGGGGCAAGAATGTATTGTTGATGCATTATTTTTTTTTGTAGTTATTATGCAAGGCATAATTTTAATGGTGTGTAGTTGAGAAGTTAAAATATTTCTATGTTGAATAATCTTTTTGGAGGTAAAACGTACTTTATTCTTATATTCATATTGGTTGAAGAATTTAAGGATATAAGTCATATGGAAAGGTTAGAAATGAGTAATTAACCATTGATCTTTAGAATTTAACGATATACTTTTGATAATGATTATCTTCTTTTAGACGTCCTTTTTATAATTATATCGGTTGTCTGAATTTTATTATTATAAATATGGTTTAAAACTCTCATGGCTTTATATGTCTGTTCGACGCTTTGAACTTTAGAGAGCTAGAAAACCAAGTATAACTTATCCCTTGACAAGGTAGATAACTGTAATATGTTTTTAGATCATGTAGAAAACTTGATCGTTTTTAATGTTTAAATCAATTTGAGGGAATAATGTCTTTTCTGATTATTGCCTTGCGAGTTTAATTTCTGTATTCGCCTTAATTATGAAATGGCATGTTTTGCTTTGTAAGTAGGACCCTGTCGTATGGATGATTTGGTGTTCCTGTATCAGTCCTCGAATTCCGAGTTGATTGTTGAATTGTGATGTTGTCATAGTTGGTCATATCCTCGTTGTGTGAGTCGAATAATGATTCGTGGTTAACCTTAGTTGTCAGGTCTCTAGTTAGAGTACCGTCAGTAAGTGATTACCCTTGAGTCGTGTTTGACCAGATGATTGGTTCTCTCTTCTTGAACTCCGTTCATCTTACCATGTGTATTCCGTGGTTTGAGTTCGTCTGAGTTAGTCTAGTGTCGTATGGGAAAGTGGCTTTCGATTGGGGGTCGCACCCAAAGTGGCTGCTGGATAACCCGTCGAAAGTGAGTCTAATAAGTGATAACCTAAGTAGATTAGAAAATAATCTCTAAATAAGATAATGTGCCTCACACATGGGACGAGTGCTAGCATAGACTCGACATGCTGTGAGAAGGCCTGAAATGGCAAACCATCTTCCTTGTCTTCACGAGAGGATGTGTGGGTCCACATGAGGCTTGGATGGGCCGGAAGTTCGGATTAGGTTGCCAGGGTTACCAGTGTATGGGCCGGGACCTATGAAGACTTGCCATGGTATCCATACCAGGTTGTGTGATGACACTTGTCCCTACGTTCGCTAGTGTGTTGTCATTTTGTCCTGTTTTGAGTACCTTTGTGAGTCATCCTTTGTCGCTGCCCTTGTGAGTATCGGTTTCATGTTAGACCCTTGGGTGGTGATGGTTCAGTTTTATGGATGCTCTCTTGGACCTCTTATGTTATTAGCTTTGATTATGTCAGCTGGATCCCGTTCTTTTAAGGATCGTTTATGTATTATTGACCGTCGTGGTCGCTGTATATTGCTTATGTATCGCCTTGATGGCTGGATTGTATAGTGTAACCTCTTGTACTCTTAACCTTATTATTTATCAGAGGGGGTCTTGCAGTTGCGCAGACCCGGAGATGTATCCCTTTAGGGGTGAACTCCGAGATCATTATGGTGTTATGTGATGCATTCTCTTATGTCTCTTTATTCAGCTTATCATGTATGATTAATTTATGTAAAATGGTTAAGTGGATAATTGGAATTAACTATTAATGCTTATATTCATTCTTCCTTGAATGCCATGTGGATCGAATGCATAATTGGTTGAGATGCGTTTTATCATAATGCATGTGTGAAATCGACCTTTTAATGCAATAAGTTGGAATATGGAATAATGTATCTTAGAGTAATGAATTATACTCTGTTGTTGTTAAGAAATTTAATATGCTTGGAAAGATCTCTTATGTTATGATGAAATCCAAGTGAATTAGAATGTTAGATGTATGGTTTGTAATTTTAAATGTAAAGCTTGAATGAAGATTATGAATGGAACTTAATGATGCATCTTTGCTTGTGATTTATGTTTCCATCCTTTGAAAGAAATTATCCTGATTGTGAATTATCTCGTTATTAAGATATTCAGCTTCTGGATTAATTGTGTGAGTAAAGTGTATTGTGAAAATTTAAGTAATCTCGTTGGGAAACTCTTTAGGAGTTAGTTGAAGTATTCCGCTATGTAATCTGAATTCTTTTTATCTTGTTGCATCTTATGTGTTGTAACTTTAAAAAAAAAAAAAAAAACATTTGCACTCTTTTCTTGTGTTATTTTAGCTTATCCCTTCGGGGTTTCCTAGCGGGGCATTACATTTGGTATCAGAGCCCATGTTGCAAACATTGGGATCTCTGGTGTCGCGTGTGCCCTCTATTGGTTTTGAGGTGTATCGACCTTATGTGTATGCTTGTCCTCCTTTTGCATGTGAGTGATTGAGCAGATCTTGACTGGTGTGTAACATGTGTGTGTTCACACCTTGTTTTCGCCTTCTTGATGTTGGTGTTTGAGTGCTTATTTGTGCATTGTGTGCTTATTGATGTCTTGGTCTACGATTACTCTTATTTGGAAAGAGATTCGTATGTACCTTTCCTGTATTGAGTGTTGTACTCTTTAGACTAATCCATTTGGATTGGTCCGTGCTTGTCTTGAATCTGAAAGTGCGAATTATGATTGTTTAAGATTATGATCTAGTTTAGTGTTGTCCACTTGAAGGACTTGTATGGCAATTAATGAATGCTTATTTTGAAGAAAACTAAATGATCATCACCATTCCTCTCTCTCTTTCTTTCTGGAAATTAAAATGATTAAGATATGTGTAATTATCTTTGACTCGAGTTTTCTTGTTTGCAAGAGAGAAAAGGGTGTGACTTCTTGAACCCTTGTGTGAGCCTTATGATGCTTATGCTTTTAGATTATTAAAGGGCTATGGGTTTAAAAATTTATTTTGGGTGATGGGAGAAAACTGTATGAGTATGTTTAAAGAATTCTCCATGTGTATGTTGTAGGAGTAGCATGATTAAATTCTACCTTAGTAAGGCGCACTTTTATGCAAATAGATGAATTATGTGATATTGCTTGGTTTGTAGAAGAAGTACTAAAAAGAGCATGTTATTGTAGCTTCGAGAAATTATTAATGTGTTCTCTGAAAGATTGATTTATGTGTTTTCCGAAAGATTGTTTTCTGTGTTTCATTTAACCAGTTGATTGAAGATTTAGTTTAGCAAATGCTCCATTGAACTCGCTTTTGGGTATGTGGAATTACCTTAATGTGTTTAGAAAGTGCGAATGAAAAGCTTGTTTGATGTGCATGCATTAATATGTTTTATTTGGTTAATAGCTCCTTGCTTATCTTTGATCGTAATGTGATTTCTAATCGGTTGCAATTATGACTTGTGTCTATATTGCATTATTATTATTAAGTGAGTGTTCTTATGAGGTCTTGCATTATCGAAAAGATTGCCTCTCTTGATCTCTGTTTTGTTTGTAATCTAGAACCTCCTGTTGCGACCATAATTATTGAAAGTGTTTTGTTAGGCTGATTGTCATCCTTCTAAATGGTAGCGAAATGAAAACCGCGTAATTGAAATGATAGGCTTGTAGTGAGAAATTTAATATTATAGCGTGATCTTGATTGATCTTGCGTTTTGTAGGAAATGGTTTGGTTATCAAACTCTCTTTCCCTTCTCTTTGCCTAATCATAAGATTTTTTTTGGAATGATATTAAAGAGTGCATTGATTAAAATAGAATGTTATAAAACATGTGAAATCGTATGTTGCTTTTGGCTTCATAGTGATAGATGAGAGTCTTAAGCTTTAGAAATGTATTTGCTTAGCTAGTAATTTAATTATGAATGCTTAGTGAGATTCGAGAAAGTTATAGGAATGATGTTAATTCCTTACATAATTGTGAATTGTTAATAATTTCAGTACTTGTATCTAGAGTAAACTTGATTCAGTTATTTTGTAGGAAGCATAATTGGAATCTTCCTTGTATAGATGTTAGCGTACTGAAAAGTACTCCCCGTAATGTGACTAAACCAGTGCTGGTGTAATTGTGTGTATTGTGAGAAACCAGTGCTTATTATGTGTGCCCATGGATTGGTGAAGTAATCAACCATGGAGGATATGTTGCTTATGAGTATGGGAAACCATACTGTTTATGTGATGTTGCTTATTTGTATCCCTACTGAGTACCATACCTCGGGTTGTGGATAACTCGGTATGTTAAGGGGTAGTATTCGAAGTAACCGTTCCTTGAATAGTATGGATTGGCGTACGAGTAATGTCGGCGCGAAGCGACTTTAGCTTCTCTACTCCGAGGAATGATATAGTTGTACCACTAAACTGTATCAAGGCGTACTCAATACTTTCCCTTTTATGAACCTATTTATAGGTTTATGTGTGCCAGCCGATTCCTCTCCTTTGTTTGAGCATATAGATGTCAGTTTTCGAGCATTTTGTTGGATTCTATTGGAGCATCTATTGCCTTGTCTTCATGAAAGGTAGGTTTATTCGCATGTGCTGCCAGTTAGTATGTGTTGGTAGGCATGTGGGTAGACCATAGTCATGTATACCTCTGACTTACAGCGAGTATCCTTCTAGGAACATCGCTATGCGGAGTGTGACCAGCGCGTGCCTTATCCGCGGGGTACACTGCCATGCGGGATACGTCCATTGCGTGCTTTGTCCGCTTGGAGTATTGCCATGCCGTGCTGAGACACGATGCGGGATGTAGTAGACATTTCCATGCGGCCTACTGCTAGGTATTGGGTAGAGCCATGCCACGTGACGACGTGATGCGGGGTGATGTCGAGGTGCACACTGCCATGCCATGTGGATGTGTGACTTGGCCACACCACATGATGAGCTACTAGGATAGCTTGACGATTGTTCCTTCCTTCCTCGTTGGTGGCTAGCTACTAGTCACGTAGTGATGTAATGTGCAATTGTCATCGTCGGTAATCCCCTTCTTGTTTGGGTTGTGAGTCGTCTGTTTGGTTGACTTTCTCGTTTTGCGTGCTTGGTGTGTTTGGTTAAATTGATTAATTAGTCCTTAGTAAATTATTTTGATTAAATTTGCGTTTGTGCATTGAAGCTAATGGGTTAAATTAATCTGGCTTCCGTTATGCAATTTTCGTTGATATTGGGTTGCTCGTTTTAAATTGGGAGTGAATTCGTTTAAATGACTGTTTTCGAATATTTAATGCATTTTATATATGCTGATGAAATGAAGTTTTATATTTTATTGCAATAGACATAATTGCATTCTGTTGGATTATTAAATTAGAAAGGTTAAATTTGATTATTTGAGAAATCGATTTTTGATTTGAAAAACAAGTTAAATTGTTGTTATAGTTGAAAAAGTATTAAATTTGGAGGATTATTTGTAAATAAAGATTTTTAATTCCAAAAATAGAAATTTTTGGGTCAACTCTTCCATATAACCCAAATTTGGGGAAAAATGGAGAGGATGGACAAAATTGGAGAAGATTTTGGTTGGGAAGAAATTTTGGAGGTTTTGGGAAGGATAGATGCTGGATCTGGAGGTGGGCTCTCCTTCAGCCATTCCAGGATTGCGTATTAAGGTAGGATTCTGAGCTGCCTTTCTTGTTGCCAAATCCAATCTTTGATTGCTTTCAGTTTTAAATTGGATTTGTGAGTTTAAATCCATGTTTTAGTGGTGTTCTTCAAGAAGATTTTATGGCTATATCATTGAGCTTATATGATTCTTTTTGCCATACCTGGTTTTGTTATTAAAAATCAATAGAATTAATGGAGGTGGGTTATCCCTCACAGCTGTTTGAATGTTGAAATCCTTTGGTATTTGGGATGAATGGATATCATCAATAATGTGACGCCAAACCCAGTTCGTTTAAACCGAACTGTTATTAAACCGAAATTCTTTATCTTTTTGTGTTGGGCGTCGGTGTTAATTTTTATGCTGGGCGTTGTTGTTTTAAAAACGTTGGAACTGGGCGTGTATTTTTTTTTAAATCGTTGTTTTGGGGATTGGAGGCGGGGAGCGGAGCTCCACCCGCTCCGCCTCCCCTCTCCCCCCCGCTCGCCCCTTACTCCCCTGTTTCCGCACGTTCCCGTGTGCGTTGGCTCGCTGTGCGTTGCCTGCGGCTCACGGTGGTGGCCGCAGGGGCCGCGGTGGCCGCAGGGCGCCGCGGCACCTGCGGGCACCACCATGGCGCCGCCCATGGTGATCTCCCCGCGCCTGTGGCTAGGGTTAGGGCACGGCCCGCCCTAGCCTGCGCGTTAAGTGCGTTTTTTTTTAATAAAATATGATACCGTAGTTTATGAATCTTTTTTTTTTATGTATTTTTTTTTAGTTAGTTTTCAAAAAAAATGCATGTGATTATAATATCATTTTTATGTGAGTGATTCTTAATGCTAAGTTTTATCTAGTTTCTTAATTAGGATTATGGTGGCAAAAAAAAAATGATAAATGTTAAATTGGTATTGTGTAATTTTATAATGGAGTTTATAGATTAAGCATTATTCAACTCCATTTCGTGAATTATGCCCTTTTCCTGAATAAGTTCTAAACGGTGAAACTTCGCAATTGAATATTATTGATTACTTTCTGATTGATCTTGGATTAATTAGTTATTATCTTACCTCCTAGCTGAGTTGAACATTTGGCTAATTAAGGTAATAATGTTTAAAAATAATGAAGAATAGTATGTTATTGGAAATGATTATCTCCTTTTAGACTCTCATTTTATAATTATATCTCGTGCTCCGTATAATGCATCTAGGCTTGAGAAATAATACGAAACTATAGAAGTTGGTTTTAGACCAGTGTGTTAATGATGTTTTGTTGGAGATTAAATATCTTAATTATTTGATTAATGGTTATCTGAGATTTAATAATATGAATTGGTTAAAACTCATGGTGGCTTAATTTGCCTGTTCGATGCTTTGAACCTTAGGAGTTAGAAAACCAAGAACAACTTATCCCTTGATGAGGTAGATAACTGTTATCTGATTTAGATCTTGTAGAAAACTTGATCGACTTGTATGATTAAATCAATTTGAGGAAATATTGTCTTTTCTGATTATTGCCTTGCGAGTTTTATTGCTGTATTCGCTTTAATTATGAAATGGCATGTTTGCTTTGTTTGATAGGACCCTGTCGTATGGCTTGACTTGGGGTACCTGTTTCAGTCCTCGATTTCTGAGTTGACTATTGTATTGTGGTAGTGTCGTTTTGGTCATATCCTCTTTGTGTGAGTCGAATGATGATTCATGGTTGACCTTAGTTTGTCAGGTCTCTAGTTAGAGTACCGTCAGTAAGTGTTTACCCTTGAGTCGTGTTTGACCAGATGATTGTTTGTCCCTTCTTGAACTCCGTTCATCTAACCATGTGTATTCCTTGGTTTGAGTTCATCTGAGTTAGTCTAGTGTCGTATGGGAAAGTGGCTTTCGATTGGGGGCCGCGCCCAAAGTGGCTGCTGGGTAACCCGTCGAAAGTGAGTCTAATAAGTGATAACCTAAATAGATTAGAATGTAATCTCTAATAAGATAATTGTGCCTCACACATGGGACGAGTGCTATCATAGATTCGACATGCTGTGAGAAGGCCTGAAATGGCAAACTACCTTCCTTGTCTTCGCGAGAGGATGTGTGGGTCCACATGAGGCTTGGATGGGCCGGAAGCTCGGATTAGGTTGCCAGGGTGACCCAGTGTATGGGGCCGGGACCTATGAAGACTTGCCATGGTATCCATACCAGGTTGTGTGATGACACTTGTCCCTACGTTCGCTAGTGTGTAGTCGTTTGTCCTGTTAGGAGTACCTTTGTGAGTCGTCCCTTTGTCTCTGCCCTTGTGAGTGTCGGTTTCATGTTAGACCTTGGGTGGTGATGGCTCAGTTTTATGGATGCTCTCATGGACCTCTTGTTTTAGCTTTGATTATGTTCAGCTGGATCCTATTCTTTTCAAGGATCGTTTATGTATTAATGGACCGATGTGGTCGTTGTATATTGTTTATGTATCGCCTTGATGGCTGGATTGTAATTGGTGTAACCTCTTGTATTCTTAACCTTATTATTTATCAGAGGGGTCTTGCAGTTGAGCAGACCCGGAGATGTAGCCCTTTAGGGGTGAACTCCGAGATCATTATGGTGTCATGTGATGTATTCTCTTATGTTCCTTTATTCAGCTTTTTCATGTATGTTTAGCTTATGTTAGAATGGTTAAGTGGATAAATGGAATTAACTATAAATGCTTATATTCAGTTCTTTATTGAATGCCATGTTGATCGAATGCGTAAGTGTTTTAGATGAGATTATCGTAGATGCTAGTATGCAATCGTCTTTTAAAATGCAATAAGTTGGTATATGAAAAGAATGTAACTTAGAGTAATGAATTATACTCAGTTGTTGTTAAGGAACCTAAATTTGCTTGGAAAGATCTCATATGGTTATGATGAAATTCTAGTATGTTAGAATATTAGTTGTATGGCTTGTTAATTTAAATGAAAAGCTTGAATGGAAATTATGAATGGATCTTAATGGATGAATCCTTGCTTGTGATTTATATTTCCATCTTCTGAAAGAATTACCCTGATTATGAACTATCTCGTGATTAAGATAATTAGCTTTTGGTTTAATTGGGTGAGTTAAGTGAATTGTGCTATTTAAGTAATCTCGTTGGGAAACTCTCTAGGAGTTAGTTGATGTCTTCCGCTATGTAATCTGAATCTTTGATATCTTGTTGCATCTTATGTGTTGTAACTTTAAAAAAAAAAAATTGCGCTCTATTCTCATGTTTTGGCTTAATCCCTTCGGGGTTTCCTGGCGGGGCATTACATTTGGTATCAGAGCCAAGTTTCAAACATTGGGATCTCTGGTGTCGCGTGTGCCCTCTATTGGTGTGAGGTGTATCGACCTTATGTGTATGCTTGTCCTCCTTTGCATGTGAGTGATTGAGCAGACCTTGTCTGGTGTGTAACGTATGTGTTCACATCATGTTTTCACCTTCTTGATGTTGGTGTTTGAGTGTTGTACTCTTTAGACTAACCCATTTGGATTGGTCCGTGCTTGTCTAGAATCTGCAAGTGCAAATTGTGTTTGTTTAAAGATTATGATTTAGCTTAGTGTTGTCCACTTGAAGGACTAATATGGCAATTATTGAATGTTTATTTTGTAGAAAATTAAATGATTATCACCATTCTCCTCTCTTTCCCTCTCTCTTTCTGGAAATTGAAATGATTAAGATATGTGTAATTATCTTTGATTTGAGTTTCTTGTTTGCAAGAGAGAAAAGGGGGTGACTTCTTGAACCCTTGTATGAGCCTTATGTTGCTTATGTTTTTAGATTATTAAAAGGGCTATGGGTTTCAAAGTTCATATTGGTGATTGGGAGAAAACTGTATGTGTACGTTTAAAGAATTCTCCATGTGTGTTTTGTAGGAGTAGCATGATTAAATTCTACCTTAGAAAGGTGCATTGCTATGCGAATAGTGAATTATGTGAAACTGCTTGGTTTGTAGAAGTGTTAAAAAGAACATGTTATTGTAGCTTCGAGAGAGTATTAATGTGTTCCCTGAAAGATTGTGTATGTGTTTTCCGAAAGATTGTCTTATGTGTTTCATTAAACCAGTTTGATTGAAGATTTAATTTAGCAAATGCTCCATTGAACTCGCTTTTGGGTATATGTAATTGCCTTAATGTGTTTAGAAAGTGCGAATGAAAAGCTCGTTTGATGTGCGTGCATTAATATGTTTTATTGGGTAATAGCTCTTTGCTCATCTTTGATCGTAATGTGATCTTCTCTAATAGGTTGCAAATTATGACATGTGTCTATATTGTATTATTTTTAAGTGAGTGTTCTTATGAGGTCTTGCATTATCGAAAAGATTGCCTCTCTTGATCTCTGTTTGGTTTGGAAAACTAGAACCTCCTGTTGCAACCATAATTATTGGAAATGTTTTTGTTAGGCTGATTGTCATCCTTCTAAACGGTAGCGAAATGAAAACCGTGTAATTGAAATGATAGGCTTATAGTGAGAAAATGTATAATGTAGCGTGATCTTGATTGATCTTGCGTGTTTTGTAGGAAATAGTTTGGTTATCAAACTCTCTTTCCCTTCTCTTTGCCTAATCATAAGAATTTTAGAAATGGTATTAAAGAGTACATTGATTTAAATAGAATGTTTATAAAACATGTGAAATTGTATGTTTGCTTTTGGCTTCATAGTGATAGATGAAAGTCTTAAGCTTTAGAAATGAATTTGCTTAGCTAGTAATTTAATTATGAATGCTTAGTGAGATTCGAGAAAGATTTAGGAATGATGTTATTTCCTTATGTAATTGTGAATTGTTAATAATTTTAGTACTTGGATCTAGAGTAAACTTGATTCAGTTATTTAAATAGAAAGCATAATTGAAATCTTCCTTGTATAGATGTTAGCGTACTGAAAAGTACTCCTCGTAAATGTGATTAAACCAGTGCTGGTGTATTGTGTGTATTGTAAGAAACCAGTGCTTATAAATTGTGCCCATGGATTGGTGAAGTAATCAACCATGGAGGGTATGTTGCTTATGAGTATGGGAAACCATACTGTTTATGTGATGTTGCTTATTTGTTTCCCTGCTGAGTACCAAACCTCGGGTTGTGGGTAACTCAGTATGTTAAGGGGTAGTATTCGAAGCGACCGTTCCTTGAATAGTATGGATTGGCGTACGAGTAATGTTGGCGCGAAGCGACTTTAGCTTCTCTACTTCGAGGAATGATATAGTTGTACTACTAAACTGTATCAAGGTGTACTCAATACTTTCCCTTGTGATGAACCTATTTACGAGGTTCATGAGTGCCAGCCTTATTCCTATCCTTTTTTTATTTTTATTTGAGCATATAGATGGCAGTTTTTGAGCATATTGTTGGATTCTATTGGAGCATCTGTTGCCTTGTCTTCATGAGAGGTGTGTTATTGTTCTTACATAAGTTGCCAACTGACTAGTGTTGGTAGACTTGTGGGTAGACCCTAGCCATGTATACCTCTGGCTTACGGCGAGTATCCTTCTAGATACGTCGCTATGCAGAGTGTGACCAGCGCGTGCCTTATCCGCGGGGTACACTGCCATGCGAGATACGTCCATTGCGTGCCTTGTCCGCTTGGAGTATTGCCATGCCGTGCTGAGACACGATGCGGGATGTAGTAGACATTTCCATGCGGCCTACCGCTTGGTATTGGGTAGAGCCATGCCACGTGACGACGTGATGCGGGGTGATGTCGAGGTGCACACTGCCATACCATGTGGATGTGTGACTTGGCCACACCACATGATGAGCTACTAGGATAGCTAGACGATTGTTCCTTCCTTCCTCGTTGGTGGCTAGCTATTAGTCACGCAGTGATGTTATGTGCAGTTGTGCTATTCTTTATATTTCTTTGGGGATCAGCAATTTATTTTACTTTGATTTTGAAGGTTTGGCCACGATCTTGTGATCTTTTGCACTTTTGATTTGGTGTTGAGATTCCGGATTATTTTCCTGCCTTACTGTTGGAATTGAGGATTTATTATCTTTATTCTTCTGTACTTTGGTGGCTAAACCGGTTTATCCTTGTTGTTTTCATATGCTGGTCTTGTGTTGCAATGTGAATTCCTCTCCAAGAACGTAGGAGACGGGCTTGGATGAGTGTATACGAGGAAGTAGATGCAAGGAACCTTGAGGATGGGGGTATGTGAGGCTGTGTTGCAGCTAGTATCCACTACCTACCTATGTGTGGTGACTATCTCTTGGAGGCTAAACACCTTACACAACAAGGGATATTCACAAAGGTATTGAATGGAAGGTAGCACCGCTATGGTGTGCCTAGCACCATCGAGCCTTTGAGTGAGACATTAGATATTTATGATCTTATCGTTGTTCTGAGATCAGGCATAGAGATGCTGATCGTGCATGTTATCTTTGACCGAGCATTAGACATGCTCACATGTGGCCTTTTCTATTATGCATTCCAGTTATGTGGATGGTTATTATTTGTATCATGGAGTAATTGGGTTAACTTGTCGCTATGTTATGGGACATAGTCTTTGGAAAGGTTTTCTTATGCCTGGCAAGTGTAATCAATTGAGTTTTTTGTTGCTCTTATTTCATGAAAGTTAATTTGGTTGTAGAAATTGATATTTTGAGCTAGTTCTATTCAATAAAATTTTATGAAAAAGATGGATTGGTAAAGGAAATTGATCTTGATGGCATGTTTTCCTGTCATTTTTTGGTCGATGATTATGGTAATTGTTGTTTACCTCCTTGTAATGTTTTAATTTGGTGTAATGAAAGGAAGAAAATTCTTGTTTTTCTGCTATGATTGTGGATTATTCCTAGAATATTTTAAGGAATGTATGGTTTTAGATGTATCTCGCCAATGGATAATGGCATTTGTAAAGAATTTTACAATAATATTTCATTTATTGATGGAAAGATTTCTATGTGCAATTTGATTTTTGTTGAATGAGTTTCAGGGCTGATGCGTACGTCATGTTCTCCATCTAGCCTTACGACTTCCAGGAGTAAGTCGGAACCTAGGGGGGGAGAATGTAGTACCCCTACCCTAGTCTATTTCTAACCTTGGTTTAATCTTGATTAGTTAATCATAATATGATGTTACAATCAGATGTTTGATTTAACGCATAGCTATTGATGTGGTTCTCACACTAGTTGTATGCAGATTTTCAGTGTTCCTATTTCGTGATGTTAGTATCGGACTAATGATTTCATTAAATTGTATATATGTATGCATGTATGATCTTTGGTTGCTGGAAATTTCAGGTGCAACGCCGCATGAGTGCGAGGTTCGTCTTCACCTAGATGTGCAGGTTTGAATGTACCTCTGTTAATCCTTAGAGTTGGATTAGGTGGTCGTAAGACCCTAGTCGACCTTAGTCGTGCTCTAGTGAGCACCGCCAGTCATCGTCGGTAATCCCCTTCTTGTTTGGGTTGCGAGTCGTCTGTTTGGTTGACTTTCTCGTTTTGCGTGCTTGGTGTGTTTGGTTAAATTGATTAATTAGTCCTTAGTAAATTATTTTGATTAAATTTGCGTTTGTGCATTGAAGATAATGGGTTAAATTAATCTGGCTTCCGTTATGCGATTTTCGTTGATATTGGGTTGCTCGTTTTAAATTGGGAGTGAATTTGTTTAAATGACTGTTTTCGAATATTTAATGCATTTTATATATGCTGATGAAATGAATTTTTATATTTTATCGCAATAGACGTAATTGCATTCTGTTGGATTATTAAATTAGAAAGGTTAAATTTGATTATTTGAGAAATCGATTTTTTATTTGAAAAACAAGTTAAATTGTTGTTATAGTTGAAAAAGTATTAAATTTGGAGGATTATTTGTAAATAAAGATTTTTAATTCCAAACATAGAAATTTTTGGGTCAACTCTTCCATATAACCCAAATTTGGGGAAAAATGGAGAGGATGGACAAAATTGGAGAAGATTTTGGTTGGGAAGAAATTTTGGAGGTTTTGGGAAGGATAGATGCTGGATCTGGAGGTGGGCTCTCCTTCAGCCATTCCAGGATTGCGTACTAAGGTAGGATTCTGAGCTGCCTTTCTTGTTGCCAAATCCAATCTTTGATTGCTTTCAGTTTTAAATTGGATTTGTGAGTTTAAATCCATGTTTTAGTGGTGTTCTTCAAGAAGATTTTATGGCTGTATCATTGAGCTTATATGATTCTTTTTGCCATACCTAGTTTTGTTATTAAAAATCAATAGAATTAATGGAGGTGGGTTATCCCTCATAGCTGTTTGAATGTTGAAACCCTTTGGTATTTGGGATGAATGGATATCATCAATAATGTGACGCCAAACCCAGTTCATTTAAACCGAACTGTTATTAAACCGAAATTCTTTATCTTTTTGTGTTGGGCGTCGGTGTTAATTTTTATGCTAGGCGTTGTTGTTTTAAAAACGTTGGAACTGGGCATGTATATTTTTTTAAATCGTTGTTTTGGGGATTGGAGGCAGGGAGCGGAGCTCCACCCGCTCCGCCTCCCCTCTCCCCCCCGCTCGCCCCTTACTCCCCTGTTTCCGCGCGTTCCCGTGTGCGTTGGCTCGTTGTGCGTTGCCTGCGGCTCACGGTGGTGGCCGCAGGGGCCGCGGTGGCCGCAGGGCGCCACGGCACCTGCGGGCACCACCGTGGCGCCGTCCACGGTGATCTCCCCGCGCCTGTGGCTAGGGTTAGGGCACGGCCCGCCCTAGCCTGCGCGTTAAGTGCGTTTTTTTTAAATAAAATATGATACCGTAGTTTATGAATCATTTTTTTTTATGTATTTTTTTTTAGTTAGTTTTCAAAAAAAATGCATGTGATTATAATATCATTTTTATGTGAGTGATTCTTAATGCTAAGTTTTATCTAGTTTCTTAATTAGGATTATGGTGGCAAAAAAAAAATGATAAATGTTAAATTGGTATTGTGTAATTTTATAATGGAGTTTATAGATTAAGCATTATTCAACTCCATTTCGTGACTTATGCCCCTTTCCTGAATAAGTTCTAAATGGTGAAACTTCGCAATTGAATATTATTGATTACTTTCTGATTGATCTTGGATTAATTAGTTATTATCTTACCTCCTAGCTGAGTTGAACATTTGGCTAAT
Source organism: Cryptomeria japonica (assembly GCF_030272615.1). Lineage (NCBI taxonomy): Eukaryota > Viridiplantae > Streptophyta > Pinopsida > Cupressales > Cupressaceae > Cryptomeria > Cryptomeria japonica. The sequence continues at coordinate 14,491,446 of NC_081415.1, read as the reverse complement.
TAAGGTAATAATGTTTAAAAATAATGAAGAATAGTATGTTATTGGAAATGATTATCTCCTTTTAGACTCTCATTTTATAATTATATCTCGTGATCCGTATAATGCATCTAGACTTGACAAATAATACGAAACTGTAGAAGTTGGTTTTAGACCAGTGTGTTAATGATGTTTTGTTGGAGATTAAATATCTTAATTATTTGATTAATGGTTATCTGAGATTTAATAATATGAATTGGTTAAAACTCATGGTGGCTTAATTTGCCTGTTCGATGCTTTGAACCTTAGGAGTTAGAAAACCAAGAACAACTTATCCCTTGATGAGGTAGATAACTGTTATCTGATTTAGATCTTGTAGAAAACTTGATTGACTTGTATGATTAAATCAATTTGAGGAAATAATGTCTTTTCTGATTATTGCCTTGCGAGTTTTATTGCTGTATTCGCTTTAATTATGAAATGGCATGTTTGCTTTGTTTGATAGGACCCTGTCGTATGGCTTGACTTGGGGTACCTGTTTCAGTCCTCGATTTCCGAGTTGACTATTGTATTGTGGTAGTGTCGTTTTGGTCATATCCTCTTTGTGTGAGTCGAATGATGATTCATGGTTGACCTTAGTTTGTCAGGTCTCTAGTTAGAGTACCGTCAGTAAGTGTTTACCCTTGAGTCGTGTTTGACCAGATGATTGTTTGTCCCTTCTTGAACTCCGTTCGTCTGACCATGTGTATTCCTTGGTTTGAGTTCGTCTGAGTTAGTCTAGTGTCGTATGGGAAAGTGGCTTTCGATTGGGGGCCGCGCCCAGAGTGGCTGCTGGGTAACCCGTCGAAAGTGAGTCTAATAAGTGATAACCTAAATAGATTAGAATGTAATCTCTAATAAGATAATTGTGCCTCACACATGGGACGAGTGCTATCATAGATTCGACATGCTGTGAGAATGTCTGAAATGGCAAACTACCTTCCTTGTCTTCGCGAGAGGATGTGTGGGTCCACATGAGGCTTGGATTGGCCGGAAGCTCGGATTAGGTTGCCAGGGTGACCCAGTGTATGGGGCCAGGACCTATGAAGACTTGCCATGGTATCCATACCAGGTTGTGTGATGACACTTGTCCCTACGTTCGCTAGTGTGTAGTCGTTTGTCCTGTTAGGAGTACCTTTGTGAGTCGTCCCTTTGTCTCTGCCCTTGTGAGTGTCGGTTTCATGTTAGACCTTGGGTGGTGATGGCTCAGTTTTATGGATGCTCTCATGGACCTCTTGTTTTAGCTTTGATTATGTTCAGCTGGATCCTGTTCTTTTCAAGGATCGTTTATGTATTAATGGACCGATGTGGTCGTTGTATATTGTTTATGTATCGCCTTGATGGCTGGGTTGTAATTGGTGTAACCTCTTGTATTCTTAACCTTATTATTTATCAGAGGGGTCTTGCAGTTGAGCAGACCCAGAGATGTAGCCCTTTAGGGGTGAACTCCGAGATCATTATGGTGTCATGTGATGTATTCTCTTATGTTCCTTTATTCAGCTTTTTCATGTATGTTTAGCTTATGTTAGAATGGTTAAGTGGATAAATGGAATTAACTATAAATGCTTATATTCAGTTCTTTATTGAATGCCATGTTGATCGAATGCGTAAGTGTTTTAGATGAGATTATCGTAGATGCTAGTATGCAATCGTCTTTTAAAATGCAATAAGTTGGTATATGAAAAGAATGTAACTTAGAGTAATGAATTATACTCAGTTGTTGTTAAGGAACCTAAATATGCTTGGAAAGATCTCATATGTTTATGATGAAATTCTAGTATGTTAGAATATTAGTTGTATGGCTTGTTAATTTAAATGAAAAGCTTGAATGGAAATTATGAATGGATCTTAATGGATGAATCCTTGCTTGTGATTTATATTTCCATCTTCTGAAAGAATTACCCTGATTATGAACTATCTCGTGATTAAGATAATTAGCTTTTGTTTTAATTGGGTGAGTTAAGTGAATTGTGCTATTTAAGTAATCTCGTTGGGAAACTCTCTAGGAGTTAGTTGATGTCTTCTGCTATGTAATCTGAATCTTTGATATCTTGTTGCATCTTATGTGTTGTAACTTTAAAAAAAAAAAATTTGCGCTCTATTCTCGTGTTTTGGCTTAATCCCTTCGGGGTTTCCTGGCGGGGCATTACACCATTGAGCATTTATTTAAGTGCATATTTGAGCATTTTGTAACCTCTTTTAGCCTATAGTTTATCATTATCCATTTTATTTTTCCTATGGCCATATGTTCTATCATGTCCCATGTAGTTATTAAACCTTAACTAATGTTTATAGCTTCACCTTATGTACTTTTACTTCTATGTTGACCCCCTTTCCCCATCTTTTATCACATCTAGTGCATCCATTTTGTGTGAAACCACCTCTAATAGTTTTTATCCTTCCCTTGTTACCTTTTCTAATATTTTTGCACAAACAAGAACTTGGAAACAAGAGTGTCACCATTTTTTGCAAGAATATTTCTTTTTTTTTTTGGTTGATAGTAATGAAATAAAGATACTTTTGGGAACATTTTTTTTTTAAAAACCTAGATTTGTGTTACCTTGTGGCTGACTGAGGTCATTCCTAAGGATTGAGGTTGAAAAAAATTATTATTTATAACCCATTTCAAATAATTCAATTAGGAGAGATATTGAAGATTCAATTTTGAGAAGTGTCTTGAATATTTTAATTTACATATTTGTAATTAGAAATTTATGGCTTAGCACATTGACATTTTTTTTTATAAATTGTAATAAATTCATGGTTGAGAATCAATAAATTTTATATTATTACATATTTTTGTTTATTTGAAGTTTAATTGTACAAATGTGTGTTGTTTTATTTGGATGTACAACTAGATAATTATTCTTCATATGATCTATCAATGAATAAATCTAGTAGTAGTAGAGTATAAGCTTGGAACCCTAAGAAGAGAAGAATAGGTAGAAAGAGATGGTATCCAAAATATTATACTTAGAAAAAATTTCAAAATTGAGGCAAGATATAAGAAGCTTTACATTATATGACCATAGTTATTTAAGCATAAGTTTTTTACAATATATGTTGTATTTAAAAGAATGATTTTGAAATCAATTATGTGTGTTTTTATATTTATATTTTATATTACACTCAAAAATGTATCATTGGGAAGAGGAAAAGGAATAATTATATAGTAGACAGTTTTGAAATGTGTGTAGAAGCGGAAGAAATAATAGGATTAGAGAAAAAGGGATAAATATAAGGAAGAGGGGTTAAGAGAGAGAAGGAAATTCAGTATAAGGGAACTATTAACGAGGATAGAAGGAGGCAACTAAAAATTGGTAGAATATAAAAAATAAATAAATATAAATGAGTAAATAAGAGTATGCAAATAAAAGGTGAACATGAAGAAGAAAAAGAAGGAAATATAAATGTATCTAAATTTATTTGATAACAAGTGAAAATTTGAATAAACATATGTATAGATATATACAATATCCATGCTATTATAATGGAATATGTATCTCTTCAAATTTTTATGAAACCATGCAACTAAATCAACAAAAAGTTGTGTGTGTTGGTATATGAAAGCATATAGAAATATGACTATGATAAACAAATGTACCCTATATGTAAGAATGTATCTATGGATGAATACTCAATGAGAAATAAAATATGGTAGAAAATAATGAGGAAAGCCAAGAAATTGGGAGCAATATTAGACAATATAAAGATAAAAATAAGAGAGAACAATAATGGAGATCTATAACTAGATGCAAAATATAATTATATAGATAAATATAAACATATGAATATATTCAATTCACAACATAGAATTGTTGACAATAACCATGAAGGATATTATAGAAACTATATTCTAATGAATTTGGATGCTAATATTATGGGGGATTTCAAAGGAGGTGGACAAAGATGATGAAGAATTTTGTGAGACCATGAAAACATTCTATTGGAATTTGGTAAGTGCATAGGCTACCATGATGTCTTTGATAGTGTTTAATATATCTCGATTCTATCCCTACTATCAATTTACACCACATTCTTGATTCATGAGGATATGAATAGAATTAAAATCTAAGTGAACATGTAAATGAATTGTATTATAAAGAACCTCTACACATCCAATTCCTAGTTGAGCTTGTAGTTAAAGGCATTAAGTATTGTGACAGGCGTTAAATTGCAGAATAAATTGTAAAGTTTCTTCCTTATGTCTCTAATAGTAGAAATGAAGTCTAGATCTTCTTTTGTAACTTATAGTGATATTTACTTTTATTATAGCATTTTTTTGGTTTTTTAGTGATAGGTCAAATGAATAAGGTTATGATGGTTGTTTATAGATGTAGAAAATAGAAAGTAATGAATATAAAAATATAGTTTTATTAGATTTTGGTGAAGCAATAGTGATAGATTTGTATGTTTTCGAGAAAATAGAACTGATAAAATTTATTCTACTAGTATTTCATATGTATTATGTATTTTTTTAGCTCTCATAAAACTGATCGAAGTATTTGTAACAAAAAAATATTATAATTTGATAAATAAATTCATTATTTAATTAAGAAATAATGTATATAAGTGATAATGGTATACCATATTTGAATTGAGATTGCACTACAGTCATGTGAATTACTTGATCCCCATATTGATAGAGAAGTAAATCCACTTTGTATTGACTTAAGCTTTCTTTTAGAAAACATAGTGTTCCTAAATTTCATATAAAAATAAATTATAAAATTAAAGATGAACACTACCTTATATCATTATAAAATAATTTAAAATTTTAAAATACTTTATAATTAATATTCGTTAAGGTTTTTCTTTATCTTGTTCTTGATTCATGGAGATTTTGTTTAGATTTTGTTGGGTAGATTATTATTTATAAGAAAGTTTAGGATTTTTTTAAGAGGTGAGCTTCAATCTTTGATCTTGGGAATAAATGCATTGATTAAATCCCTAATTAAGTGAAACTAAAAAATACTAAATATAATGCATAATAAATGACAAAAATTAAAATCCACAATAATGCACAAATTTAACATGGTTTACCCAATGTGGGCTATATTCATAGAGAAACAACCATCCACTTTCATTTTATTATCTAGCAAAGAGAAAGGTACAATCTAATGATATTTGACATTATACAATGACTTACTTATCAATCCTTTTAGGAATTTTACAAATGTTGGCTTATAGAATAAATAATAGTCGACTTATTTATTCAATAATGGGCAATTTTTACTTTGTGTTTAGATATTGTTGGGTAGATTATTATTTATAAGAAAGTTTAGGATTTTTTTAAGAGGTGAGATTCAATCTTTGATCTTGCAAATGAATGCATCAATAAAATCAGTCATTGAAAGAAACTAAAAAAATACTAAATATAATGCATAATAAATGACAAAAATAAAAATCCACAATAAGACACTAATTTAACATGGTTTACCCAATGTGGGCAACATTCATAGAGAAACAACCATCCAATTTCATTATATTATCCAGTGAAGAGAAAGGTACAATATAATGATATTTGACATTCTACAACCACTTACTTATGAAGCCTTTTAGGAATTTTACAAATGTTGGCTTTAAAAAAAAATAGTTGACTTATTTATTTAATAATGGGAAATTTTTTGTTTGTAAGCATTGTCCCCAAGCCCTTGATTGAGAGTGTTTCCCCCAAACCCCTATTGTGGGATCCACCATCAAACCCCCTCTAGGCCCTTACCTAGAGAATGAGTCCCCAAAGGTTCCACCCCCCTACACTCCCTTATAATTGTTCTAGGAGAAAACATAGCTAACAAAGTCATCAAAATTTAAGCCAAGCAATATGATCTATTATCACATACCAATAGGTCATTGGGTGCAATATATTGTATATAACAACTAATTTATTTACACCAAAATGGTCATATGACTATCCAGTCCACCTTTGGACACATTGTTGACATGGGATCTGATAATACTAGGGAGGACATTAATCTCATTGTGCTTGACCATACTTAGGGCAATGTAGTGTTAGTTCTAGTTATTTCTACGATGAGTAATGTCTTTCGTTGATTGTAGGGAATTGATTCCTAACAACAAAAATAGGAGGGCAAAGATTAATATTGAAAATACTTGTATCTCCTCTCACATGGTCCAATTCTCACCTAATGGCCCTTCACCTAAAAGGGATAAGGGAAAAATAATGGAAGGATACAAGTAAGTTCAATCATCATTGGTTTCTTCTAAGATTGACTCAACTTCTAAATATTATTATACGTCCAAGTTGGTTGGCTACAATAAATTTTTTGATGGGGATTAAAAAAGGTTTTGAAGGGGCCCTAGAACCCTTTAAATCAGAGAATTGAAATCAAAAAATGAATTAGACTCTTAAGTAGCGAACAATGGGTTTTAGAAGGACCTCAAACCTTCTAGAATTACGAGCATCCAAAGCCCAAAACCCAACAGTTTTAAAAATGTAAACAATCAATCAGCACAACCACAGCCAACCAATAACCAACCAAACATCAAGAGAAAGACATTATAGCATAGGTTGGCCCAAGCAAAGAGTCTAAGTCATAAAACTAGAACCCAAAAACAAAGAATGAGGGTTGTCCAGGCACCCTCAACCAACATGAAGGGGTTTTCCAAGCTCCCATAGCCTGTAGCAGAATTTTTGGGCCACAAAAACCCACAAGACCCAAACCTAACAAAAAAAAACATTGGCCAAATAGGGCCCTTGAAAACTGCTAGCATCCTAATCAAGCCTGAGATCATAATATTTTGTTACCACTAGCTACTTGGCTGCTAATTATTTGAATTTTTCTTCATGTTTTTATCCACTTTCTTGATGCAAGCCTCATCAGGTGAGTGGGGTTGAGCTACAACATAAATTGATAGATATTTCTTAGGATGAGGGTGATCTCTTAGAGGTTTCTTTTGATAGTTCGTTTTCTCTTTCTTTAGTTTTCCATTCACCGTCCACTACCAACATGTCCAAGGCTTTAGGTTTCTTGGGGAAGATTGTGCCTTCCACAATAAGACTAGTAGTGGCCATAATTGTTTCCATAGATATCATAAACACCACACTCTCCACTTCAATATACCCTCATTCCAAGCTTAGGCTAAATACTTAGATAGAGAAGGGTTGAAATCCTTCGTACCCTCTATATATGACACCAGATTACCTTTCACATCCTTCTTCCATGGAGCTTCATTTTATTGAAATTAATGCACGTCTGACTTAGTTTGAATGAGATCTCCACCAATGGTAGTACCTTTCTCAAATAAACCAATAACAGGGGTTGATAAGGGATTGCTAAATCTAGCTTTGGGAAATGTAACTTTCACTAGATTTAACAAAGTGAGTCCACATCAATAAATGATTGAAGTAAAATAGGGTAAAGATAATAAATGAAAAGGAAATTTTTAACTCTTCAAGTATCATTGGGACTAATGTCTTCTCATATTATGGCATGAATGTTGTTAGGAAACTCATGCTACGTCATCGATATTTTGAGCTTGTTGGAGAGGGAACCAATGTTTGCTAGCTTTTTTGCTATCTTATTTCCTTCTCTAAGTGTGTGTTGGATCCTTACATGGCCAAAGGTGGCTAGGACACTTTGTCATCTGGTGATAAGATCCATCAAACTCCGGCTTGGATTAGCATTTCCGCTCAACATCCTAATGATGTTTTTGGAATCACCCTCAATTATGATTTTTTGGTAACCCCTGTCCTTAGCAACAAAAATATCATAGAAATTAGCTAACACTTATACCATATTGGAGGTTTGAATGCCTATGTTTGGCATGTAGGCCATCACCATTTTGCCATCAGAATCTTTAATGACCCCACCCCAACCTTCCCAATGTGGATTCCTTTTAGAAGACCCATCAAAATTAAGTTTTAACCATCTTCTATGAGGGGGACCAATTTGGGTATAAATTGTTAATAAAAAATAGTTAGTAATTTTGGGATTTAATTTTTTATATGATTGGATATGACCCATAATCCCCCTCTTATAGATTAAAAAAATTATAATGTGTACTTTAGTTTTAACTTTAATAAATTAAAAGGTTGAAATTATGGGAAATTTTGCAATCAAGGGAGAAGTGGCCTAAGAATATATTTTGGAATTAAGGAGAGATCAAGGACAATAATTGGAAATGGATCATAATTCATCTACGAGTTATTTAACAATTAATTAAGGAAGTTATTAGTTGGCTTTTATATTATATAGGTGGTTTGTGCTTTTTGAGAGAGGAGATATTTTTAGTTTTTCATTACTATGTATTTGTAATAATTAATATGTGTTATGTTAGGGCCCAAATTTGATGTTCAACCATGTCTATCAAGTCAATATTATGTGACAGTTATTTGTTGGAATAGTTGTCATTGATGACAAAAGCAAGATGTCAAAGTATATTAAATTCAAATGTTGTAATTGATGTCAAAGGTATTAGAAGTTATAATAGTTGTCAAAGGTGAGAAAGTATAAATGAGATTGTTGGAAATATTTTTGTTTTTGTCAAAGAAAAATAAAAGTAGTTTATTATACATTCCCATTGAAGAAAGTTGGTGAAATGAGAAAACAAACATAGAGATATTCATATTTAAACATAATAAGCAATTCTATGAGAAAGATGTTGGAGAAAAAGAAAATATTCTTTATTAATTACATTTACATATTATGCATATTGTTGTTCAGCCATACATGGAAAGACGCAGGTCAATTACTCAACAATTTGTTTGGTCAGAATGATTTGATTGTGGATTTAAGAGTATATGCAAGAGATGTTTGAAGACAAAAGATTCCACAATAGTTGATAATATATTAATAATTACAAGAAAACAATGGAAGCTAAGAACAAAAAATAATAACGATTCTATAAAAGAGAGTTGATTTGGTTAAAAGAGAAAAAAATTAAAACAAAATTACATAAGATGTACCTCTCTTAAGAGATGAGCCTATGATAACATCTCTTAAGAAAAAGAGCATTGATCCAAATAAAGACGTCACTCTCTTAGGAGATGTACCTCTTCATAAAGATTTGAAGATATAAATAATGGAGATGACTAGGGGTTTAATATATATATTTTTCATTGAAGATCGTTCGTATGAAGAAACAAAAATAAAAATGTATCTGAGCAGATTTGTGAGCAATCTTATAACAGATTTATAAGATTGCAAAAAAATTTGCAGATTGCAAGTCGATGTTTGGAGCAGATATAAAGACATATCAAAGAAGATTAATAAGTACAATTACAAAGGAAAGCATTACATTAATTAAAATTAAGTTTGTGAAGGAAGGACTTAGATTTGTGAAAGAAGAACATTTTATTATATTGCTCAAATTTGTAAAAGGAGGACATCATAGTATAGGGTGTAGATTTGTAAAAGAATAATATCACATTATAGCATTAAAATTTGTGATGTAATAATATCAAATTATAGTGATCAAACTTTTTTATGGAAGATAAAAGGTATATCATTGATTGATGTGATGTTAGGATCTATGACTGCTGCACATGAGATGTTAACTTTTGCAATGATTAAATGAAGGTCTTAAAATTAAAATCAAATTATTTAAATACAGATAATCAAATAATGATAGATTGAACAAAAGAGAGAAAAAAGAGAGATGACAAAATACAAGTTGATAACGAAGTTCACCAATTGGCTACGTCTCCGAGTCCCTCCAATGGAATGGTCGATCCTTATTTTAGTTCCAAAAAATGGTTACAAAGATTCCTTACATCTTCGCAGACGATAATGAATTAGAAAAATTTATTCTCCAAAAAGTACAACAAGCTTGACTTCAAGCTGCAAATGCACGTAGAGGAACAATTCACTATCACAAGCTAACTCTCAAAATAGCTTAGCTCACAATATTCTCCAAGCTTCCATCACAATTCTCTACCAAATTTCCTCTTCCCAAACTCACAACATACCCCCCTTTTTATACATACATTTTTCCAAATATGGTGTAAAACCATATGATTTTACAATCACACATATCTCCCAATTTTAACGCTTAATTTTTTAAAATTATACTCAACCCTTAAAATTATTGGCTCTTATTGAATCAAGCTTGATTTAATGGTTCACATAGGAGTTAGCCCAAGCCTCTATCTTTTTTTATCACAATAGCCTTCAAACAAATCAAAATCTACAATAAATATGTGCGGAAAATCCACTTGCACAATAGTGGAGAGGAGAATATAGATCAGCGGAAACCACCCAACTTCCCCATATCTAGGAACATTCACTTTAAATAAAACTCGCATCGGATATAGACCAACAAATATTACATGGTAGGATGGTTAAGATACAATTTTGGAGATAAGAGGTTTTGGGTTCCGATCCCATAACACTATTTTGGTAAGCCAATAACTGATGTCGAAACTGTTGCAACATTATCAATTTTTTTGGTGGAAAAACTTATCCACCTAGATCAATCCTCCCCACTGGAAAACTTTTGGACCTCCAAAAGTTTCATTTATTCATAAATTAAGTGAGGGCATGGCCTCCCCGCTTGTCTTGTACCATTTGTCCATTTGTACACATGGCTCATCACCATATTCAAGACTACAACAATAATGTTAAACATGTGCATCATTCTATCACTTTCATAAACAGATACATCAATAGCTCCAACTACTAACCAATAACCACTAATTAATATCAAGCTAAATAACAATGTATATATAAAAGAGAATGAATCAACAACATGTCTATCTTTCACAATAGGAACATTTCTACCCATGATAAACAAATGTACCCTATATGTAAGAATGTATCCATGGATGAATACTCAATGAGAAATAAAATATGGTAGAAAATAATGAGGAAACCCAAGAAATTGGGAGCAATATTAGACAATATAAATATGAAAATAAGAGAAAACAATAATGGAGATCTATAACTAGATGCAAAATATAACTATATAGATAAATGTAAACATATGAATATATTCAATTCACAATATAGAAGTGTTGACAGTAACCATGAAGGATATTATAGAAATTATATTCTAATGATTTTGGATGCTAATATTATGGAGAATTTCAAAGGAGGTGGACAAAGACAATGAAGAATTTTGTGAGACCATGAAAAAATTCTATTAGAATTTGGTAAGTGCATAGGCTACCATGATGTCTTTGATAGTGTTTAATATATCTCGATTATATCCCTACTATCAATTTACAACATATTCTTGATTCATGAGGATATGAATAGAATTCAAATCTGAGTGAGCATGTAAATGAATTGTATTATAAAGAACCTCTACACATCCAATTTCTAGTTGAGCTTGTAGTTAAAGGCATTAAGTATTGTGACAGGCCTTAATTTGTAGAATACATTGTAAAGTTTCTTCCTTATGTCTCTAATAGTAGAAATGAAGTCTAGATCTTCTTGTGTAACTTTTAGTGATATTTACTTTTATTCTGGCAATTTTTTTGTTTTTTTTAGTGATAGGTCAAATGAATAAGGTTATGATGGTTGTTTATAGTTGTAGAAAATAGAAAGTAATGAATATAAAAATATAGTTTTATTAGATTTTGGTGAAGCAATAGTGACAGATTTGTATGTTTTTGAGAAAATAGAATTGATAAAATTCATTCTACTAGTATTATGTATTTTTTTAGCTCTCATAAAACTGATCGAAGTATTTTTAACAAAAAAACATTATAATTTGATAAATAAATTCATTATTGAATTAAGAAATAATGTATATAAGTGCTAATGGTATACCACATTTGAATTGAGATTTCACTATAGTCATGTGAATTACTTGATCCCCATATTGATAGAGAAGTAAATCCTCTTTGTATTGACTTAAGCTTTCTTTTAGAAAACATAGTGTTCCTAAATTTCATATAAAAAAATAATTATAAAATTAAAGATGAACACTACCTTATATAGTTATAAAATAACTTAAAATTTTAAAATACTTTATAATTAATATCCGTTAAGGTTTTTCTTTATCTTGTTCTTGATTCATGGAGATTGTGTTTAGATTTTGTTAGGTAGATTATTATTTATAAGAAAGTTTAGGATTTTTTTAAGAGGTGAGCTTCAATCTTTGATTTTGGGAATAAATGCATCGATTAAATCCCTAATTAAGTGAAACTAAAAAATACTAAATATAATGCATAATAAATGACAAAAATTAAAATCCACAATAACACACAAATTTAACATGGTTTACCCAATGTGGGCTATATTCATAGAGAAACAACCATCCACTTTCTTTTTATTATCTAGCAAAGAGAAAGGTACAATCTAATGATATTTGACATTATACAACCACTTACTTATCAATCCTTTTAGGAATTTTACAAATGTTGGCTTATAGAAAAAATAATAGTCAACTTATTTATTCAATAATGGGCAATTTTTTGTTTGTGTTTAGATTTTGTTGGGTAGAGTTTAGATTTTGTTGGGTAGATTATTATTTATAAGAAAGTTTAGGAATTTTTTAAGAGGTGAGATTCAATCTTTGATCTTGGGAATGAATGCATCAATAAAATCAATAATTGAAAGAAACTAAAAACTACTAAATATAATACATAATAAATAACAAAAATAAAAATCTACAATAACACACAAATTTAACATGGTTTATCCAATGTGGGCTATATTCATAGAGAAAAAACCATCCACTTTCATTTTATTATCTAGTGAAAAGAAAGGTACAATATAATGATATTTGACATTCTACAACCACTTACTTATGAAGCCTTTTAGGAATTTTTTACAAATGTTGGCTTGTTAAAAAAACAATTGTCAACTTATTTATTCAATAATGGGAAATTTTTTGTTTGTATGCATTGTCCCCAAGCCCTTGATTGAGAGTGTTTCCCCCAATAACTCCCACTAGGGGAATTGCCCCCAAACCCCTATTGTGGGCTCCACCACTAGACCCTGTCTAGGCCCTTACCTGGGGGAATAAGCTCCCAAAGGCTCCACCCTCCTATACTCCCCTATAATTGTTCTAGGAGAAAACACAACTAACCAAGTCATCAAAAATTAAGCCAAGCAATATGATCTATTGTCACATACCAATAGGTCATTGGATGTAATATATTGTATATAACTGTAGCATCGTAAATTGTACGCACTCGCTAGGGTGGTACAATTTCACACCTAGTTTAGCACCCGCCTTAGTGCATTTTACATTCTGCATTGCATTTCTCCTTAAGCACTTAATTAATCAAATTAATTAGGTCTAAGGTTCCATTTCATCATTCTCTACATCACAAAGTTGGGCCCTTTCACTAAAGCGCGCCCTTCGCATTTTATTCCTTCAATACATCACTTAATCAAAAACCCTAATTAAGTCCTATTCCAAACTTGGGGGCTTAGTTTCAGGGTCAAAACATCTCGAAATCACCTGTAACTTCGGGATTCTCTCTAAAATCATCATATCCGACGGCCCTGAAAATTTGGTGAAAAGTTGTCGGGACCGTGGCGCCCGGTGCACATGGTCCCGGACATTTTTCCCGAAATTTTAGGAGCGCGATCCAATCATAAAATAAAGCTTAACCCCAAGAAATTGGCAGGATATTCAATCTCTAGGTTGGCCAAAATACGAATTTACGACCTAGGGTTTCATACATAAGAGCTCTCTTTCTTCATTTGGAGGGATCGGATTTTTGTTTCCAGGAACTTCATATGCAGCGAAAGAGCAGATCTTTGAGGACTTCAACATCTTATAACATCTTTCTATCAAGCATCTATCAAATTCATTCATCCACTTAGGGCTTGGAGGACATTGAAGAACAATAGGAGATTACCGACTGAAGATTGGCTTGTACTCCTCCCTTGAGGGTTGGGTATGATTTCGTATTGTTTTCATGTCTTTGCATAAGCTTTGATACATCATTTATTCATGCTTTAAATCACATTGCATCTTGATTTAGAGCATTTACATTATCATTTACAAGCAATTAGGGTTTACTTTCTAGGTTGCTCTAGTTTGCTTTCTTGCATTTTGGACCTTGCACACACACTAGGTCTGCACACACAATACATTTTACAAAACAACTTGGCTATTCGTGGAGGTGGAAATCACCGAAGCGGGGGTTTGACTAAGGCAAAACCCTATATAGCCGCCCCTCCCCCTTTTCAGATATTATTGCAGGTTTCGGGATTCGGACGACGCCGCAAGATACAGATCCGGAGAGAGAAAGTTGGGACAACACTCTATTTGAAATTGCAGGGCAGGAGACCGGGACAGGGGCGCTAGGCGCCCTGGTCCCTGGGACAGAGGCGCTGGGTGCCCTGGTCCTCTGGACAGACAGTTGCAGACAGTTTCCAGACAGTGTTTCAGAGTGCAGAACAGTGGTTTCCGGTGCAGTTTTCAGGACAGTGGTGCCCGCGCCCCCGTCCCGAACATTTTCAGTCCGATTTTGACTCCGGGTACATATCTGCATTCTTATTTTATCCTTACATTTACAGCTATTCATTGTTTAATCTCAATTCTGCAATCTTGTTATTGGTTCATACTTGCATTTTGGGATTAGGGTTTGAACTTGCATTACTTAATCTTACAGTTTCAACAAGGGAATAGGAATCCTAATAGATATCCTATGGCTCTCTCTTTCACCAAAAGAAGTAGCCAATTGTGCGATATCTCTAGGCTCTTTCGTATTCCATAATGTGTGTCAAAAGGTAGGATTAGGGTATGTTGACCTAGTCTCGCTTTTTCCCCCACACATTTTGGTGAACCCGACGTGAATCTATCATTGCTTCCTCTTGCATTACATTTGTTAGATCTAGATCTAGATTTAGTGTGTTTTCATTTCATTTTCATTAAAAGAAAAAAAAAAAAAAAAGAGTGTGTTTCTTTGCATTGTGTGTTTAAATTTTATGCAATCTTTTCAAAATGTCAGATTTTTATTTACAAAATGTTCATGCTTTTGATGATTATTATGAGTATAGCCATGATGAATTAGATGAAGCTTTAGATGAAGCTTTAGATGAGTTTTTAAACCCTAAGGATGCCAAACCTTCATTTTACCAAAAACTCATAAACCTTGTTACTATGCCATTTAGGTGTGATGAGAAAGAGAAGTCGAATGATTCTTCTCAAGGATACATTCCTATCAACTCTTCTCTTGAATCTAGTAACATGGTTGTTTTCAATAATCCCCTCTATGAGGAGATGTCTCCTTTTGAATCAAAAGACAAACCTTTTAACCGATATGATCATGCTTTGTTGGATGATGCTCTTGATGACTTTGTGGCTTTGTTGAAACCTATAAACAAAAACAAGACCTCTAAATTGGTTAACATGATAAACTTGAATGAACATAATAAGCCTCTCTTTGAAGTCCAAGGTGCTTATCCTTCTCCTACCTTTCAAATTCCTAAATCACCCCTCCTTACTATCCAAGGGAGTTATGATCATGATTCCTTTCGTACCCCGAATAAACCAATCATCACTGTACAAGGGAGAAAACCTATAAGTCCTTACAATTATGCTAAACAAATAACTAGAGAGAGTTATCATGCGGTTGCTCATACTTATCATACTAGAAATAATAGGCAACCTAATTCTCCTCCTGTTATTCCAGTTTCCCTTCCTAATCCTCAACCAATTCTTCCTCAAGCTCCCCGTATTTCACAAGTTATGGGTAAGGAATATGATCTCATAGAACAACTTAAAGCTACCCCTGCTAAGATATCCCTTTGGGATTTGATTCAAACTTCTTCCACCCATCATGGAATGTTACAAGATGCCTTGAAAGATTTGAATGTTCCTCCACCAAATACGTCTAGTAATATAGCATCTTTTGTTAACTCTGTGATGAATCCTAAAGCTCAAATTGTGTTTTCTCAAGATGAGTTGCCTACTAGTGAAATTCAACAACAATATGATCCCTTGATGATTGTGGTTGTCATGAAAGACACTGCTATAAGACCAACACTAGTAGATAATGGCTCTGGCCTTAATGTGTGTAGCATTAATCTATTGCATAAGATGAATGTGGATACGTCTCTTATGGAGCCTGACTCTCGTCCCATTCGTGGCTTTGACAATGTGGCTAAGACTTCATTAGGTATCATCACCTTACCTCTCACAGTGGGACCTGTTACTTTGCCTACTCCTATCCATGTTATGCCAGGAAATTTAACATAGAACTTGTTATTAGGGAGGCCTTGGATTCACAGCATGCAAGCTGTCCCCTCTACGTTGCATAGACAAGTTAAATTCATTTATAACAATAAGACATACACTTTGATGGGTGATACTAATTTCCAAGCTTGTCTACAAACATCTAATTCCAAAGGAGAGTCTTCTAAGCCATCCTCGTCTAGTAATGACTCTTTAAACAAGAAACCTATCACTGAGTCTTCGCTCTCTGATGATCAAAATCCTTTGGATGAGTCTGGAATTCCTGAAGAAGATCCTTCTCGACTTGAAAATACACATAAAAAGGATTTTGATCCTGAGAAGGTCCTCGCAGAAGATGATTGGGGATCTCTTGATTTTAACCCTACCTTTGTGGGTGAATATAAGGTTCCTTCTAGAGAAATTAAAATTGAAAAGAAGGAAGAAGCTGAAAATCATAAAGTTGAAAAGAAAGAAGAAACTAAAAATCAATCAACCTTACCTGAATCTATGAGTAATAATTTTGTCGCTGCTTCTCAAACTTCTTCTCCTCACATCTATAATTATGAAGAGTTTGACTCTTTGTCTTATGAAAAACCACCTTCTCTTCCTGAAATGGCTGATCGTTATGGTCATGGTTTTCACATTTTTGCTAAGCATGGGTATCATGGAAAAGGTTGTGGTGCTCATGAACAAGGGATAAGAGTTCCTCTAGAGACTAATTTTCACAATTATGCCTTTGGACTTGGCTTTAATCCCTGCAGACGTACTAAAGCTTCTAAAAGACCATGCATTAGTGTTAATGCTATCTCTACATCTTTATCAATACAACACCCTGAGTGTATTAATGAGGATTCTTCGGGTGATTGTGCTTTGGATATCTTCCCTACCGACGATGCTTTAGCTGAGTTCTTGGGAGCTTATGACACTCTTCCTCGTTATCATCACAATAGGGGACTCCCTTATTGTTTGAACACCGAAGCTTATTTTGGAAAAGAGATTCATAATGATGAGATTGTGAAAGAATTCCCTCAGTTAAAGGATACTATTCAACAAAGTAATCTTCTCATAAGTGACACCACTGATGTTAAGATGGATCCTTGCAACAAAGAGAAAGTTATTAAAATTGGGAAATGTTTGGATGAAGAGGAACAGAAACAATATGAAGAACTATTGCATGAATTCCCTGAGATCTTTTCTTGGGCATATTCTGACATGCCTGGTATAGATCCTAAGATCGTTACTCATAATATTGTCTTAGTTCCTGATGCTAAGCCTGTGAAACAAAAGATTCGAAAAATGAATCCTAAGGTGGCTCTGCTTGTTAAAGCTGAGATTGAAAAATTATTGGAGGCTGGATTTATCCGCCCTATTGACTATTCCCCATGGATTTCAAATATTGTCGCTGTGGCTAAACCAGATAACAAAATAAGGATGTGTACCCACTTTCGAGATCTAAATAAGGCTTCTTTAAAAGATGATTTCCCTCTTCCAAACATTGACATGATAGTTGACTCTACGGCAGGACATGCCTTGCTATCCTTCATGGATGGTTTTTCAGGCTACAATCAAATTTTCATAAACCCTCAAGATCAATTCAAAACTGCTTTCACCACTCCTTGGGGTACGTTTTGTTGGATAATGATGCCTTTTGGACTTAAAAACGCCAGTGCAACTTATCAACGAGCAATGACCCTTATCTTTCATGATTATATGCATAAGATTTTAGAGGATTATGTTGATGATATTTTGGCCAAATCCTTTCTTCGCATGGATCATGTTAAAGTCCTTTGTCAAATCTTTGAAAGAATTCGTAAATATCACATGCGCTTGAATCCCCGAAAATGTGTTTTTGGTGTGGATAGTGGAAAACTATTAGGGTTCATAGTTTCGCATCGTGGGATTGAGGTGGATACTAAGAAAATAGATGCTATTGTTAACATGCCACCTCCTCGAAATGTGTCTCAACTTAAAAGCTTACAAGGAAAGATTCAAGCTATTCGTAGGTTTGTGTCTCAACTTGCAGATCGTACCTTTCCTTTTACTCAACTTCTTAAAAAGGATATCACTTTTCAATGGAATGAGGATTGTCAGCAAGCATTTGAAGATTTAAAAGTGTATTTGGCTAGTCCTCCTATTCTTCAACCTGCCGAACCTTCTAAACCCTTCCTTTTGTATACAGCTACTTCTTCTCATGCTCTCGCAGCATTGTTGGCACAACATGATAAAGATGGTAAGGAATGTCCGGTTTATTACATAAGTCATACCTTACTCGATTATGAGACCCGATATTCTGCGATAGAAAGACAATGCTTGGCCAAGTTGGTATTTGCGACTCAGAAATTGAGACATTATCTTTTAAATTCAGAAGTCCATGTCATGGTAAAGTTTGATCCTTTGAAGCATCTTTTCTCTAAAACTGATTTATCAGGACGTCTAGCTAAGTGGGTTATGATGTTAACTGAATTTGACCTTAAATTTGTTTCACAAAGAGAAATTAAAGGACAAGCGTTGACCGATCACTTAGTTGAGGCTCCTTCACCTTTCTCCTTCCCTAACCCTGAGTCCTTTCCTGACGACTTCATTCTTTCTATAGAGAAAGATGAAACTTGGGAGTTATACTTTGATGGCTCTAAGTGTTGTACGGGATCGGGGGCAGGTGTTGTTCTGATTTCTCCTACAAAGAAGTCCATTCCTTTATCATATCGTCTAAATTTCCTGTGTACCAATAACATTGTTGAGTATGAGGCTCTTATAGCGGGAATAAAAGCAGCCTTAGCTCTGAATATAAAACACATACATATCTATGGAGATTCACAATTAATTATAAGACAAGTAACAAGAATATATCAAGCAAAACAAGACAAATTATCACAATATAAAGATCTTGCTATCTCTTTATTACAAAATTTTGATTCTTATACCATGGAACCCGTTCCTTGAAAAGATAATCGACATGCGGATGCAATGGCATGTGTGGCTTCTCTAGTATCTTTAGAGGACCCTATGGTCGATCTTAATTTCATTATTCACAATCTTATTTCTCCGGCTATTGAAGATGATTCTAGCTTGATAACATGTTGTGACTTTGTAGACTCAGATGAATGGTTCTCGCATATCGTAAGATATTTGACCGATGGTACCTTTCCTGATTCCGCTAATAGGAACACTAGGGCTAGAATCCACAAGCTGTCTGCTAGATATATCATCCTTTCTAATGTCCTTTATCGAAGGGGTTATGATGGTCTTCTCCTTCGTTGTCTTAACAAGTCAGAAATCCCCATTGCTCTTGAAGAGGCACATTCAGGTGCCTGTGGGGGGCATTTTGGGGGCAAATCCCTGGTTCATAGGTTGCTTCGTATGGGATACTATTGGCAAACTATGCAGAAGGATTCCTTTTCATTTGTTAAAAAATGTCATCAATGTCAACAACACAATAATCTGATTCATGCTCCTGCCTAAGAACTTCGTTCTCAAGTAGCTTCTTGGCCTTTCTCCGCATGGGGTTTGGATCTTATTGGAAAAATTTCTCCTCCTTCATCTCAAGGACACACCTTCATTATAACTACAACAGATTACTTTACAAAGTGGGTAGAAGCTATTCCTCTTCGCTCTACTACTGCTGAAGTGATTTGTCAATTTCTTCTGGAAAACATCATTTCTCGATTTGGGATACCTTCCACTATTATCTCAGATAATGGGACATCATTTAAAAACAAGGATGTGAAGAAATTCCTCGAGAAGTATCATATCAAACATCGATTTTCTACACCATATTATCCTCAATCAAATGGCCAAGCCGAATCATCCAATAAGATAATTGAACAAATTCTTCGTAAAACCGTGAATAAGCATGGTAAGGATTGGAGTAACCAGCTGATCTATGCTCTTTGGGCCTACCGAACGAGTGTACGAATTGCTATGGGAACTACTCCTTATAATCTTGTTTATGGTGCTGATGCTATTATGCCCTTAGAATTAGAGATTCCATCACTTAGGGTTTCTCTCAAAGGTATAGTAGATGATGACTCTTATAGGGAACAACGACTTCAACAGCTTGAGATGCTTGATGAACAACGCATAAACGCTCTTGAGCATATTCAAGCGTATCACAAAACTCTACAACGAAGCTATAATGACAAGGTTATTCAACGTTCCTTCTCAGTAGGTGACTTAGTCCTTTATGAGAATCAGCACAATGTAAATGCCTTGCCTGCAGAAAAGGGAAAATTCAGTCCTAATTGGCTTGGACCATATATCGTTATTGAGGATTATGGATCAGGTGCTTACGAAATAGCGGATGTAGATGGTACGTCTCTTAAAGAACCTATTAATGCTATGCACTTGCGTAGATATTATGTTTAATTCTTCATTTTTCATCTATCTTCTTTTTCAATTCTTCAACATTGGATAATATGTTAGTATTTCTTAATTAAAGCAAAATAGAATTAAATGTTATGTTGTTTAATCTATATTGCTTCGTTCCCGACAAGCATGTCTTCTTACTTTATAGTTTGTCTTGAATTCATTTATGTAAATTGTAAAAGATTTACATTCCTATTATGCTAGCATATTATACAGTGTCTTTATGTATTAAGTAGGATCGTATCATGTTGTGTTTAAATTCAGAATTAAATCACATTAGTTATATGATTCTTAGGCTTAATGCATATTTCCTCCTTATCATCAATGTAGTACTTGATTAAACATTTTAATTAAGTCACACATGTATCAATTTAATCATGGAGCATTGAGAAGTCAATCACATGGAAATTAAATTCTGAACATACATGTACATTTACCAAATGTATTAGATTTAATCAAAAACAAAATATACATTGTTTTAAGCATTAAAGATAACACATTTGAGACAAAAGAGAAGCATGTATATATACATATATATGTGTGGATCGTATACAAATCTAGGTCACTGTACATCCAAAATGTGACCTCTCTTTTACATCATAAAATCATCTCCTATCCCTAGGGCTAGTGGCTGGAGAGTGTCGACTGGACGCTCCCTCCTGATCTGGCCGTGAAGGTGGACCCATGGGTGTGTAGCGCGATACAGATCGTGAGTGACTCCGAGAGGAACTCCTACGATCCCTATCCATAAGGATCGCGCGATAGGTGGTAGCCTCGGTCTGAGCCACTGCTAGATCTCGCCGCGCCTGCTGGGGGTCCTCTGATAGGACTCTCTCTCTGCCGCGCCTGCTGGAGGATCTCGATCCTCGTGGGACGCTCCGATCGTCGTGAAGGCATGGTGATGGCTAGGTGGGCTCCGCTACACTGAATAGTATCCGGAAATCGACAAAGTGACGAATACAAGTGTCACTTTCGAGGTATATACTCTCGTTTGTTTATTCTTACTTTTTGAAACCCTAATTTTTCCTCTGTCATTCATTTTATCATAACTTGAGTTTGGGAGATGCGATTTTCGAGCCGTTCATTGCGTTGGAATCGTATTTTCCTTCTCCTACTCTCGGGATGTTCCAAAAAAGTGCTCTGATGAAGCCTATTTCGCGAACACCCCTCATCAACACTCTCTTACACAATTTGTCACGAGTAAACATGCTACCGTGTTTCACCTCCCTAATAAGCAAGTCGAAACAGGGGGGGGCATATAGCTACTCACAGATTTCATCACTTTCCCTAGTAAGCATTAGGTGATTTTGTGATCTAACGTTTGTTTTGTAGGGTGCGGTTCCTAACTGTGTACTACAGATACCGCTGGGGGCTTCGTCCGACAACTTATGGATATATCCTTTTTTCAAATGATGTTTACTTTTCTGTACTTTAGCTTGCATATGCACGTAGTACTCATATGACCGCTAAAGTGGGCGCTAAATGTAGCGTCGTAAATTGTACGCACTCACTAGGGTGGTACAATTTCACACCTAGTTTAGCACCCGCCTTAGTGCATTTTACATTCTGCATTGCATTTCTCCTTAATCACTTAATTAATCAAATTAATTAGGTCTAAGGTTCCATTTCATCATTCTCTACATCACAAAGTTGGGCCCTTTCACTAAAGCACGCCCTTCGCATTTTATTCCTTCAATACATCACTTAATCAAAAACCCTAATTAAGTCCTATTCCGAACTTGGGGGGCTTGGTTTCGGGGTCAAAACATCTCGAAATCACCTGTAACTTTGGGATTCTCTCTAAAATCATCATATCCGACGGCCTTGAAAATTTGGTGAAAAGTTGTCAGGACCATGGCGCCCGGTGCACATGGTCCCGGACATTTTTCCCGAAATTTTAGGAGCGCGATCCAATCATAAAATAAAGCTTAACCCCAAGAAATTGGCAGGATATTCAATCTCTAGGTCGGCCAAAATACGAATTTACGACCTAGGGTTTCATACATAAGAGCTCTCTTTCTTCATTTGGAGGGATCAGATTTTTGTTTCCAGGAACTTCATATGCAGCGAAAGAGCAGATCTTTGAGGACTTCAACATCTTATAACATCTTTCTATCAAGCATCTATCAAATTCATTCATCCACTTAGGGCTTGGAGGACATTGAAGAACAATAGGAGATTACCGACTGAAGATTGGCTTGTACTCCTCCCTTGAGGGTTGGGTATGATTTCGTATTGTTTTCATGTCTTTGCATAAGCTTTGATACATCATTTATTCATGCTTTAAATCACATTGCATCTTGATTTAGAGCATTTACATTATCATTTACAAGCAATTAGGGTTTACTTTCTAGGTTGCTCTAGTTTGCTTTCTTGCATTTTGGACCTTGCACACACACTAGGTCTGCACACACAATACATTTTACAAAACAACTTGGCTATTCGTGGAGGTGGAAATCACCGAAGCGGGGGTTTGACTAAGGCAAAACCCTATATAGCCGCCCCTCCCCCTTTTCAGATATTATTGCAGGTTTCGGGATTCGGACGACGCCGCAAGATACAGATCCGGAGAGAGAAAGTTGGGACAACACTCTATTTGAAATTGCAGGGCAGGAGACCGGGACAGGGGCGCTAGGCGCCCTGGTCCCTGGGACAGAGGCGCTGGGTGCCCTGGTCCTCTGGACAGACAGTTGCAGACAGTTTCCAGACAGTGTTTCAGAGTGCAGAACAGTGGTTTCCGGTGCAGTTTTCAGGACAGTGGTGCCCGCGCCCCCGTCCCGAACATTTTCAGTCCGATTTTGACTCCGGGTACATATCTGCATTCTTATTTTATCCTTACATTTACAGCTATTCATTGTTTAATCTCAATTCTGCAATCTTGTTATTGGTTCATACTTGCATTTTGGGATTAGGGTTTGAACTTGCATTACTTAATCTTACAGTTTCAACAAGGGAATAGGAATCCTAATAGATATCCTATGGCTCTCTCTTTCACCAAAAGAAGTAGCCAATTGTGCGATATCTCTAGGCTCTTTCGTATTCCATAATGTGTGTCAAAAGGTAGGATTAGGGTATGTTGACCTAGTCTCGCTTTTTCCCCCACACAATAACAACTAATTTGTTTACACCAAAAAGGTCATATGACTATCCAATCCACCTTTGGATGCATGGTCAACATGGGATCTGAGAATACTAGGGGGGACATTAATCTCATGGTGCTTGATCATACTTAGGGTCATGTAGTGTTAGTTCTAGTTATTTCTACAATGAGGAATGTCTTTCGTAGATTGTAGAGAATTTATTCCTAACAACAAAAATAGGAGGGAAAAGCTTAATATTGAAAATACTTGTATCTCCTCTCGCATGCTCCAATTCTCACCTAATGGCCCTTCACCTAAAAGGGATAAGGAAAAAATAATGGAAGGATACAAGTAGGTTCAATCATTATTGGTTTCTTCTAAGATTGACTCAACTTCTCAATATTATTGTACATCCAAGTTGGTTGGCTACAATAAAGTTTTTGATTAGGATAAAATAGGTTTTGAAGGGGCCCTGAAACCCTTAAAATCAGAGAATTGACATCGAAAAATGAACTAGACTCCTAAGTAGCGAACAATAGGTTTTAGAAGGACCTCAAACCTTCTGGACTTACGAGCATCCAAAGCCCAAAACCCAACGGTTTTAAAAATGTAAACAATCAATCGGCACAACCACAACCAACCAAGAACAACATCAAGAGAAAGACATTATAGCACAGGTTGGCCCAAGAAAATAGTCTAAGTCATAAAACTAGAACCCAAAAACAAAGAACAAGGGTTGTCCAGGCACCCTCAACCAACATGAAGGGTTTTTCCAAGCTCCCATAACCTTTAGCATAATTTCTGAGCCACAAAAACCCACAAGGCCCAAACCTAACAAAAATTAAACATTGGCCAAACTGGGCCTTTGAAAACTGCTAGCATCCAGCAAGTCCCTGCAAACAACAAAGAAAATAGGCTTTTTTCAGGCTCCCTCAACCTTGATAGTGGGTTTTGCAAGGCTCCCACAACTTGACAAGGCCCATACAACAACAACTCATCTTGAAGGTACATTATGGGAAATAGGGTTTTGAAAAGGCACCTAAAACCTTCTACAAAAGAAACCAAGAGGGTTTTTATAGGCTCTCTCAACTAGCAAAACAATTTGGGAAACTGGGTTTTGACTAGGCACCTAGAACCATCTGCGAAGAACTCCATGAGGGTTTTGACAGGCTCCCTCAATCAACAACATGAATAGCAATAGTCAAAATGCTCCCTCACACCTGCTCTCCACCTCAATAGGAAAAAGGGACACCTCAATGGGACAAGAAGGAGAGCTAACCGACTACCTAGACAATCCATTCTTAGCCACAAACAACAGTAGCCAAAAAGCTACCTCACACCTACTCTCCAGCTCACTAGGAGAAAGGGTCCCCTCAATAGGACAAGAAGGAGAGTAGACTGAGTACCAAGACAATCCATTTTCAACCCAAAACCAAAGTAGCTCTCCACCTCCATAGGAGATTAAACCGCCACCAACAAATCCCAAAGATATCGGCGAGTAAAGTTTCTACATATGCATGTATAAAATAAATAAAAAAATCAATGAGCTTTAAATAATCTTGATTACAAATATCTAATTGTTTCTTTCTCTTTTTAAGAAGTTCTTACATATGTTCCTTATTCTTAATTCTTTTGTATTCCCGTTGTCTATATGCTACTTGTTATTTATTCTTTCCCTTTGTTCATCGATTAGATTGTATTTGTATTCTTTTTATCTTTTGAAAACATCACTCAAGAAACTTGTTCCCACTTTAGTCTTCCCTGATTAGTATTTTCAATCGATTTCTTTATACTTTATAATAAAACATGGCAACATCGTAATATTCCCATGCTATCAATTGATTATTTATGGTATGAAAATCTTCTGATAAAATCGGTGGAACTATTTTTCTCCATGCTTGCATTATTCTTATCCTTTACCGAAGTTGCTTTCATTTGTTTCCTACCATACTTATTCCTCTTTTCAAATGGATTCCTCGAAATAATTCAACACTTTATCTGATGAAACTCATTCAATGGACTTTTCCTTATTCTCAGAGAAGAAAATAGAGTAATCCTTCATAGTAACAGAAATATGCCTTGGGTGACCACTGCTAGGTATATCGTTGTAACAGATGTTGAAATATCATCAGCCTAGAATAATAATGGAGTCACTTTTACCGTCATACATGTATGATCACTCATATTATTCCCCCTGTCATATCATTCACTATAACATAATATTACATTATATATACATTGTATTGTTACATGTGAATATGTAATATATTGCAGTCTCTTCTGTGATGACTAAGAATATATGTAACTATATTTAGAAGGAAAGGAAGGATTCGACCAGATAAATATTTTGATATAAGTTAGAGTGTGTTTGATAGCCAAGAATGACTTGCCCGCAGTAAGCCATTCTCGGCTCTCCATCACACTTTTCTTCACAGGGTGACATGGTGAGGACTTGCAATAATGATTAATCATCATTTTAGTTTTCATGTGTTAGTTTTATATTTTATATTTTATATTTTTTCATTAGTTAATTTTTCTGTGTGGTTTGTAGTATTTTGATTTCTAAGACTTATAAAAAAATTTGATTAGGGTTTTGAAAGGATCTAGAACCTGTAAGAATGTCTATGGAAAAAACTGTGTATATTTTCTGCATTAACAATCCATAATGAAAAAGAAAAAATTGCATCATATAGAAAGAAACAATACAGGTATAACTTCACCCCAACTACAATTCAGGTTATCACGAATTGTGAGCAGATCAAGAGATTTTCCAAATCGGAGCTTGCAGATAATAAAAGATATCCTCTCAAAGCGAATTCACACAATTGAATTTAGAGGTGAGTTGGCTATGTATGTGAAAAAGGGCTAATACACGTCATTTTAATCTGTATATTACACTGTTTTTACTCCTCTTTGATACCTCATTCGGAAAACTAAATTTTGTGCAAAAATATTTGTGTGTTTTTTAAATAATTATTCAACAATTTTGAAAATACATCGAGTATATTAATGTGCTTTCTTGACTTAGATTTCATGTGAGAGGGAGTGTTGAACTGCAATGCCAAATTATAGATCCTTACCATAAAGAAGACGATCTTTCAAGCTTCTTTCTTTTAGGGGAATGTGATTCCTTTCCTGATGACGAATCTTCTTTCCTTAATATTAAAGGGAGCACTTTTTAAAGATTCTAAAGTTAAAAAGATTCATTCTTTTGAAATCATTTTTTGAAAATTTAGAAGTTTCAGAGTCCTGATGAAAAAATTTCAACTATAGTCGTCAAAACAAAAGGTAATATATGATTCTTCATTCTTGTGCTATTCTAGTCTAGTAGAAAGTGTTCTATAATTTTAATTACTTTTCATATTTTTCAATTTGGGAATTTATAAATGATTTACTTTATTAATAAAAATTAATTCTTATTTTTACATTTTATTTATTTATTTTGGAAAGAGATCATAATCTTTCTTTACCACTTGCAACTTGGCTGCTAATTATTTGAATTTTTCTTCATGTTTTAATCCACTTTCTTGATGCAAGCCTCATCAAGTGAGTGGGGTTGAGCTACAACATAAATTGATAGATATTTCTTAGGATGAGGGTGATCTTTTAGACGTTTCTTTTGATAGTTCATTTTCTCTTTCTTTAGTTTTCCCTTCACCGTCCACTACCAACATGTCCCAGGCTTTAGGTTTCTTGGGGAAGATTCTGCCTTCCACAATATATGACACCAGATTACCTTTCATATCCTTCTTCCAAAGAGCTTCATTTTATTGAAATTATTGCACTTATCCAACTCAGTTTGAATGAGATCTCCACCAATGGTAGTACATTTCTTAGAGAAACCAATAGCACGGGTTGATAAGGGATTGCTAAAACTAGCTTTGGGAAATGTAACTTTCACCAGATTTAACAAAGTGACTCCACATCAATAAATTATTGAAGTACAATATGATCAAGATAATAAATGAAAAGGAAATTTTTAACTCTTCAAGTATCATTGGGACTAATGTCTTCTCATATTATAACATGAATGTTGTTAGGAAACTCATGCTATATCATCAATATTTTGAGCTTGTTGGAGAAGGAACCAATGTTTTCTAGCTTGTTTTTTGTCTTATTTCCTTCCCTAAGTTTGTGTTGGATCCTTACATGGGAAAAGGTGGCTAGGACACTTTGTCATTTGGTGATAGGATCCATCAAACTCTAGCTTGGCTTAGCATTTCCTCTCAACATCTTGATGACGTTTTTGCATTCACCTTCAATTATGATTTTTTGGTAACCCTTGTCCTTAGCAATGGAAATATCATAGAAAGTAGCTACCACTTATGGCATATTGGAGGTTTGAATGCCTAGGTTTGGCATGTAGGCCAACATCATTCTACCATCAAGATCTTTGATGACCCCACCCCAACCTGCCCAATGTGGATTCTTTTTAGAAGACCCATCAAAATTAAGTTTTAACCATTGAGGGGGACTAATTTGGGTATAAATTGTTAATAGAAAATAGTTATTAATTTTGGGATTTGATTTTTATATGATTGGAG
Source organism: Cryptomeria japonica (assembly GCF_030272615.1). Classification (NCBI taxonomy): domain Eukaryota; kingdom Viridiplantae; phylum Streptophyta; class Pinopsida; order Cupressales; family Cupressaceae; genus Cryptomeria; species Cryptomeria japonica. The sequence continues at coordinate 14,463,341 of NC_081415.1, read as the reverse complement.
AGGACCCATAATCCCCCTCTTATAGATAAAAAAATTATAATGTGTACTTTAGTTTGAACTTTAATAAATTAAAAGGTGGAAATTATGGGAAAATATTGCATTCAAGGGAGAAGTGGCCTAATATTATATTTTGGAATTAAGGAGAGATCTAGGACAACAATTGGTAATGAATCATCATTCACCTATGAGTTTTTTTAGAATTAATTAAAGAAGTTATTAGTTTGCTTTTATATTATATAGGTGGTCTGTGCTTTTTGAGAGTGGAGATATTTTTAGTTTTTCATTATTATGTATTTGTAATAATTAATGTGTTATGTTAGGGCCCAAATTTGATGATCAGCCATGTCTATCAAGTCAATATTCTATGAGAGTTATTTGTTAGAATAGTTGTCATTGATGTCAAAGTAAGATGTCAAAGTATATTAAATTCAAATGTTATAATTGATGTCAAAGGTATTGGAAGTTATAAGAGTTGTCAAAGGTGAGAAAGTATAAATGAGATTGTTGGAAACATTATCATTTTTATTAAACAAAAATAAAAGTAGTTTGTTATACATTCCCATTGAAGAAAGCTGGTGAAATAAGAAAAAAGACACAAGAGATATTCATATTTAAACATAATAAACAATACTATGAGAAAGATGTTGGAGAAAAAGTAAATATTCTTTATTAATTACATTTACAGATTATCCATATTGAACCATACATGGAAAGATGCAGGTCAATTACTCAAAAAATTGTATGGTCAGGATGATTTGATTGTGGATTTAAGAGTAGATGAAAGAGATGATTGAAGACAAAAGATTACACAACAATTGATCATATATTAATAATAACAAGGAAATTAAGAACAAAAAATAATAATGATTCCATAAAAGAGAATTGATCTATTTAAAAGACAAAAAAAAAAATTAAAACAAAATTATATAAGATGTACCTCTCTTAAGAGATGTACCTATGATAACATCTCTTAAGAAAAAGAGCATTGATCCAAATAAAGATGTCACTCTCATAGGAGATGTACCTCTTCATAAATATATTTGAAGATATAAATAATGGAGATGACTAGGGGTTTAAAATATATTTTTCATTGAATATCATTCGTATGAAGAAACAAAAATAGAAATGTATCTCACCAGATTTGTGAGATTTGTGAGTGATCTTATAATAGATTTATAAGATTGCAAAAATTGTTAAAGATTGGAAGTAGATGTTTGGAGTAGATATAAAGACATATCAAAGAAAATTAATAAGTACAATTACAAAGGAATGCATTACATTAATTAAGATTAAGTTTGTGAAGGAAGGACTTAGATTTGTGAAAGAAGAAAATTTTATTATAGTACACAAATTTGTAAAAGGAGCACATCATATTATAGTACTTAGATTTGTAAAAGAAGAATATCACATTATAGCGTTCAAATTTGCGAAGTAAGAACATCAAATTATAGTGATAAAACTTGTGTATGGAAGATAAAAGGTATATCATTGATACAATAGAAAATTTGTGTGAGAAGAGAGAGGTTGATTTCAAATTATAGTGATAAAACTTGTGTATGGAAGATAAAAGGTATATCATTGATACAATAGAAAATTTGTGTGAGAAGAGAGAGGTTGATTTCAAATTATATTGATAAAACTTGTGTATGGAAGATAAAAGGTATATCATTGATACAATAGAAAATTTGTGTGAGAAGAGAGAGGTTGATTTCAAATTATAGTGATAAAACTTGTGTATGGAAGATAAAAGGTATATCATTGATACAATAGAAAATTTGTGTGAGAAGAGAGAGGTTGATTTCAAATTATATTGATAAAACTTGTGTATGGAAGATAAAAGGTATATCATTGATACAATAGAAAATTTGTGTGAGAAGAGAGAGGTTGATTAGAAGAGTATTTTGTGAAATACTTAGCAGATCTTAAAGAAAGATAATAGCAGATCTATAACAATTTTTTAGAAGGATTTTAGTATATGAGAGTAGATTGGTGACTGAGAATGAACAATGATTTGAGAAGAGGAATAAATTGTATATTTTGTGAGACACTTATGTTGAGTTTTTTTGTAGCTTAGAAGGTGTTGATTGTGGAAGTTGCTTAAAAGAAGTTCAAGTTGAATGTTCAATAAGAGAATATTTTCTATTTTGTAAAAATAATATTTCTTAGAGTTGTGAGGTTAACACCAAGAGACTGTTTTTCATTTTGTAAAAGAATATTTCCTAGAGTTGTGAGGTTAACACCAAGAGAAGTTTTATGTGTGAGTTAGTCTAAGTTATGTGAGACAAGTTTCTTTTCTCTTGCATCATGTAAGGAAAGTTCTAGTTTGCATCATGTAAGGATTGTTTCTCTTAGGTTGTGTCATGTGAGGAAATTTTCTCTTGTCTTGCATATTAATATTTCATCAAGAGGTCTATATATGTAATATCATTGTAGCAACTAGTATTGTATTTGGAAAGAAATTTTTCTCTTCAAGCTTACTAGAAGATTCAAAATTTGCAAGTTTTTTCCCCACATTGGAGTTTCCTAGGTATATCGGTGTTGTCTGTGTTATTTAATTTGTTTGATTGGCTTCGTGTGAATTTTCTTCCACTATTCATTATTGTTAATTAACCTAGTGTATTAATTGTTACAAATCAAATAGGTAAACATTATTCTTGTTTCTAAACTGTGATATTTGTTGAGCAATTGATCTATCTTGGGTTAGAAAAATAATTAACATGGTATCAAAGCTTTAAACTCTGAATACAAAGCCAATTTTTGTGACACAAATTTTTAAGATTTCAATTTTCAATTTCTTTGAGGTTTTTATTTCACAATGGCAACTAGTGTTCGACATGAGGACAATCTTGAGGGTGTATCTAACTTCTTATAATTTGGAAGGTTTAGATTACATCCATTCTCAAGGAGAATAGGTTATGGATCTATGCTAGTATAGACGTTACTCTACCAACAAATGATCCTAGTACCGTATATTTGCATTAAATCAAGGAGGCCAAGGCTCAGAGGATTATCCTTGATGGGGTAAAATAAAATTTGATTCCTCATCTATTTGCGAAATACATTGCCAAGGAAATGTGATATACGCTCACAAAACTTTATCAGAATGACTATGAGAGTCGTAAGATGATGCTCAAGGAAAAATTGCATAACACCAATATGTCCAAGGGTGAGAGCATGACCTCCTACGTTTCCAGGATAACACAAGTCAAGGATCAGTTGGCTACTATTGGAGAGATGATTTTTGATTATGAGCTCATGTAGATAGCTCTGAATAGTTTCTCGAAGCACTGGGAAGTGTTTGTCAAGTGTGTTGTTGGAAAAGATCACCTACTCGACTAGGTGAGGCTTTGGAATGATTTTGTCTAGGAAGAGATCTATGAAATTACTCATCAAGGAGTTTAGACAAAGAAGCTTGAAGATGAATAAAATATTTCTCTTGCAAGAAAGGGTAAACAAACTCTCAGTAAAGGGAAAACTAAATGTTCTCCTTCCAAGAATGGGAAGAAGAAAGATCTAAGATAAATTATTTTTTCTATCATCAAATGGATTACTACGCTAGTCAATGTCCGAATAAGAAAAACAAGGGTAATTCAAAGAAGCAACTTGTGGCTACTGTAGAAGTGGATGAGTATGCAACACATATTGAGAATGAGTTTTCACTCATTTCTTATCTCTCAAGTTTAATTGTCAATAGTTTTTGGTATATTGATAGTGGGGCTTCTTGCCACATGACGGGAGTTAGAGAATATTTCACCAAGTTGGACGAGAAGAAGTTGGACTTTTCTATTGAGCTTGGAAACAATTCCAAGTACCATGCAACTAGTGTTTGCATGGTCAAGTTTCAAAGGGATTCTGGCAAACCTCTTTTGGTGGAGGACATGTTGTATGTCCCTGACATGACAAAGAATTTAATCTTTGCTTCTACTCTAGAGGAAAATGGTTACATCATGACCTTTGAATGGGGAAAAATCTATATCCATCCTAAGAATTCAAAGGTAGAAAAAGAAATTGGAGCCAGGCATGGCAACTTGTTTGGATTACAGTTTGGGCCAACACAAGCATTGGTGAGTAGCACTAGAGGGCTTGTAGAATTGTGGCACTAGAGGATGGCTCACTTTCGCCATGTAACACTTAATGTGCTCAAGAAAATAGCGACAGGAATGCCTAAGATGGTCAAAAATCATGAGGTGTGCAAGGGTTGTGATCTTAGAAGATATACCAATACCAATTTTCCAAGCAGCAACAATGGATCGAAAGGGATTTTGGATCTCATACACTCAAATGTGTGTGAATGGGTACAAGTATTATGTTACCTTTATTGATGATTTTTTGAGGAAGAGATGGATATATGGTGCAGGAGCACCCTTCCAAACTCTTTCTCTTTCTTTTTTTTGTTGGTGTTATGCTTCTTATGAAGCCATTGTACATGAATAAGAGCCATGAGCTCATATGTGTTAGACTAGGTCCTAGTTGTAGGTCCTTAGTGTTTGTTGTGATTTCTTGTGCAGGAGAGGTTGAGTGTGCCTGGAGTATGTGTTAGGCCTTATTGGCATGTAGATGTCCTTAGGATACCCAAAATAGGCTTAGGAGTCATGAAAAGCAACAATGGCAAAGTTGCTCAAAAGATGCAAAAGTTGCATGACAACTTTTAAAAGTTGTCAAGCAACTTTTAAAAGTTGTCAAGCAACTTTTCCACCCAAAATGGTCTTAGACCCTTGTTGTGCATGAAGAGCCCTAATTTTTGGCACACTAACTAAGAAAAAGGTAGTATAAGTACTTGCAAACCCTAAATAAGTGGGTTGGATGTCAGACATTGTATAGCCCTAGCAAAAAGATCAGACTGAGACTATAAAACTGTTACCAGTCAGTTTGAATGAAGAAAACAAGCAAGTTATGGGATTGAGAAATGTCCAAAACTATGTGGAATGTTTGTCATGGTGTAATTACTTTAATTTCAAGCAATTAGTTTAGGTTTTTACTTGCAGATTGAGTGTGTTTATAAAAAGTTTGTAAATTGTCTTCTTATTGTCCAGTTTTGGATAGGATTGTGTAAATGACTGCATAACTCCATTCCCCGTTGTGGAACCACCATGAAACCATGGAGAATGAGAGTGAAAACCTTGTACCATACTTCTAAACAAGTAGGGTCCTTGAAAATGCAGGAAGGCCAAGCAAAGACCCACTCCTAGGTGAGCCTGGATAGTGCCCGGTTAGGAGAGGCTAGATTGCAGAGGTCTTACTAGATTGTAGAGGTCTTGGAGAGCAAGGTTGGATAGACGAGAGTACACCCATTGGAGGAGGTGTAGAGGAGTGTTTGAAGCATCATTGGTGTGAAGGACGAGTATCCACCAATCCAAACAAGGTGGCTAAAACATAAAACACTCACTGTGACCCAGGCAGACCATAAAACCCTCACAAAACCCTTAAAAACCCCAAAATTTTCCCTAGGCACTGTACGACCACTTGGAGGCCCAAAACCTAGAAAATTCTTGAGCACTTTCCAATTGAATGGCAGTCCATTTTGGGAGTTTGGGTTGTGCATGCATCATTTGTGCAAGAAAGCCCTAAAGGACCGGGTAGGAGGCCTAATTGGTCCTAATCCTTGTAGCCCTATTTTGTAAGTAAAAACACAAAACAATGAAATCGGTAGAAAGGATGAAGGTAGCAATTTCTTGGGGGCACATGGAGGGATGAAAAACATGGTTTAGGGCCTGCTATAACCTTGCTAAGACCTTGGAAAGTGTGGAATAATCCTTAGCCCTTATTAGCCATAGTAAGGGGTTTTGAGTCTCATGAGTAGGTGAGACCTTAGGAGCAGTATAGAAACTCATTGGTGGGTGGATTGGGCAAGGTCAGGGGATTCCTCAATCAAAGGGAAGTCCTAGAGACCCTAGGGTGTGTAGAGAACACCAGGTGATCCCAGGGAAGGATCCAGGAGCATAGACTAGGCTAGTCTAACCCAGACTCCATCCCATCAATATATATTATGAAGAATAAAGATGAAGCCTTCATTAGGTTCAAAGAGTTTAAGGCTTTCGTGGAGAACCAAATAGGGAGGAAGATCAAGATACTTAGATTTTATAATGAAGGTGAGTATACCCTGAATGCCTTCAAATATTTTTATACTCAAGAAGGTATCAAGAAAGAGTTGACAATTTTGTACAACCCTCAGCAGAATGGGGTTGTTGAATAGAAAAATAAGGCTATAATTAGATCAGCCAAGGCCATGCTTCATGATGAGGATTTGCCTTTGTTTTTATAGGTAGAAGCTTCCAATACAATTGTGTATTTGTATAATAGGAGTCAACACAAATTTTTGGGGGAATTGACTCCAAAAACTCACTAGGAAGAAACCAAATTTGGAGTACATTCACATCTTTGAATTCCTTGTGTATTTTCATATTCTCGTGGAGAAGAGAACCAAGTTGGAACCAACTATAGAGAAGGGTATCCTATTTAGGTATAGTGAGACTTTTAAGTCTTGTTGGGTTTACATTCCCACCCTCATGAAAATAGTTTTTCACAAAGATGTAAAGTTCGAGGAGGAAAGGGCTCTTCAGAACTCTGGAAGCTTGATGGAGGTTCATAAAGAGGAGTACGAATCCAAGGTTGAGGTTGTAAAAATTCCTCAGACTTAGTCACACAAGTTGAAGAGAAGAGTAGGCAAGCCAAGCAAGTTGATCAAGAGGAATAATAGTGGATTTTTTGGCCTCAGACTCCTATCATAGGGAGGAGAAGAAATAGGGTAGCTGAGAAAACAGTAAGAGAGGCCCAAGAGTATGTTAGTGATCTTTAGAATCCTATTAGATAGATAAAGGCTCCTAGACATTATTATAGTTATATGACACTTATGAGTGAACTAATTGAGGTGGATCCTTCCATCTTTTAGGAGGTGTCCAAGCACAAGGTGTGGAAGGATGTCATCATGGAAGAGTATTCTTCTATCATGAAGAATAGTGTGTGGGAGGTAGTACCATGACCCAAAAACAAGTTAGTGGTGGGGTTGAGATGGTTGTATAAGATCAAGAATGTTGCAAATGGTAGTGTGGAAAAGTTTAAATGTTGGTTTGTATCTAAGGGATTTTCTTAGAAGGAAGGTATTGACTATGATGAGACCTTTGCTCTGGTAGCTAGGTACTCATCCATAAGGGCTATCATTTATGTATTAGCACATATTTGAGGTGCATTGGAGGGATTCCCATCTGTGCAGCTTGAAGAGAGAATTATATGGGCTCAAGCAGGCTCCCTGGGAGTGGTATGCATGCATTGATGGTTACTTGTAGCTCGTGTAGGCTTCACCAAGAGTGAGGCTAATCCAAACCTATATTATGTTCAAGTGAAGGGAGAGATTCTCATATTGGTGTTATATGTTGTTGAATTATTTCTTATAAGGTCAGAAGAGCGCATAATAAAATGCAAGTGGGATCTTGAAAGAGAATTTGAGATGAATTAGTTGGGGTTGATGCACTAATTTCTCAGATTGGATCTATGACAAAAAGAGGGAGAAATCTTCCTTAGAAAGGGGAAGTATATAATTGATATCTTGAATCGATTTAGGATAGAAAATTGTAAGCCTATGTTCATGCTACTTGTGACCAACTAGAAGAAGATTGATGCTTCCAAATCAGAGGTAGTGGAACCAACTTTATACTATAGGATCGCCTATGTGTCTGGTCAACACAAGGCAATACATTTGTTTTGCAGTGAATTCCCTAGGTCATTTTATGGTGGAACCTAAACCTATGTATTGGATAGCTACAAAGAATATTTAAGCTATCTTTAAGGCATAGTTGATTATGGGTTAAATTATATTCAATAGGATGTAGTGAAGCTCTAGGGGTTCACCGATGCAGACTAGACAGGCAGTACAATTGACAAGAAGAGCACTTCAGGGTGTTGTTTTAGTTTGGGATCAAGAGTGATCTCTTGGTATGATAGGAAACAAAAGTCATTTAAACTAAAACTGTGGAGGTTGAGTATATGGTAGCTAGTATGGCTATATGTGAGGCTATCTGGCTTCAAAAACTTCTAGCTAGGCTCTTTGATTAGGAGTTAGATCCTATAGTCATTTATTCTGATAATCAAACTTGTATCAAACTCTCTGAGAATCGAGTGTTTCATGACAAGTCAAAGCATATTGAGATCAAGTACCACTTCATAAAAGATTTTGTGGGGAAGAAGATACTGAAGCTACAATACATTCCTATAGATGAGAAGATAGCAGACATCTTGGTGAAGGCCTTGATGAAGAGTAAGTTTATATTCTTTAGGGATACATTGGGTGTTGTGAAGAACACCTTCCTCTCTAAGAGGGAGTGCTAAGTTTTCTATGGCTCAGAAGGTGTTGAGTGTGGAAGTTGATTAAGTGTAGCTTGAGTTGAATGTTCAATAAGAGTGTTTTTAATTCTGTAAATAGAATATTTCCTAGAGTTGTGAGGTTAATGCCAAGAGCATTTTTATGCGTGAGTTATTCTAACTTATGTGAGACAAGTTTCCTTTCTCTTGCATCATGTAAGTAAAGTTCCAATTTGTATCATGTAAGGAAAGTTTCTCTTGTCTTGCATGTTGAAGTTTCATAAAGAGGGCTATATATGTAAGATTTCTATAGAAACTAGAATTTCATTTGGAAGGAAATTTGCTCTTGATCCTGAATACAAGATTCAACATTTGCAGGATTTTTCCCCACATTGGGGTTTCCTGGGTATATGGGTGTTATCTAGATGTTATTTTGTTTATGTGGCTGGTTTCGTGTGAATTTGTTTTTGTTGTTCATTGTTGTTAATTAACCTAGTCTATTAATTGTTACAAATCAAATAGGTAAACATTATTCTTGTTTCTTTTCTCTGACATTTGTTGAGAAATTAATTTGTTGCTAGGTTATAGAAATTAACAAGTTAAATGATATCATCATGAATTAAATCATTAATATGAAAAGTGGAGAGTTATGAATAAGATACATTTTGAGATCATTCAAGGAAGATTATTTCAAGAGGAAGAGTGATATCAAACAAGAGATTTGATTGTCCATCATCTATTGAAGGTGCAACATCCAAGAAGGCAGAACCTAGTTTCTTTTTGGAAGTTGGTGCTTCTTAAAGGAGGGATAGCTATCTCTCACTAAGTTGGTTCATAGCTATGAGAGTTTATGCCTATGAATTGAGGGGATTAGTGTTGGTTGTGGGTTGGTGCCTACAAAGTTATAAGAATATTTTATATATGAGCAATATTATATAATGGTTTTCTCTCATAAGGGTTTCTATGTAAATATTATGTGTCATTATGTTCTTCTCATGTGCATATTTATTGATGTCAAGTAAATGATATTATTATGATTGATAAAGTGTTAAATTGGTAAAAAGTTGCATCATACTGATTCCTACCACCCCTCTATTATATTTATGTGCTCTTCATTATTCATTCAAAATTGCTTACACATGATTACACACAATCAAATGAACTTATATAGTTTTAACAATTTATCCAATATTTTAATTTTTATGTAAGTTAATCTTTCAAAGATTATAATTATATTTGATTACAAAAAAAATTACTATATACAATCATATGACCACTATTTTTAGGCCCTAGCTATAATCAAGTCCTAATGCTATTTTAAGGAATTTATTAGAGTATATTTTAGGTTTTCTTATCCTTTCTTTATCATCATTGATCATGTATTGGGCGTCATATAAGATTTCTTGGCTAAAGACAATGACATGATTGTATGTAGTCTTAGCCTTAATTTAATGACCATCATTCTTTGCAGTGACAGTGTGATGTGCATAGGGTTACTTAACTACTAATTAATATTCTTCATCCATTGGAAATTATTGACTATTGACATCATTGTTCACTATCCTTAATCGATGATTTATTTATATCCTTACTTTGGTTTATGTGTTCATGCTTGCCAACTGGTCATTGTTTTTGCAGTCAAGTGTATTAGTCTTCACACAATTTGGAATGTTTTGCCAAAAAAATAAGTTTCCTTCTTTATTTAAAACTTATTAAATTGGGGAAGTTACATACTCCATGATTAACCTGATAAGCCCCTCATGAAGGACCAGATTATCTAGATTCTCAGCATGCTTAGTTAAACTATTTTCCAAGGATAAAACTAGGTAGAAGGGGATGGAAATAATTTTACCATGCCTAAAATCATTTAAGATTATAAAATGATACAAGAAAATACTAGCATATCTACCATCAAGAGTGATGTACCTCATCATGAATTTTGCCATGTCCGCCTAGAGGGAATTCAATTCTTTCTAGTTATAGCCACCATCCACCATTTTAGAAACCCTCTGTCGTTCCGCTTCCTTGTCAAAAAAAGCAGCAATGTCCTTTTCACCCAATTCCCTCTCTCTATAGAATTTCTTGCCCTCCATATAAAGTCCAGTAACAGTGGCAACTAGGGTTTCGTCAACACAGAATTCCGCCCCATAAATGGCGAACACACCCTTGTTCCAACTTTTAACAAAGCTTTCAATAACTAGGCAAGAGTTGCCATGAAGTCTCTCTAGATAGGGGACCATCCCACTATTATAGATTTCCTCCCTGACCTCCTTATTCTTCTACCACTTATCATAGGTCATGGGTTCATGTCTATTCTTGTCACCACCCATTCTATTACTCAGGCAATCCAGATAGCTACTCTCTAGATCCAAAACTAGTAAAAAGCAAAACCAGAAACATGGCAAATTAAAGTTTTTAGAGAGGCTTGCATCCATGTTGATTACATGATATATAAGTTTATTTGGTTTGAGAGATTGAATGGGTTTGGGCAATGTCATAGCTTTTATTTGGGTTTTTTATGGAGGAAATGATACTTGACACAGTTGGCATTTAGAGGTGTATGTAGAAGAACATGCTAGAGGTTTTGATTTTTAGTGTTACTTTCTTTCCCCTTGGTTATATTCCAGGATGTTCAACTCACATTACATTTGATTTGAATTTTTTTGGAGCTATCTAATCACTAGCTTGTGTTCATGTGTTGTCATGTGGGAGATGGCATGGAGGTTCCTTTATCTCTTTCCTTTTGTTGGTTGTGGAGAACATGGGAGAGTATTGTAGACTTGTGATGAGAGTTGTACTTCCAGGTTATTGGCTTACATGATATGCATATTATTATGGATGTTCCTAATACTACATGGTTATTGTTACCATTTATATGAGATGCTATTAGTGAATCTTTGGGGTATATTGATTATTTTTAGATTTGACATTACCTATGCAATGGGAGTTTCTAGGCATACATATGTGACAAGTATTATACTTCTAGAGCTTATGGCTGCATGTTATAGGTTGTATATGTTGGTGATATGGGATTCACTTGATATCTTTTATGTACCTTGGAGGTATGGATAGTTATTGATTCTTGAAAACCACCGATACATTTGATACCATTGGATTGAGGTTTGTGTTTGGGATATTAGTTGAGGCAAGACTTACAATTAATTGTGATAGATTTTGTGGATTTCTCTTTGGATGGCCTCCTATGTGCACTAGTAGTAACATGGTGGAGGCTAAGAGAATTCATGTATGAGATGGTGGTCACTTCATTTCTTGTTGTAGGTATCTTGATGGATAACATGGAGAATTTTGATTCCTTTATACTAGGTATATGTGGCTAGAGGTAATTGTAAAGCGGAAAATCATGATCGAACCCTAGTTGCTCTCCCCTCTTCCAACTCCAAGGAGAGAGAAGGGAGGTTCACTAGGGTTGATGGTTTTCACTTAGGGGAGAGACTTTACATTCAAAAGAGGGGTTGAAACCCCACAAGATCCAATCCCACACAATGCAAGATTGGATGCTAAATGTGTTTCAAGGGTTATGACAACAAGGCTACCCTCTTTTGTAAAGAATGTCATAGAAGAATTAAGCTAGGAATGCATAGAAGGTGAGAAATATTCGCTTATAAACTGAGATAGGAATACAGTATGAAGCTGCGGACCTGGAATTAGCAGTAAAATGTCGATACGGCGCTGTCCTGCAAATTTGAGCAAAAGTTGTCGGGACGATGGCGCCCAGTGCCACGGTCCTCCGAAAAATCCACGAAACGAAGGGGGATCTGTTCGTCTCTGCACAAGGATTCCAGATCTTCAATTTCAGCCACATATCTGTAACCTACACACAGAAAAGCGAAGACGATTGGGGGGTTAGGGATTAGGGGTTTGCCTTTAGGTCAAACCCCGGTTTTGGAATTAACCAAGAAATGAGCAATGCTGTAAATGTAAATGTCTGTAATGTAAAACAAGTACTAATACCTTGTTGTAAGGATGTTTGTATCCTTATGTGCGAAGGTATAGATGTTGTATGTTGTATGTTGTAGTAGTATGTTGTAAGTGATCTCCTCTTCAATGATTGAATCCTTGTCTTGAATGCAACACTTAGCCTTGAATGGAGACTTGAAATGATCAATTGCTTGAAGGAATGCTTGAATGCTTGAATGCTTGAGTATAGTTTCCACGCTTGTACACATATCCCCTTCTTCTCTTTTAAATGGGAGAGGAAAATGTAGTTTATATACTTGTCAATTAGGGCTGATAGACTGATTTTCCCGACCTTAGGCCGACCAAGAAAGATAATTTTCCAATTTGCAAACATAAAGACCCGAAGTCCAAAAGAGACTGGGCCCAAAATAGGACCTAGGGACAAGGGCGCTGGGCGCCCTGGTCCTGAAGGACCAGGGTGCTGGGTGCTCTGGTCCCACCTCCCGGGACAGCAGGGTACAAAGGAGGTTCAGGCGAGGGTGCAAGAAAATGCAGTTTTCAGTGTCATAATCAGGTTTTGGGGTCTCCATTCAGGTTGCGTGTCGCGTCGCCATCGTGAAGACCGAAATGCAGTCGAAATTGCAAGTGTCACAATTTTAGGACGCTACATTTAGCCCCCACTTAAGCGGGAGTATAAGCGTACGCTCATACTTCTAGTAAAGTACAAGGGAACAACATTGAAAGACTTTCACCACATCAAGAGGCAAGATACACCAAGCCCCTAGTGGACTAAGGATCTTACGACTTCAATTGACAAAGTGAAAGGGAAGATCACGAGGGAGAACCATGACTGTCAGTAGTAAGGTTCCCTCACTATGAGTCATGCAAGAAAGATATCAAAAAATTTCAAGGCAAAGTTAAATTTGTCAAGAAATTTTCGAGTATCTTGAAAAGATATGGACGGGATGTATGCCCCCCTACGTTAAAGCGATCACACACGCCTCACCGAGGGTGATTGCTTTAAGGTAGTGATACATATAAGAAATGAGAAAGGAAAGGAGCATGTTATCACAAGGATTTAGCCCCCAAGTGTGAGATAAGCCCAAGGATAATAGACACAAAACACAAAGCACAAGGTGACTTCGCTTTCCTCGGGGTCAGTATGCTGTATGATAATTCATGTATATCATATGTATGTATGCATAATTGTTCTTCATTCCCCAATCAAGGAAGGTCACCTAGAAGAAGGGAACACATGTGTCTTTTGAGTCAACATGAGAGAGATCGAGAGATCTCAATGCTTTGCATCGTCCTCAAGTAGACAACACTAAGGACAACAAATAGAAGAATGAGAATAACATATAGAAGAAGTAACAAAAGAGAGGGGGAGAGAATCTGCTATGCTAATGAAACTAGTCTAGCACGTCATCTACCCCCCGATCTTGCTGATCAATGTTTCGAGAAGGTAGGAAACATGCTAGAGGAGGAACATCCAACACAGCAGATGGAGCTATCACAAGATCCAAACAAGGGCTATGTTCATATCCCAAGCCACGGTGTTCTTGTCTAGGAGCTAGGATAAGTGCTTTAGAAAATTCATTAGATAAATGGTTATCAATATCAACAAGTTCATATTCACTATCAGAATGAACAGGAGAAGTAGCATTTTCATCATGAATAACATTTTCATCTATATCATCATCAAGATTTATAATAATAGGATCTTTAACTCGCACAAGATCAAGACCATCATGCATCTTATGTTTAGGAGATTTCGGCTCAATCGTCGGCTGAGGAGAAAATGGAATAATGCTTGTTGAAGGTGTTTTTGGGGATTGCGAAGTTTGAGAAGCAGCTGCTTGAGCTCTAAGATGACGCTTTCGTCAGCGTTCACGTGTAGAATGATTTCGTCTAGTCTTAGTAGGAAGTGGAGAAGATTGAGGAGGAGGAATGTTCTCATCCTTATCACTTGGGTGTTTAGGTTGTGGTCTCTTAGGCTGGATAATAGGAGAAGAAGAAGGTCTCTTCTCTCTATAGAAGGAAGGAGGAGGAACTGCTCCATATAAAGGAGGAATATTTGGTTTAGGAAGGAGACCAAGTCCATCATGATGAGGAGGTATAGGTCTACTCTTAGGAAGTTTATTAGATATAGACATAGTCACATCCATAGGAATGGGTTGGGAATCTTCTTGAGGAAAGACATTGGTTTTATCTTTCAAAGGAAGAACTTCCTTCTCAACAATGATAGGAATGTCAAGTTTGGGTGTTCTAGGTTCACTTAGAGATAGGATCATATCTGTTTTCCACTTTTGATAAGATTTAAAAAGATGATCACTTCGCGGAGGAAGAGATTGGAATTGTTTAGGCCAAAAATAATCAATAGGAACACTAGAGGTTCTTTCAGCTGGTTTAAAGAGACTATGATTGACAGTAACAACTTCACCATTATGGGGAAATTTCAAACACTTGTGGATAGGAGAAGCAATAGCTTTCATGGAAGATAGCCAAGGATAGCCAAGCTTCACATGAAATTGTTCGGAAGATGGAATAATAGCAAAGTCCACATCAAGGGATTTGTTACAGACCTCAATAGGTAATGTAATAGAACCAATTGCAGGAGAAGAAAATGCATCAAATAATTTCACAATCACATCTGTTTTGTCATAGATCACTTGATTCAATTGCAAAGTAAAAAGAAATTCTTCAGTAATGACATTAACCATACAAGAAGGATCAATAAGCACTCCACGGCAAGGTGTGTTCTTGACTTTTGCAACTATATATAAAGGACCATCAGGTGCCCTGATAGTTTCAATGGAATCAAATGTGATGGAAGGTTCTTTAGGGATTTTCTGCTGCTCTACAAAGTTAATCACATTCGGAGTCATGGACACAAGATCATCAGGTGAGACAGAGGAATCAGTAGTATCAATCGCATTAGAGGTATGAGAAGGTAATGGATCAGTAAAAATCTGAAGATTTTGGTTAGGAAGAGCTACAGATTTGTTGCCTTTATCATTCACTCCAGAAACAGAAATAGTATTATTATCAATCAAATCTTGAATTTTCCCCTTTAAAGCAAAACATTTTTCAGTATCATGCCCAAGTTGACGATGAAATTGACAAAAAGATTTGTTATCAAAATAAGGTGAAGTAATCTTTGTAGGATCAATTTGCCTTATAGGAGGAAGAGTAAGCACATTTTGTTCCAACAACTTACTATGCAATGATTCATTCAAAGGAGTAAACTTTCTTTCTCTCTTGAAAAACTTAGAAATAGGAGACACACCTGATGCTGCATTCACATTGTTGTTGATGATGTTTTCATTGAATTTAATGGACTCTCTGTTCGGTTTAAACTTCCCAAATGGTTGTTGACTACTATCACCCTTATCACTCGGAGCCATAGGATATGATTGTTCCATTTGACTCACAGTCAGTTGATAATTGTGAAGAGTTGCGCACAACTGTTGGAAAGAAGTAAACTCAGAAAACATGAGTTTTTCTCTAATATCTTTTTGTAAATTAGAAATGAAGATTCTTTGAATATCATTGTCAGGCACTGAAAAAGAAATTTGAGCATACAAATGCTTATATCTACCAATGAAATCAGTCACTTTTTCTTTAACACCTTGTTTACAATGCATTAAATCAATCAAAGTAACTTTAGGACTTATATTGTTTTGAAATTGTTGAATGAAAGCATTTGCAAGTTGTTCAAAAGAAGTAATAGAATAAGAAGGCAACGAGCAATACCATTGTAGGGCTTTGTCTCTTAATGTTCTAGTAAACAATTTTGCAAGCAACCTTTGGTCATAAGCAAAATCAGTACATATTGTTTGAAAGGTCTTAACATGTGTTAGAGGATCACCCTTACCATTATAAAGCTCCAAATGTGGAATTTCAACATATTTAGGGGGGATAGCTCGAACAATGTCAAGAGAAAGTGGACTCGCAACATCAAATGTGGGAACACTAAACTTAGATTGATTCATAGAGGCAATTTGTTGCTGTAAAGAAGAGACAGTTTGTGCAAGATTGTTAATGGTCGCTTCAGTCGAAGAGTTCATATTAGACGTGTTAGATTGTGATGGAGGTGTTATGTTATTGAAAGAAGGTAAAGAGTAAGGTGGCGGGACCCTATGATAATTAGTCATAGGAGATGATTGGACAGGAGGAACACTACAAGGAGGAATGGAATGGTTAAATGAATTGCCCCCTTGTGTTATGTTCATTTGTGGAGATATAAGAGGAACACTCACTGAAGGAATGAATGAAGAAGTTGGATTGAATGAAGGAAGAGGGTTGATTGAAGAGGAAGGATTGCCCCCATGACTGGTGATCATAGGAGGAATATCTTGTGTTGAAGTAGTCATTATGTTTGATGTAAAAGTAGGTATACTAGCAATAGAAGTCATCAAAGGA
Organism: Cryptomeria japonica; assembly: GCF_030272615.1. Taxonomy (NCBI): domain Eukaryota; kingdom Viridiplantae; phylum Streptophyta; class Pinopsida; order Cupressales; family Cupressaceae; genus Cryptomeria; species Cryptomeria japonica. Next base: position 14,446,703 of record NC_081415.1, on the reverse strand, counting down.
ATAGAATGATTGTCTTGAGTAGGAGGTTGTGTATAACCTAAGGTTTCAGCACAGCTCTTCATAGGCATCACATTTGAATCCACAATGTGTGCAATACCACGCAAAATATCAATTCCATTCTTATCACTTTGAAGCATACGTTTTAGACCCTCAATTAAAGGAAGAGCTTGACTATCAGGGTATTCTTGAGACATCCACTGTCGAAAATCATCAAATTGGTTATCCAATTTTGAAAGTTGTTCTACAGAAACCTCATGGAGGGCTTCTTCATCATTAAGAGGATTAGAGGAATTACCCATGTCCTCGTTAAAAAGACCATTCAAATTAGGTTCCATCTCCTCAGTAATTAAACCTTGGAAAGACTTAATTCTAAGGCTTCGTCTAACGAGAATAGTGTAAGTAGGGCTTATTGTTGTAAAACTCAAGCACTAGAGAGAGAGAGAAGATTTTGAATTTTAGAGGTAGCAAATTTCAGTAAAACCAGCCAATCTTCTAGATTTAAGCTGTTAAATACAATCAAGACAATCTCCCGAAATTTCGGAAAAAATGTCCGGGACCGTGGCGCTCGGGGTGCACACGGTCCTCGTAACTTTTTTCGAAATTTGCAGGGATGAAAGTTATGATGATTTTACAGCTAACCTGAAAAAATTGAGTGATTTTACGATCTGTAGATAGGCCAAATTAAAGTTGCAATCTCAAAATTGAACCCTACCAAGATTGTCGAAAAATGCAAAATTTGAATTTTGAAAAAGAGAGGGAAACTGAAATTTTGAATTTTATGATTTTAGAGGGAATACCAAAAGCAATGCAAGTTTTGAAATTTGAAAGTTGACTCAATTTCACGCAAAATTCAATTTTGAAAGCAGAAATCAAAGTTGTTGTAATTAAGCACTTAATTTCAAAAGTCACAAATTGCAAAAATTTGAATAAATCACTGAAATTTCGAATGAATGATAACACACTTTTCAGATTTAGGACTGTAAGAAACACAATTTTGACACAAATTTCAATTTCAACAATTTTTGAATGATTAGAAGCCTCAATCCAAGCAATCGCTAGACCAACTTTGACTGTAATTTTGAAGGTGTTAAAATTGATAAAATCAGCCAAAATTCTGATTTTAGCAGAAAAATACAGTAAGATCTCACTCCCGAAATTTCAGAAAAAATGTCGGGGACGATGGCGCTCGGAGTGCACACGGTCCTCGCAACTTTTTTCCAAATTTTCAGGGATGAAAGATATTGTGATTTTATTGCGGAATCCAAAGTTACAGCTGATTTGGAGATGTTTTGATCAGTGAAATTGTCGGACAAAGGTTGAATCAAGAGGGTTTCAAAAATTAGGGTTTTGACACTTAACCACTTAATTTTCAAAATTAAAGCACAAATATGAATTGATAATTTGTAATAGAAGGGCAGATCTGAAACAAGCATTAATAATTAAGCATTTCACAAGTTTAATTACTTAAAAAGAAAATTTAGGGTTTTTATGCAATTAACCTCTAAAATTTTGCACAAGATCAAACATCGAAATGTAATCAAGGAAGCAAATTTTCAGATCTAACCATGGATAATCAGAAAGGATGTTCACGTTGGGTTCACCAAAATGTAAAGCGAAAAATCGCGATCGAACCCTAGTCGTTCTCCCCTATTCCAACTCCAAGGAGAGAGAAGGGAGAGTCACTAGGGTTGATGGTTTTCACTTAGGGGAGAGACTTTACATTCAAAAGAGGGGTTGAAACCCACAAGATCCAATCTCACACAATGCAAGATTGGATGCTAAATGTGTTTCAAGGGTTATGACAACAAGGCTACCCTCTTTTGTAAAGAATGTGCATAGAAGAATTAAGCTAGGAATGCATAGAAAGTGAGAAAGATTCGCTTATAAACTGAGATAGGAATACAGTATGAAGCTGCGGACCTGGAATTAGCAGTAAAATGTCGATACGGCACTGTCCTGCAAATTTGAGCAAAAGTTGTCAGGACGATGGCGCCCGGCGCCACGGTCCTCCGAAAAATCCGCGAAACGAAGGGGGATCTGTTCGTCTCTACACAAGGATTCCAGATCTTCAATTTTAGCCGCGTATCTGTAACCTACACACAGAAAAGAGAAGATGATTGGGGGGTTAGGGATTAGGGGTTTGCCTTTAGGTCAAACCCCGGTTTTGGAATTAACCAAGAAATGAGCAATGCTGTAAATGTAAATGTTTGTAATGTAAAACAAGTACTAATACCTTGTTGTAAGGATGTTTGTATCCTTATGTGTGAAGGTATAGATGTTGTATGTTGTATGTTGTAGTAGTATGTTGTAAGTGATCTCCTCTTTAATGGTTGAATCCTTGTCTTGAATGCAACACTTAGCCTTGAATGGAGACTTGAAATGATCAATTGCTTGAAGGAATGCTTGAATACTTGAATGCTTGAGTATAGTTTCCACGCTTGTACACATATCCCCTTCTTTTTTTAAAAATTGGAGAGGAAAATGTAGTTTATATACTTGTCAATTAGGGCTGATAGACTGATTTTCCCGACCTTAGGCCGACCAGGAAAGATAATTTTCCAATTTGCAAACATAAAGACCTGAAGTCCAAAAGAGACCGGGCCCAAAATAGGACCCAGGGACCAGGGCGCTGGGCGCCCTGGTCTTGAAGGACCAAGGCGCTGGGCACTCTGGTCCCACCTCCCGGGACAGCAGGGTGCAAAGGAGGTTCAGGCCAGGGTGCAAGAAAATGCAGTTTTCAGTGTCATAATCAGGTTTCGGGGTCTCCATTCAGGTTGCGTGTCGCGTCACCATCGTGAAGACCGAAATGCAGTCGAAATTGCAAGTGTCACAATTTTAGGACGCTACAGTAATGTTCTATTGTTTATGTTTGTGGTTACTTGTTGCCCCTTATCCAATTTATACAAAAAGTGGGAGAATGTTGAGAAAATAGGTGTTGTACATACCTTGCATTATAATATTTATAATTGTAATATTTTATTTATTATGTGAGTTGTACATGGACATACAAAGTGTAGAGATTCCCTTATAATATTTTTAGGGGCTACTAGATGAGTTGCATTGTAACATTGAGATATTATATTATAATTATTTAATATTGGGGAAAGTAAATTAATAAAGTACCCAATATTAGGTGTCCCATGGTTTTAGTCACATGGTTTTAGCACATGTTTTTGATCTAATATCACTTGGTCATTTTGTGGGCTTTTAACTCTATAAAAGAAACCGCAAGGTAGATTTTCAAGGTTAGCAAGTTAGCCAAGTTAGATTTTTGTAGGTTAGACACACGGCATGGGGTGTGGTTAAATTATTGTTAACATGGATTACTTGATGGTGGCTTGTGGTTCAAATGCTTCTGTGGATGTACTATATTGTTGCATTGCTAATTAATACATGGTGGATGGATTCTTTTGGAGGATAGGTTTTTCTACCATGAGGGTTTCCCAAGGACATATTTCATGTCACTCTTTGATGGCTATGTTGTCTATTTTTTGCATATGGATTCTAAATTCTTATTTTTTATGGTTCTCTCATTTGGGTTACGTGGAAATTGTCTATATAAGGCTGCAAGTTTCCTTTCATAGTGGACTCGATCGTTGAGGCACAAAGTGCAATTGCAAAGGAGGAGACAAAATCAAGGGAAAATAGGTGACCCTTCTTAAAACCTCTAGCATAAATAATTCTATTTCTTTAAATGAGACAAGATTTGACACCATCCTTGACCTAAAACTCTACCTTAAGATTATGATTCAAAAGCGGACAGCTAGACAAGAGATTTGTTGTCAAACCTCGAACAAAGAGAACTTTAGTAAGAGGGAAACTTCGTGTTCTAATAGGCATAGTGACAGTACCAATCCCTACTACAACATACTCCTTATTCTCTACTATCCAAATTAGATAGCCAATATGTTGAGTATTTAAAGTATCAAACAACTCTCTATTGTCATCATATATTTGTTGGCACCCGAGTTAATCAACCAAACATCTCTCGAGGGTTGTGAGGTTTGGGAGACAAGAACTAAGTTTTGATTGATGCTAAAATTTATTGTATTTGGTGTATCCTCATTAAATGCCTCATCTTGTTGTGCTGCAACATGTCCTCTATGTCATAGTTGATGAGGATGACCACTTGATTGTTGAGAATGACTACGACCAGGGGGACTTCCAAATCCCACATAAATATGTCCCTTGCTTTGTATTCTCCTTTTGTTTCCATTTATAACTATTGTTACAATGGCCACACCAACAAGGAAATCACACTCAACAAGAGTGTGATATTGCTAATCATATGTTCAATTGCCCAACAATTAACTTCCTTGAACGCACATAGGAACATAAGTCAACAAAATTGATATTTCTCAACAATAGATCATTTGTCAGCATTTTGGCTTTGGTACCAAATGAGAACACATAGAGGAAGATAACACTCAATATGATGACCAAACAAGTGAATATACAAATCTATACTATTATAACGTTGATAAATGCTAATAAGTAATAGAACAATGTATTATATTGCGTTAACAATGTTGTCTCATTTATTGTGATGTGGACACTTGGCACTAGCTAATTTAATATTTTCTTAGGGCTTAGATCAAGAGTATCACTCATCCTTTCTATAAGGATTCATTCATTAATTGTGATCATAATCTCTTGTGCATCAATACAATTCTCAACTTTATGAGCAAATCTATATTTCTTATATCCATTTGTCATAGGCTTTTTTTTCTTGTAGATGTTTGTTGTGTTTGTGGGGTTGAACAAATAAATCCACTAGAATGTTAACCTTCAAGGTTTCTCTTAGGAAATAAAATATGTTACTTCTCCCCTTTGAATCACTTTTGTCACAATGTCCCCTGTGAATAGTGGTGTATGTATTCTCCATTAAACCAATATCTCATTATTATTGTAGTTTACCATGCACTAACCTTGAACCCTCCAGTTTTGTATTCCCTTAAGGATGAGGTTTTCTTCATTTGTTGTTGAGCATAATTTTAGGTTGAGAATGAATTTTTACCATATTCAACAAGATTTTTCTCCTCTTGTAAAGGTTGAGTCCCTCAACACTAGGGAAACAATAAGGATGTTATGGGTAAAAGTTTTATTAGGAAGAGTGTGTCTAATATGAATAAAGGTAAAGAAAAGGCTATTGAAGATTGGAGATCTAAGTGATAATTTTATATGTTATATAGGTTAATGGATTGGTCTTACAGACATCTTCTAGTCCTACAAAATAAAAAATTCATCAACCTATAGAATTAGTGAGGTAGCCTCCATGGTGGGAATTTTGGATGATAACATATTCAACCTAGAAAGGAAGTTAGTGCCTATCACAACACCCTAAAATAGTTTTTTCTATAAGTTAATAGGTTAAACATCAAAAGCTTCTGACTTAACCAAAGTTTTATGGTGATATCACACAAAAGAGGGATACTAAATTGAATCAAAATTATTAGGATGCTTTTAAGGAGATATGTAAATTGAAGGAGGTAAGGATAAATAAGAAGAGAGACTCAATAATATGAAGGAGGTACTATACACAATTGTACAAGCAATATTAAAGTATTATTTGATGGTATTAAATTGCATCCTTCTCTAGAGCAGGTGGACTCTAGTTCTAGGATGTACAATAAATAGATAAAAGAGAAAAGGTTGGTTCCATATGGTCCAAAATATAATTTTTTTGAAAAAACATAGAGTTTCTTAAGAACAAATAGGATGTAACAAATGTTCTATACTCATTGTAATCTTGTTTTTAAATTATCTCATGTTTTATAGTTGTTTCACTAATTATTTTTTACAACTTTGAGTTTGCTTGGTTGTTCTTTTGGTATCCTTCTCTCCTTTGATAATTTTTTGCTAATGTTTTGCTAAGTTTTTATTATTTATTTTTAAAATATCAGGACCCTCTTTTAAAACTATTTTATCTCTTAACTAAAAACAATTACACAAAAAAATTCTCTAAAACACTTTGAGACAATACGGACATTATTTCATTTTCTATTATGCCACTTTCTCTCCCATTGAATTCATTTTTTTTTTTCCTAATTTAATCTCTATCATGGTGATACACCAATTTATTTCGAGTGGTACTCTGCATAATTATAAATGGAGCCTTATTAAGTGGAAACTTGTTTGTCGACCTAGGAAGGAGTGGGGGGGGGGCTTGGTCTCCATTTTGCTATCTTGAGTGGACAATCCCTTGCAACTAAGTTATCTTAGCATTGGTCTACTAGTCAGCACCAGCTTTGGGCTTGTATCCTCACGCATAAGTATTTAGCAAGAGTTGACTATTTGGATGTTTCTCAGTATCCTTTGGAGTGTAGTGGGTCTATGGTATAGAATACTTTGAAAATTGGTGCTCAACTAGTTAAGAGGGGTCTCTTTTGGATTTGCCACAGGGGCTCTAAAACTTTCTTTTGGACAGATTCCAGGGATGGTAACCCCCCACTTCTTTCCATGTATCCGAATTTGCAGGCTCTTTATGACTGCTTTATTGTAGCTGGGTGGATTAAAGTTGTGCACAATAAGACTACCCAACACTTTGGTATGGTTGTTGATTACGAATGGAAGGATTTGTCTGATTGGCCATTGGGAGGGTCAAAAAGGGATCAAACTGAGTTAACTTAGATTCTAGCTTCTAGGGTATGCAATTCCTTAGGGGGACCTAATGTCTTGGCTTGGGGTAGTGAGCCATCAAGAAGATACTCTATTTCTGTAGGGTACTTGGAGCTTAACACATAGTTGTTTGGTGATACATAGGTACCTTGGTGGAAGTAGGTTTGGAATAAATTTTCCTGACCCAAATGCAATTTCTTCTTCTGGCTGGGGGTTCGCAACCGTTGTCTTACCTAGGATAATATTTGCAAGTGGAGCTTTCATGGCCCTTCAATGTGTGTTTTGTGTTACAATAGTGAGGAATATGTATCTCATCTTTTCTTTTTGTGCTCTTTTGTTAAGGAAATATGACACTTTTGGTGGTGTGTTTGGGGTCAAACTTGTTGCTATGTCTCTTCTTACACTGAGCGTCAAGGGCTCGTTGGGGTAAGTCCCATGCTAGAACCCGCTCTCTTCATCTTTCTTTGGTGATTGGTCCTTCTTTTATTGTTTGGCATGTTTGGTTGGAAAGGAATCAAAGAGTCTTTTAGGATATAAGGATGGATGCTATACATTTATGGTGGAAAATTATTCATTCTCTTCATGAGAAAATTTTGGGTAAGTGTGATTTGATTGGTGACATGGATCCTGGTGATGTTGATATTTTCCCTCGTCTTAATCTTCCTCTTCAAGGGGGTGCTCCTATGTTTGGTGGGCAGGGTGGTAGAGGAAGGTGCGGACATCCCTTATGGCGGGTCAATCAAGAGGGTCGGTGGACACCCCCTCCCCTTAGTGTGTTAAAAATTAACATTGATGGATCATCTCGAGGGAACCCTAGGCATGTTGGCATTGGTGCAGCTGGGCGGGATAGTTTTGGTGATGTTTAGTTTGTTTTCTTTATTTATCAAGGCTTTAATACTAATAATTTAATGGAAGCTCTTGTCATTTTCTATGTTGTTCGACATTGTTCTACTTTTGGTTGGCGCAATATTATCTATGAATCTGATTCTCAAGTGGTGGTGAATTTGCTAACTCGACAGGACCATGGGGATCTTTATTGGCACTTAGCCTCACTTATCAGACAAATTCTTCAATTGTGCAGTTTTCTAGATTCAGATACTTTCACATACATTCCGAGGGAGTGGAATGGTGTTGCTAACTATTTGGCCAAATGGGCCTCAGATTAGATGGAGGGGTGGAATACAGTGGATAGGGGGCAATTGCCTCCTGATATGGCTCTTATGCTAGATCAGCTTGTGGAGAGTGATAGAGTTCTCTAGTTCTCTCTTCTAGTTCTCTCTTCTCGTCTATCTAGTTGTATCTCGTTTATGATTGAATAAATTTTTATCCCTCTTTTAATCGAAGATCTATAAATTCAATAAACATATATACCAAACCAAATCTAAACACCAAAAAATAAACTGCTTAAACAATGAGAATTATACCAATAGAAAATATAAGGCAGTCAATGGCCCCATACATTAGCAGGACCAGAGCAATAATTTCAATAACAACATAATCTCAATAATTTCCTTCATCTTTTCTCATCCAGTTCCTCGTCAGACATGCCTTATCCTTATCTTCTTTTGTCAAATGCTGCGTACTTATGGTTGTGACTATCCTTGCTTGTTATGGGCAGTGGGTATCTTTTATTCTAATATGGGGTGTTTACAATGAATGATCATCTTTTTCTTCAATCCATTCTAAATCATGATTTAAGGCAAAAAAATTGTGATTTATATTTATCATATAGTCAAATTCTGATTTTATAATTATCATATTATAAAAATAACTAAATAATTACATATAACCACTAAAAAATTTCCATAAACTCATCCCCACCACAAAATTAAATTGAAATACTGGAAAGAGAGGCCACGCAATTTGCTTTTCTTATCGATTTATTCTCAATGTTTTCGTCATCCATCGACTTAAATTTGCGCACATAAAACATATTCTTGAGAATCTCATTCTACTGGACAGGAAAGGCATTAGGCCAGTTAACGATAACAAATTAAAAACCGAGATCGCTTTAAATTCAACTTTGGTAAAGAGAGGAATATGCTGTCATGGAACAAATAATTCCACCAACTTTGAAAAACAGAAAAATTCCAGAACTCTGCCATCAACTTTGATAAAGAGAAAGAATTCCATTTTATCTTAAATGTATTCCTCTACATGTTTTGCTGGTAAATTCCCTCCCTTGCTTTTTTTTTATAGTTTTGTCTCATACACTATCTTGAAAACTTTTAATGAAGAAGGTTTATTTGTATGAATTGTATATATATTGAAAAATAAGTGAAAATTGTAAGATAGTTTTGTATCTTTTTAAGTCGAGAGGCTTCTACAATGGCAGCAAATTTATGCGCCAACATTTGGGGGTTTTCAATAATTTTGACGGTCATTTGGTTTTCAATTATTTAAGGCTTAAAATAATAATTAATTAATATAGAATGTAAAATTATTGATAGATTAATAGATTTGGTTTTCAAAACAGTTACGAGATAGTTTCACTCCATTCGATAAATAAAAGTTGGAAAAACGGTAATGATTTAATATATATATATATATTTTGTTTCCAAGTTTGTTGAAATTGTAGTTTGAAGGTTTTTCAACTTAGAATTTCAAAGGATCGCATTGTACAGGCAAGAAGGATACTGGATCTTTACATCTACTTGATACTGGATCTTTACATCTACTTGTAGAATCCTCTGCAATTTAGTTTTTTGGTTTATGTGATTGAGAATATGTTGTATATGAACACAATATATATGTGGGCAATATAGATTTCTTTGGAAGATTATGCTGTTTTTACATAGGATAACAAGCTATTATCTTTGGAAAAGAAAAAAATCATCGATCATTTCAAACTCTGTGTGGAGATTTCATTGAGAGGAAGGAAATTCTCTGTTTTAGGTATATTTAAGTTGACATTAGAAGGTTGGTTTATGGTATAAAGATTTCATTAGAAGGTTTTAGTTATGATGAGTAGTTTTAATGAAGTTTAATCTACTTAAGAATGATAAAAAGAAAAAGTAAGAAATTAAAAAATGAAAAAATGAAAAATGGATATCTTATTTTCAATGCATCATTTTAATTAATAATGTTTTACAATGATATGCAGTGCAATGCATGGTGAATCCAAATTAACCACCTATTTAATATGAAAGTAGATTTTTATGTTATTATTGTATGAATAACTAATACAAATTTGTTGGTAGAGGAGGGTTGATCTAGATTGGGGTTTGTGAATTATTCTTCTCGTGATTGCGAGTGACTGGTATATGAATTATAGATTTTTGCATTTGCCTATTGTAATCATCACTTTCAAAATATTTAAGATTTTTATATAATGTTTGGTTTTGTTGTATTTAATTTAGGGTTTTGCATTTTATATTTTTGTATATGTTGCAGTAGTGAGTATTGAGATTTTAATATTTCATTATCTTTATGAATAGCTTCTTTTCAATTTTAATAAACTCATTTGAATTGCAGCAATGAGGAGATCAATGCATTGGAGAAGGAATGCAAGATGCCAGTGAGAGTTGTAAATCTATTTTACGACATGCAAAAAGAAAAGGTAAAATAAAAATGTTTAAAAATGTTTCTTATATGTCTACATTAATTTCTTAAAGGTTAAACTCTTACTGTCATGGTTAGGGTTAGAATAAAGGTTATGAGTAAGATAATTTTAATGATAAAAAACTTTCAACTATTTTAAAATGTGTATATTTTAATTATAATAAATTTTGAAGCTATTTTAAAATGTATTTATTTCATTAGAACAAAGTTTCATGGTAATTGTTTCATAAAAAAATTCAAATAAGGAAAAATAATATTCATAAGAAAAGTACATAATATTAAAGACTTTTGTAATATTTTATAAAAAATGACAATAAGTGTTATGAATGCATTATCCTACAATAGATACCTATTTATAGCCTTAAGTTAACACTAAACTCTAATTAACTATAACCTTAACCCCTAAACCTAATCTCTCTAATTAAATGAAAACCCTAACCTAATCTTAAAGTTAACTCTAATCATATAGTTTTTAAAATTTTCAAATTATATCATAAAAGTTTAAACCCTTAAATAATTTTTTGGATTGATTACCATTAGGGTTTGATAAAAATTCAAAAGAATACTCTAATCATTTAAATTTATATAAGTTTTAGTTTTAAATTTATTCTAAAACTAATTGTTGATTCATTTAACAACATTTAAAAATAAATTTATTTTAATTTTTAAATTTGAATTGATTTTCATGCAAAAACAAAAAAGGTAGAATAGAAATTTTGTTAACATATTTAGATTAATTTCTTTTCTTTTTTCAATTTCACAACTAAAACCATACTCTAACAATTTAATATCAATTAACTTTTACTATTGCCTATAGTGTATAAGTTTATCTTTTATTTTAAAATATATAAATAATTTACATATTACATAAATAAGTATAAGAAAAAAATAGAAATATCAAATTACTATTGATGATACTCATTTATTCTTAATCTAATATATTTATTAATAAAGTATATTTTGATACAACCTTTGTTAATTTTATTATTATTCAAATAATTTTTAAATGTTTTATTGATGTTTCAAATTATTTTATCAAGGTTAAACCCTTAATTAAGTATTTGATTTTATTAACATTAGGGTTTGATAAGAATTCAACTAAGATTTTGCCTTAATTAACTATTAGGGTTAGGGCTAGAATAAAGGTTATGTGTAAGACAATTTTAATTATTAGAAACTTTAGATTATTTTAAAATGTCTATATTTTAAATTTATATAAGGAAACAAAATATTCATAAGAAAATAATTAATAATAAAGATTCTTTTAATATTTTATAAAAAATTATTATAAGTGTTATGAATACATTATCCTACAATAGTTACCTATTATCTTAACTTCAAACTAAACTCTAATTAACTATAACCTTAACCCCTAAACCTAATCTCTCAAATTGAATGTCAACCCTAATCTAACCTTAAAGTTAACTCTAACAATATAATTTTTAAATTTTTAAAATTATATCATAAAGGTTAAACCCTTAATTAATATTTTGGTTTGATTACCATTGGGATTTGATAAACATTAAAAGCATACTCTAATCATTGAAATTTATCTAATTTTTAGTTTTAAATTTATTCTAAAACTAATTTTTGATTCATTTAACAACATTAAAAAAATACAAACCCTAACTATAATGAAAACCTTAACATAATAAAATCCTCACCTTGACAATATCTCTAATCTAGACCTGATTGAACTCTAAACCATAACTTGACCCTAAACTTAAATATAACCCTAACTTCACCCTTACTACAATCCTAACCCTAACCCTTAACACTAACACTTAACCTATGATACAAACCCTAACCCTTGAGATAATCCTAAACATAAGCCTAATCCTAAGCCTAACCATAATCTTAACCCTATCCCTAACCTTAATCCTAACCATTAGCCTAACCCTAGAAATGATGTAAACCCTAATTACAATCCTAACCCTAACCCTTAAAACCGTAACTCTAACCCTCTAATATAAACCTTAAACCCTTAACCCCAATGCTAATGTTGTGATATAAACCCTAACCCTAAACACAAAACTAACCATAATTGTAAATCCTAATCATAACCCTAATCATAATCCCATGATATAAAGCCTAACCCTAGAAATGATCATAACAATAACACTAAATAGTAATCTTAACAACAATTATATACCTAACCCTAACCTTAAACCCTAAATCCAAAACCTAACCATTAACCTAACCCTAACGATGATGTAAAGTCGTACTACAATCCTAATCCTAACCATTAACCTAACCTTAAAAGTGACTCAAACGATAAATATAAATCCAAACTATAACCATAACAATAAATATAAACCCTAAACCTAGACATAATCCTAAATGTAACCCTAAATCCTAAGCCTAACCATAATCTTAACCCTTTCCTAAACCTTAATCCTAACCATGATATAAATATAAACCCTAACCATTAGACTAACCTTAGCAATGATGTAAACCCTAACTATAATCCTAACCCTAACCCTTAACCCTACCTCTAACCTTCTAATATAAACCCTAACCCTAACATTGTGATATAAACTATACCCCTAAACATAAAATTAACCATAATTGTAAATCCTAATCCTAACCCTAATCCTAATCCCATGATATAAATCCTAACCCTAGAAATAGTCATAACAGTAACATTAAATCCTGGCCCTAACAATAATCATAACACTAACTGTAACTGTAACCTTAAACCCTAAATCCAAAACCTAACCATTAACCTAACCCTAACAATGATGTAAACCCTTACTACAACCCTAACCCTAACCATTAACCTAATCCTGAAAGTGATGAAAACCATAACCATTAGCCAAACCCTAACCCTAGCCATGTTGTAAATCCAAACTATACCCATTAACTTAACCCTAACAATGATATAAACCATAAACATAATCCTAATCCTAATCCTAACCCTAACCCTATGATATAAACCCTAACATTGCACATAATCCTAAACATAACCCTAAATCCTAAGCATAACCATAATCTTAACCCTATCCCTAACCTTAACCGTAACCATTAGCCTAACCCTAACAATGATGTAAACCCTAACTACAATCCTAACCCTAACCCTTAAACTATAACTCTAAGCCTCTAATATAAACCTTAAACCCTTAACCCCAATGCTAATGTTGTGATGTAAACCCTAACCCTAAACACAAAACTAACCATAATCGTAAATCCTAATCCTAACCCTAATCATAATCCCATGATATAAAGCCTAACCCTAGAAATAATCATAACAATAACACTAAATACTAATCTTAACAATAATTATATACCTAACCCTAACCTTAACCCTGAATCCAAAACCTAACCATTAACCTAACCCTAACGATGATGTAAATCCGTACTGCAATCCTAATCCTAACCATTAACCAAACCCTAAAAGTGATGCAAACGATAAATATAAATCCAAACTATAACCATAACAATAAATATAAACCCTAAACCTAGACATAATCCTAAATGTAACCCTAAATCCTAAGCCTAACCATAATCTTAACCCTTTCCCTAACCTTAATCCTAACCATGATATAAATCCAAACCCTAACCATTAGCCTAACCTTAGCAATGATGTAAACCCTAACTATAATCCTAACCCTAACCCTTAACCCTCACTCTAACCTTCTAATATAAACCCTAACCCTAACATTGTGATATAAACTATACCCCTAAACATAAAATTAACCATAATCATAAATCCTAACCCTAACCCTAACCCTGATCCTAAGCCCATGATATAAACCCTAACCCTAGAAATAATCATAACAATACCATTAAATCCTGACCCTAACAATAATTGTAACACTAACCGTAACTGTAACCTTAAACCCTAAATCCAAAACCTAACCATTAACCTAACCCTAACAATGATGTAAACGCTTACTACAACCCTAACCCTAACCATTAACCTAACCTTAAAAGTGATGCAAACCATAACCATTGAAAGTTATCTAAGTTTAAGTTTTAAATTTATTCTAAAACTAATTTTTGATTCATTTAACAACATTAAAAAAATACAAACCCTAACTATAATGAAAACCTTAACATAATAAAACCCTCACCTTGACAATATCTCTCATCTAGACCTGATTGAACTCTAAACCATAACTTGACCCTAAACTTAAATATAACCCTAACATCACCCTTACTACAATCCTAACCCTAACCCTTAACACTAACACTTAACCTATGATACAAACCCTAACCCTTGAGATAACCCTAAACATAAGCCTAATCCTAAGCCTAACCATAATCTTAACCCTATCCCTAACCTTAATCCTAACCATTAGCCTAACCGTAACAAAGATGTAAACCCTAACTACAATCCTAACCCTAACCCTTAAAACCGTAACTCTAACCCTCTAATATAAACCTTAAACCCTTAACCCCAATGCTAATGTTGTGATATAAACCCTAACCCTAAACACAAAACTAACCATAATCGTAAATCCTAATCATAACCCTAATCATAATCCCATGATATAAAGCCTAACCCGAGAAATAATCATAACAATAACACTAAATAGTAATCTTAACAACAATTATATACCTAACCCTAACGTTAATCCTAAATCCAAAAACTAACCATTAACCTAACCCTAATGATGATGTAAAGTCGTACTGCAATCCTAATCCTAACCATTAACCTAACCCTAAAATTGATGCAAACGATAAATCCAAACTATAACCATAACAATAAATATAAACCCTAAACCTAGACACAATCCTAAATGTAACCCTAAATCCTAAGCCTAACCATAATCTTAACCCTTTCCCTAACCTTAATCCTAACCATGATATAAATCTAAACCGTACCAATTAGACTAACCTTAGCAATGATGTAAACCCTAACTATAATCCTAACCCTAACCCTTAACCCTAACTCTAACCTTCTAATATAAACCCTAACCCTAACATTGTGATATAAACTATACCCCTAAACATAAAAGTAACCATAATTGTAAATCCTAATCCTAACCCTAATCCTAATCCCATGATATAAACCCTAACCCTAGAAATAATCATAACAGTAACATTAAATCCTGACCCTAACAATAATCATAACACTAACCATAACTATAACCTTAAACCCTAAATCCAAAACCTAACCATTAACCTAACCCTAACAATGATGTAAACCCTTACTACAACCCTAACCCTAACCATTAACCTAATCCTAAAAGTGATGCAAACCATAACCATTAGCCAAACCCTAACCCTAGCCATGTTGTAAATCCAAACTGTACCCATTAACTTAACCCTAACAATGATATAAACCATAAACATAATCCTAATCCTAACCCTAACCCTATGATATAAACCCTAACATTGCACATAATCCTAAACATAACCCTAAATCCTAAGCATAACCATAATCTTAACCCTATCCCTAACCTTAACCCTAACCATTAGCCTAACCCTAACAATGATGTAAACCCTAACTACAATCCTAACCCTAACCCTTAAACTATAACTCTAAGCCTCTAATATAAACCTTAAACCCTTAACCCCAATACTAATGTTGTGATGTAAACCCTAACCCTAAACACAAAACTAACCATAATTGTAAATCCTAATCGTAACCCTAATCATAATCCCATGATACAAAGCCTAACCCGAGAAATAATCATAACAATGACACTAAATACTAATCTTAACAATAATTATATACCTAACCCTAACCTTAACCCTGAATCCAAAACCTAACCATTAACCTAACCCTAACGATGATGTAAATCCGTACTGCAATCCTAATCCTAACCATTAACCTAACCCTAAAAGTGATGCAAACCATAAATATAAATCCAAACTATAACCATAACAATAAATATAAACCCTAAACCTAGACATAATCCTAAATGTAACCCTAAATCCTAAGCCTAACCATAATCTTAACCCTTTCCCTAACCCTAATCCTAACCATTAGCCTAACCTTAGCAATGATGTAAACCCTAACTATAATCCTAACCCTAATTCTAACCTTCTAATATAAACCCTAACCCTAACATTGTGATATAAAATTAACATAAAATTAACTCTAACCTTAAACCCTAAATCCAAAACCTAATCATTAACCTAACCCTAACAATGATATAAACCCTTACTACAATCCTAACCCTAAAAGTGATGCAAACCATGACCATTAGCTAGACCCTAACCCTAACCATGTTGTAAATCCAAACTGTACCCATTGACTTAACCCTAACAATGATATAAACCATAAACATAATCCTAATCCTAACTGTAACCCTATGATATAAAAGCTTACCTTGGACATAATCCTAAACATAACCCTAAATCATAAGCATAACCTCAATCTTAACCCTAACCCTACCCTTAACCCTAACCATGATGTAAATGCAAACCCTAACCATTAACCCAACCCTAAAAGTGATACAAAACACAACTATAACCCTAACCCTAACCCCTAACCATAAGTCTAACCCTATTATATAAACCCTAGCCCTACACATAATCCTAAGCATAACCATAAATCATATGCCTAAACATAATCTTGACCCTGACCCTAACCCTAACCTTTAACGTAAACCTAAGAATGATGTAATATCTATCTATAATCCTAACCCTAACCCTTAACCCTATGATATTAACCCTAACCATAGACATAACCCTAGCCATAATTTTAAATATTAATCCTTTGAACCACAATCATAAACTTAACTATAACCCTAACCTTGATGCTAATCCTAACCCTAACGTTGTGATATAAACACTAACCCTAAATGTAAAACTAACCATAATCATAAATCCTAATCATAACCCTAATCTTAATCCCATGATATAAACCCTAAACCTAGAAACAATCATAACAATAATACTAAATCCTAAGCCTAACCATTAACCTAACTCTAAAAATGATATAAACCCTTACTACAGCCATAACCCTAACCATTAACCTAACCCTAAAAGTCATACAAACCATAACTATAACCCTAACCCTGACCCTTAACCATGAGTATAACCCTCAGATATACATCCTAACCCTACACATAATCCTAACCATAACCATAAATCCTAAGCCTAAACACAGTCTTAACCCTAACCCTAACCCTGAATCTAACCATTAAACTAACCCTAACAATGATGTAAAATCTATCTATAATCCTAACCCTAACCCTATTCCTATGATATAAATCCTAACCCTAGACATAACCCTAACCATAATTATAAATGTTAAGCCTAACCACAATCTTAAACTTAACCATAACCCTAACCATTGTGCTAACCCTCACCCTAACACGGTGATGTATAAACTGTAACCCTAAACATAAAACTAACCATAAATGTAAATCCTAATCCTAACCACAATCTTAACCCTAACCCTAATCATGATGTAAATCCAAACCCTAACCATTAAACTCACCCTAACAATGATGTAAACCCTACCTATAATCCTAACCCTAACCCATGACCATAACCACCCTAGCCCTATGATATAAAGGTCCTAACCCTACATATAATCTTAACCATAACCCTAAATCCTAAGCCTAGCCACAATTTTAACATTAATTGTAACACTAAACTTGATGTAAATCCAAACCCTAACCATTAACCTAACCCTAAAAATGATGTAAACCCTAACTATAATCCTAAACCTAATCCTTAACCCTAACCCTAACCACAATCATAACCCTAACCTTATGATATAAATTCTAATCATAGAGATAATCCTAACCATATACCTAAAAATTAAGCCTAACTAGAACTTTAACCCTAGCCATTAACCTAACCATAACAATGACGTAAACCCTAACTATAATCCTAACTCTAACCCTAACCCTAGACATAATCCTCACCATAATGATAAATCCAAAGCCTAACCACAATCTTAACCCTATCCCTAATCCTAATCATGAAGTAAATCCAAACCCTAATCATTAACCTAACCCTAACAATGATGTAAACCCTAACTATAATCCTAACCCTAATCATAGCCCTATGATATAAACCATAATCCTACACATAATCCTAACCCTAACCCATAACCATAACCACCCTAGCCCTATGATATAAAGGTCCTAACCCTACATATAATCTTAACCATAACCCTAAATCCTAAGCCTAACCACAATTTTAACATTAATTGTAACACTAAACATGATGTAAATCCAAGCCCTAACCATTAACCTAACCCTAAAAATGATGTAAACCCAAACTATAATCCTAAACCTAATCCTTAACCCTAACCCTAACCACAATCATAACCCTAACCTTATGATATAAACTCTAATCATAGAGATAATCCTAACCATATACCTAAAAATTAAGCCTAACTAGAACCTTAACCCTAACCATTAACCTAACCATACCAACGATGTAAACCCTAACTATAATCCTAACTCTAACCTTAACCCTAGACATAATCCTCACCATAATGATAAATCCAAAGCCTAACCACAATCTTAACCCTATCCCTAATCCTAATCATGAAGTAAATCCAAACCCTAATCATTAACCAAACCCTAATCATTAACCTAACCCTAACAATGATGTAAACCCTAACTATAATCCTAACCCTAATCATAGCCCTATGATATAAACGATAACCCTACACATAATCTAACCATAACCTAAATCCTAGCGTAATCATATTCTTAACGCTAACCGTAACACTAAACATGATGTAAATCCAAACCCTGACCATTAACCTAACCTCAACAATGATGTAAACCCTAACTACAACCATAACTCTAACCCTAATAGCAAGACAAAATGAACCCTATTCCTTATTGAATTAGGCCTACTATTTTAAACTAAATCAAATCCTAACCCTAATAGTAAACCATAATGAACCCTAATCCTTATTAAATTAGGCCTACTATTTTGATTCCAATCCTAACTATAATTATAAATCTAGAATTGAACCAAATGGAATCCTAAATCTAACACTGTACCAATACAAAATATACAACTATACAACAATATATAATTTGAAATTAATTTATGTCATGTCTTTCAATATAGAATAAACTGAGAGATATTCTTCTCGAGGCACCTATTGCCATTTAATGTTGATAAATTAATAAAAAAATAGGCGCCTCTAGAAGGATATCTCTCGGCTTATTCTATATATATTATTAAATATATATAAGCTAGTTTAAGGAAACAATTAAATAATATTACTTAATTTCTTCTTTAAAAGTTGTGAGAAATCTTGTGTGAAGAGGATCTTAATTGTTTAGATTTGATAAATATTTAAAATTATATCTTATTTTTTATATGTATATCATTTTTCATTGATGAGCATGTGCAATTGATCATTTCTTGACATTCAATAAAGTCTAGAAAAATTATTTGATTACTTTTGATTTGTGAAATAAAATTCTAATTTATTTTAATTAAAATAATAGATTTTTTATTAAGACAAAAATAGGATTTGAAAGAACCTGGAACCCTTTTAATTAAAATGATATGTTGTTGTCAATATAACCATTTCCAATGAGAAAAGTCTTTTCAAATATTGTTTCATATACACTATCTCTTTATTCGAAGAAATAAAATCATATAGATGTAGTGATAGATGAAAGTGTGAAACCAAACATAGTTTATGCATTTTTAATGAACGATAGTAAAGTTTAGTTTCTTCTACTAGTTCATATGCATGAGGATACTAATAATATTATGATTAATTATCATATAAGAATACTAATAATCTAATTTTTTTATGTACATTAGAGGTAGATTTTTCATATTTATTTTTTAATTTAATGTATTTTTCTTTAATAAAATTTATTTTAATTATGAAATTGATTTAAAGTGGACAATAAAAATATATTTTGTTTTATTAGAATATAAATGTTTTATATATACATTAATATTTTTATGTGTTAGTTTAAAGTTTTTTCTTTTACATGACACATTTAAGAAATAGTGTTTAATGAAAGATAGTCTAATTTAGTAATAACTTATACTAATTTAGTAATAACTTATAGTAACATAGATTATATGTAAGTGAAAGTGAAAATAATAGTATCACATTTTAATTAATATTAATTATCTTCCTAGGGTTACAAAATACTAATAAGAATCTTAACTTGGTACACATCTATCAATTATTTTATACAACAACAAATATCAACACTACAATGTTGTACCAAGTCCTAGACATATATATGATTCAACCCTCTATAGTTTCTTCCTAATATATACTTAGACTTATATTTGTAGGTTACTTCAATGGTCATACTCTAAACTATATCTCATGAGTTTTAAATGCTTTTCATACAAAAAAAATGATGGTTTTATTCTCCTTAAAATTGATGAATTTTTCTATATGAATAAACTACTACAAATTACAATTGTTCGAATGGTCATAATATAAACTATATATTTTCTCTATCATTTCTCATTATAATTTTCCTTTATTTATTTCTATAGATAATCTTGATCAAGAAGCCGAACTTGTTTGAGTGGACAATAATGTATGAAGATTATTTCATAACTTTAAGAGGTCAAGAATACTATGACCCTTGAAGTTGGTTGTATCCTAAATATTCTTCTTAATTATTTATGTAAACTCATTCTTACTAATCATGTGGATCTTGAACTCATGAAAAAAAATATGTTGCCCATGCCCATGGCAATTCTTATCGCATCTTTTGACTTATTTAGATTACTTCTACAAATTCTAATCCTATTTCATACCATCCCCATAGTTTATAATATATAATCTTATCCAACCTCCTCTCCAACTCTCCAAAATAATATATAATCCTTTGATTAAATTCCTTCTATTACTTTCCCTTCTTTCTTCAACATCCCCTATCCTCATTTTGTTATTCCTACTTCTCATCCTAGGTACTCATGTTCCTTCTGATGCTAATGTATTTATGATTACTATATTACTTATGACAAAAATGTTATGAATCACCCTTCTTCTATCCTTCCTCATTAAATCTTCTCCAGCTTACCCTATGCATAATCTATAATCTTCTCTATTATTTTCTTTTTTCTCTTATCCATCACCTCAATCTTTCTATTATATTTCATCTAACCCTAGACTATGTCTCGTGTTACACCATTTTCATAAAATACAATAAAAAAAAATTCTTTACTTTTCAATTGTAGAGAGATAATCATGAATATTTATCATTAACCTCTATCCTATGAAATTTTAGTTGATTCCTTTCCTCCTGATTTTAAATTTTCTTAGTTTCCCTAAATGATGGAAAAGGAAATGCTACTAATCACTTTAAGACATTCTATTTCTTTTGTGTGAATTATGTTTATGATCATCACATCCTTCATTGAAAGAACATGCCCTTGAGTAGTTTTAATCTTTACCCTATTTCCATGAAAACCTTTTATATAATGAGATGTGACTTAATTATTCATTTTTAATTTTAAATCTCCCTTGAATCTAACTTTACTAACCACATCCACTATCAACAAGGGCATCAATAAAAATGTTATAAAATTTTTCCTCTAATTTGAAATGATATTATTCATTATGAACTGTCACCTCCATAATACATAAACTCAAATATTATTTATGGATAATCTCATTCTTTCTATCCTAAAGAATATAATGCTCTAAAAGTATGCATATTTATGGATCCTTTTTCCAACTAGAAGTTACGAGACAAAGATGGAAAAAGTTGACAATAATTCAATAAGAAAATATACATCTACCATAATAGTAGACTCCAAAAAAAATTATAAGCCTTACCCCAAAATTTTTAGACCAAATGTATCACAAGGAAAGTTTTTGACATGGTTACAACCACTACCCTACAACTAGCTCTATGAGTCCTCTTCTTCCTTCACCTTCCTCCACCAATTTTATTGATATTTTAATTCAACATTTTTGTCAATTCTATAGACTTGTGAAACCCTATCAATAAATATTAATCAAGATATTTTTATAAACCTTATTCATCATCCTCTAATCCATCCTATTGACACTTTTCTTCATGTACCCTAAAACTATGAATCTAGTTGCTTTTTATTATACCATAAAGTTCATCATGGGAATAATACTGAGAGATGTATGTGCCTCATGTATAAAATTCAAAATCTAATTACATTAACGTTATCCATAAAGATGAACTAAATGATAAATGAGAGATGTATGTGCCTCATGTATAAAATTCAAAATCTAATTACATTAACGTTATCCATAAAGATGAACTAAATGATAAATGAAGCCTTTCCATGGCTCCACGAAATCAAAACTCAATTCTTTACCTCTCCATTCTGGTAATGTTATAACTTTTGATACTCCAAAAATTTTAAAATATCATATCTTAGATTTTGATGGCCTAATTTCTTCTACCAAAACCATCATGAAAATCCTTAAATATATAATTCTTTCTTTTGATTATATTATAATAATAGTATAGTATTCTACTTCTAATTATTCTATAAAATCCCTTAGTATAGTGCATTAGCATAATATCAAATTATTAACAACAATTATAAAAGTCCATTATACGCCAATCTTGTTATTAATGGTAAGTGATTCAAAGGAGTTATTATCACAGATGAATACCTTTTAGTAAACATACGTATAAAGAATCATATCTTACATTTGAGACATAATTGAAATGTTATAATAGAGCATACATCAAGAAACCATGTAACACAATTTACCTTTCGATATTACGTGTAGTACTACCCACATGCTTTCACATATTGTGCCCCTTTTCCAATGCTTCCATCTCCTCCTTAGAAGGTCTTGGTTAGATGATTACCAAGTTGTTCATTTCATTATTAAAAAATGCCTAGCATTCATCTACGGAGACTCTATTAACATGACCTCTCTGTACATCTTGATGAAGGAGAAGCTTAAGGTGTATGGAAAATATCAAAAATCAAACAAAAAAATATTTTGTTTACTTTTTTTTTTCATTCTAGTCATTTATCATCCATTATACATCCTATCATATCACTATACCTGCTTATTACATCTCATGTTCAAGAGAATTTTTCTATACTAATATATGCACATCATATTGAATTCCTAGAATATTTAATAATGAAATAGAAATAGTTTGGTTCATAAAATTCTATTAGACTTAATAGTTGTTAATGAATTATAAGAGGAAAGGAACACATATCAAGAGACATTAGGCCTAGGAGTGTTTATGGTCTGAATTACATAAATATTCATTAGGAATTGAGATTTGTTTCATCTTGTGGTTGACTAAGGTCACATTCCAAAGACTCGGGTTTCTATTCAAATATTATATATACCAATCTCAAAGAAATTCAATTAGAGAGAGATTGGAGATTAAGTTTTCAAAAGTATCTTGTAACATCATTTGAGTATATTAATGACTTATCTATAACTAGAAAGTTATGGTTTAGCATGCCAAAATATTTTTTTAATAAATTATAATACATTTGTAGTTGAGAATCTATAAAATTCATATTAAATTGTATTTTTGTTTGTTCAAAGTTTCATTTTTGTATTTCTATCTTGTTTTATTTATATTTATAGCTAGATAATCATTCATTTGTCCTGTATCAATGAATATGTCAAGTAATATTGGAGCATAACTTTGAAACATTATGAAGAAAGGGAGAGGGAGAATAAGATGGTGTCATAATTATTCTACTTGAGAATAAATTTTTAAATTGAAGCAATTTGTAAGAAGCTCAACATTATAGAAACATAGTTAGCATTAGCTTTCCAATGTCTATGTTGTATTTGAAAGAATGAATTAAAAATCAATTGTGCATACTGTTTTGTATTGATTTTTTTTGTGTGTGTGTTTGTGCCAATATATGAATGCATACAAATAAATATGCCTTATATGTAAGAATGTATCTATGTACGAATACTCAATGAGAAATAAATATGGTAAAAATAATGAGGAAAAATGAAATCTATAAGATAAAAATAAGAGAGAACAATAATGAAAATATATAACTACACAAAAAATATAAATATATACAACATAGAATTGTTGAAATTAAGCGTGATGAAAATGAAAAAACTATATTCTTGTGAATTTGGATGCTAATATTATGAGGGGT
Source organism: Cryptomeria japonica (assembly GCF_030272615.1). Classification (NCBI taxonomy): domain Eukaryota; kingdom Viridiplantae; phylum Streptophyta; class Pinopsida; order Cupressales; family Cupressaceae; genus Cryptomeria; species Cryptomeria japonica. Next base: position 14,422,511 of record NC_081415.1, on the reverse strand, counting down.
TTCAAAGGAGGTGGACAAAGATTATGACAAAGAATTTAGTGATGGCATGAAAAAATTCTATTGGAATTTGGTAAGTGCATAAGATGTCATAACATCTTTGATACCATGTAATATATCTCAAGTCTATCCCTACTAAACTCAATTTACAACACATTTTTTCTTCATGAGGATATAGAAGGAATTAAAATATAAATTAAAATGTAAATGAATTTTATTTTGAAGGCCCTCTACTAGATATTATAGAATTAGGGAAATTTGAACAAATTATTAAAGCTATTAAGAAAAGTCCTTCACATGAACTGTTACTAGTGGTGCTTGTAGTCAAATGCGGGAACAAGTCTTGCATTAAGTGTTGTGACGATCCTTAATATGAGTATATGTTGTAAAGATTATGGCTTATGTCTTTAATAGTATAAATATAATCTAGATCTTCTTGTGTAACTTTTAGTGATATTTATTTTATTATAGCCATTTTTTGAAATTTTAAGCCATAGGTCAAATCGATAGGCATTTAATGTTGTTTATAGATACAAAAAATAAAAATATAGTTTTATTATCTTTTGGGAAACCTAGATAGTGGTTGATTTGTCTTTTTTTTAAAATTTAGAATCGATAAACTTCATTACACTAGCATTTGATCCTTATTAAATTTTTTTAGCTCCTAAAATAAATAATCAAATTTTTTTATCAAATAATTTTTTGATAAATTCATCATTAATTAAGAACTAATATATATAAGTGCTAAGGTTATAGCACATTTGAACTGAGGTTGTTCTATAATTGTGAATTACTCGAACCCCATATTGATAGAGAAGTAAATCCATTTTGTATTGATTTGCTCAAGATTACTTTTAGAAAATATAGTGTTACTAAGTTCTAATTAATTAAACTGGGATAGGTTCGAACAAATACATAACTACCACAGAGACGCACAAAGGGAAAAACTCACAAGAAGTGAGACCACCAAGACCCCAAAAAAGGATAGAGCATTTTTTGAAAAGATGCATTTTCCCAGAGCACCTAATCGATGGGAACACAAGCCCACACCAAAATCATATAATTGGAACAGGGGAGTTTAGGACAACACCTCAAACCAACTTCCCAAGAAAAAACCTTGCACTAAAAATAAACTAGTCAAGGAAATGGAAAACAACAAATTGAGTTTGGAAGGCTTTCCACAACTTTTTTCCTAAAGTACCATCTTGAATAGAGACAAGCATAGAAAATGATGGAGACAACAAAAAATAGTTTTAGAAGGCACCTAGAAAACTTATAATAGTTTAATCACTTAGCCATTCTAGAAAAACACTAAATGGAATAGAACAATAAATCCTAGAGGGTTTTAAAAGGTGTCCCTAAACCTTTTACTAGCACAAAAACCTATAGACAAAGCTATATGAACCACCTCAATAGGTCCATAGATAACAATATCCATAGTCATTGCAAAACAACCAACACCAAAAGAGTTGTCTAAATCCTTCAAAGCACACTCAGTAGAACCACCAAACTCCAAAATGTCCACCTCTAGAGGACCAAAAAAGAGGAAGTCGCATAAAGTACCAGGTTGTCCAAACATCATGAGTAAATAGAAATATAAGACTCTTATAGAGATATAGAAACCTCCATCCAACATTGTCAATGAGAACCAAATCTACCCAACTGAGTAGACTCCATCTCTAGGGGAGATTTAGAAGATAACACATGGATCAACAAGATGGGAACCCCAAGTAAGATAATCCATCTACCCACCACATCCAGATCCACCACCCAAGCCACCTCGATAAGAATGTTAGGAACCAAGAATGCAACTAAAACCTCAAGAATCAAACCAGAGACTTCAATCTCACTGAAACCCTCAAAATGAAAAGGGGATCCAACAAAGAGAACAAAAAAACTCTAAAAGAAACCCCTCAAAGAACTTCTAAGCACATCAAAGACACAAAACTTGCCAATGAGACAGATGGAGTCATAAACCGAGCCAAACTAGGGTACACTACAACTTTGAATCTCCAACAAGGAGATGGAACCAAAAGATCAAGCAAAGCTCCAACCCTGGGGCTAAAAAGAAGGCCAAGCACCACCTTCAAACAAGTGCCAAGCAAAGTAAGGGCACTCCCTTCAATAACCAAATTTAAAGGCCCCAAAATAGGAAAAAAACCAACACTCAATGCCTGTAGAAGAAAGAAGGGGGCGAAGAATAACACTCTAACAACAACCACAATAGATCTCCTACAAACTGCAAACCGCCACCAAACAGGGGAGGCAAGGAAAGGAGAGAAAGAGGGTAGCCATAAGCAAAGTGGAAGAGGGATTGGACCCTCACCCCACAGAGAAAACCACACACTCCAAATAGCTAATCTAGACACCTCATCATCTCCATCGGTCTCATCCTCACTACCATCATCCAAATTGCTAGCACTAACATTGCCTCCAAAAACCCTAGCAAAGTGCTCCATGGTTAAATACAATATAATGTTCCTAAGTTGTGTATTAAAAAATGGTCTTAAAATTAAAGATGAACACTATTTAATATAATTATTAAATGACTTGAAATAAATTCTAGTTGAGATTTTTTTATCTTTTTCTTGAATCATGGAAGTTGTGATTAAATTTCATTGGGTGGGTGATTGGGTGCAATGTATTTTATATAAGGATTATTTGGTTTTGTACCAAAAAAATTAAATTACTAATCATTCCACTTTGGGATGCATGGTCAACATGGGATTTCATAATACAAAGGGGAACATTGATCTCATGGTGTTTGATCATACTTAGGGTGATGTAGTGTTAGTTATAGTTATTGCTACTATAATAAATGACTTTGGTAGATTGTAGTGAATTACTTCCTAGCAACAAGGATAGGAGGGCAGAGTGTCATATTAAAAATAATTAGGTCGATAGGCATTCTACAATGGCAATAGAGTATATAGGAGGTTAGCACTACCCATGTAAGAAAATTAAAAAGCAAACCCACTATATAAAGTAGAAATTGGATTTGATTTATTTTCAAAAAGTAGAAATTACATTATGAGTTGTTTTCAAAAACGAAACCCACCTTATAAAGTAGAAATTGGATTTCATTTATTTTTAATTGTCTTAATAATGACATCTATCAATATCTTTTACATATTTAAAAAAAAATATAAGTATATTAGTTATACTCCCTCTTACATGCTCAATAAATGTAAAAGAAATAAGAAGAAAATAAAAAAAGATGTAAATAAGTTTAATTATCTTTTAGTTTCTTCCCTAACTCAATTCCTAAATTTTCTTGCACAACGAAATTGATTAACTACCATAAAGTTTCTAAAGATATAAACAACCAAATAATAAAGAATAAAAGAAAAATCAAATGCTTTCTAGAGTGATCAGTGATTTAACTTTACGCCACCTTAATTCCAAATATCTAATTGTTTCTTGCTCCTTTAAGAAAGTTCGTGGATGCGTTCTTTGTTCTTAATTACATTGTCACAACATTGTGAACTATGTTGATGTGTTGTAGTCTATGCTACTTCTTATTGATTAGATTGTATTAATGTTTTTTTAACTCTTTTGGAAAATAAATTTGTTCTTCCCTGATAAGTATTTTAAATCTATTTCTTTATACTATATTTAAAAACATGGCAACATGGTAATATTCCCATGTTATCAATTGACTGTTTATGACATGTAAGTCTTGTGATAAAATCGGTGGAACTATTCATCTCCATGCTTGCCTTATCCTTATCTTTATCATTGTCGCTTTCATCATACTTATTCCTCTTAATAATTTGAGACTTCATCTGATGAAACTCGTTCAATGGAATTTTTCTTTTTCTCAGAGAAGAAAATGGAGTAACAGAAATATGCCCATGGTGATCACTGCTAGGTATATCAACGAACAGAGTTGTAACAGATGTTAAAATGTCCCATCCATAAATTTGATTCATCAGTCCAGAATAATAATGGACTCACTTTTGCCGTCATACCTGAATGATCACTCAATTAAATTATTCCTCCTGTCATATCATTCACTGTTACATAATATTATATATATTTGTGTTCTTCCATTTGAGTATAGAATATATTGCACTGTAATGGGTAAGATAATATATGTAATTGCATATAGAAGGAAATGAAGGATTCGGCCAAGTAAGTATTTTGATCCAAGTTGGAGTCTGTTTGCCCGCCAAGAATGGCTTGCCCGCCTTGCAAAAAGAAAGGATTGTTTTGCTATGCGGACAAGACATTCTTGACGGGCCAGCACACTTTGCTGCAGAGAGTTTCATGGTGAGGACTTGTTCGTAGTTAATAATTTGAAGTTTTAGTATTTTTTATTAATTTGTTATGGTTTTTTAATTAGATTGTAACATTTTATTATATAAATATTTATGATGTATTGTCAGAATAAGATTGAATTAGAGAAGAAAATCAATCTGTTTCTCATGGGGTTCTATCAGATGGATTTTCTTCGCTTCTTAAGCGCAAGATGGCTAAATGGAGCCTTCCTCCTTTCCCTTCATTCAAATTTCAGTTTGATGGGGCCTCTAAGGGCAAGCCGGGGAGGTCTAGGATTGGGTTAATTATTTTTTATCACTCTTCAAAAATCATCAAAGCAGTTGGTAAATATATTGGTTTTGGCACTAATAACGTGGCTGAGTTTTAGGCTTTATCCTTTGGACTTGATCTTGCTCTTTCTCTAAACATTAAGGATATTGTTATTGAGGGTGATTCAATGCTGGTCTTTTAGGCCGTTGCTAGCAAAAAGTGTCTCTCTTGGCACTTGTAGTATTATTAATGTTTAGGGGCTGATTATATAGAACTTGTCCCTTCGGACTTTCCTATCTCCTGCTTGAAACTTCTCTCTTAACAGTCCTTCCATTCGGAAACTTCCTTCATTCCCTTTTCTTGGTGTGGTTGTTCTTTTGTAAGTGCCTATAATGAGGGTGTTGGGCTTTGAGGCAAGATCATTGCTATTGACATTTATTGGGAGAATCTCGTCATTAAGGAAAGAGTTTATGACTTGAAGGAATTTTTCATCTTCTGTTATGAGGTCTCTTGCTGGACATTTTCTTTTATGATGACAAGATAATCATACAACGGTTATCTTCTTCTCTGTTATACTCTGGATAGGTTTGCAGGTATGGCATTCATTCTTTTTTGTTCTTTCTTCTATTTACACAATGCTCTACATTATTTGGACATTGTTTGACAAAATTGGTGGTTGGTGGCTTTTTCTGAGGAATTGGAAAGTGCAATTTATTTGGTGGTGTAGATGACTCCTTATCATGTTGTTACTAATATGGCTTTTGTTTTGGACTATTTTATGGATTGGCCTCACCCTGTTTCCTAGGGTTTTCTCCATCCTTCTCTACTTTTCATATGGATAGGCATATGTATGCTAACCATTTTTATGTTCACAGGATTACTTTTTCTTGGTTCCCTTTTGGCTGTGTGTTTTGTTCTTTGCACGGCCTTGGAGTCATGTGGTGCATAGGCGGATTGGACTTTTTGGGGTGCTGACACTTATTTTGTTTAAGATATGGTGGCTTCATTTTGGGATGTTCTTCTTCACTAGGTCCTACAAGCTTTTCAAAGCTTCCTTTATATCTAATGCGATTGATGTTGTAATTTGGGGTTGTATTCAGGTCGCCTATGGGCTATTGTAATGGGTAGATAGGCTTTTGTTTTCTTGAGCAATACTAAAGGGTTTTCTTACTGGTTCTTTCCCTTCAGTGCTCATTGAACCAGACACCATGTAAAAAATATAAAGATTTTAGTGGGTCATCCACTTTTATCAACAAAAAAAAAAAAGTATGCAGATTGATATCATGGAATGTGTAAGATTCATCTTGTTAATTAATTTAATTTAATATTTTGAATCAAATTTTTTTTTTGTTGTAACTACAGTTTTTCGCTTCTTGTTGTTATGTTTTTAGGTTCAATAAACATTTCATTAATTTATATTAAAAAAATTCTTATGTTTTAATGTATTTGTAATTATTTGATAAGTTCAATTTCAATTTTATTTATTCCATAACATTAAAAATATATATAAGGTTTCATTCATGATAACTTATAGTGGGGTTTCACTTATGAAATGAGATATTCTTGTTTGATGTATAATTATTTAATAGTATTTATGTTGAAAACCTTTCTATTTTTACAATCTAATAAAAAAAATTAATTTCAGATTTAAATGTAAATTTTGTCATAATAATATTATAACTAGTTATACAATAATAGAATTATACATATTTATATAATTAAATAAAGAATCATGTTTACAACTTATTAGGCTAGTACTATTACAATTATCACACTAACTAGTGATTAAAAAAACTTATTAGCATCAATTAGAATGTAGTTTTTTTTAATTTTATTATTAAATTATTTTTTAATAGAGTTTAGGCATATTTCTTAAGTTTCTAAATTGTAAAAAAAATAATTTATTGCTAATATAAATTTTGTTTTGTAATTTATTTATAATTATTCTAATTAACAAAAAGCAGGATAAGCCTCTACCATATTTACAAGATATTATATAACCACAAAAAGGCACCACCTAGAGTGCATGAGAAGTGCACACCTAGCAAAAAGACAGACCAAACAAACAGAAACCAGTAAAAAACCACTAACACAAACTAAACCAAAGATAGAACCAGTAACAAAAAACACAAGAAAACCAACAAAACTAGCCAACCGCCAAAGACATAAAGAGATGGCCTACTGGGAAGAGGCATTGCCTTCTTACCAATCCTTACATAAAATAAGAAATTTATCAAAGAAAAAAAATTTCTTATTAAAATCCTTAATAAAATTAGGGATACCCGAATCTAGAATATCCTTGAACATGGAAATAGGGTGCTCTGCCAACGGAAAAAGGGACAGAACATGCTACATATATTTGTCTCTCCTCTAATCGATTTCATCCTGTATAGCTTTAAGAGAAGCCAAAAAAAAATTATGATAACGGCCTCAATAACAACAACTACCCATGCATAAATAAATCCATAGCACTCAAAGACCTGCCAAAACACTATGATAACTAGCAGCCTCAATAACTAGAGAAATATGACAACAACAAATGTCTCCCAAAAGAACAGTATCATGGAGTAGAAAGCTCAAAGCTTTCATAGAATAACATCACAATACTCCAAGATTAGAACAACAACTTCATCGAATGCCTTATTAATAACAATGAACCTGCTAACAAGGTGCTAGCTCAAGCACCAATATCTTTTACAAAATGTCCAACATTTAGAAGAATACCTGGCCACCAAGATGGTGGCCACTACATCGATTGTCGGTGGTCTTAAGCATGAAGCAAAATACATAATGTAGTGCTTAAAATCCAGCAAACATATAACAATTATGGATATATTAATATCCATACATGTATGGTTTCAACATACGTGTGGGGTATTAATATATTCATAAGCTATGGATCCAAAATAATGCCTTCAAAATCTCAAGTTATATATATATATATATATATCAAAAGTGAGATATTAATATATATCAAAAGTGAGATATTAATAAAATATCCATCACATCAAAAGAAGAAACTTAATGGTTATATTTAATTATCTGGTAGATTATTTAATTATGAGTTTTTGCATATTAATTTAATTCGTAATAATTTCATTATGTTACTCATGCGCACATGTAACATCGTAACTAATTATGGTTTGCATTCTATTCAGTCCTCATGCGTAATTTTAGTTTGTTATTTTTAGCATGCACATTTAATTTCTACATGTTATTTATTGTTTAGTTACTTATCTATTACTTGCATGTTAATAATTATTGCTTTTGCATGTGCAATAATGGTTAATTTAATTTTTAATTAAAATAGTGAGTTTAAGTTTGGTTTAACTAGGGTTAGGGTGATATAGACGTACTCTACAAAGGCTGAGATGTTCAAGATGTTAATGCTCGCTTCTAATATCTATGACCCTCTCCATGATGATACTCGAGCCCTCCCTTATAAGGGTAGTGTCCATCTTGCATCCACTTGTTTACATGAAAGCAATCAGTTAGTTAGGTCTTAACCAATAATAACTTTAAAAAAATGAAATATCAATTATCAAAATTGTTCCTTCAATAATTTCCTACTCATTAAGAGTTTTCCAAACATAAGGAAGTATATATTAACCTTGTTTATCCAATCATAATGACATTAGTAGTAATCATAATTCCAAAGTTAGGAAAGATGAATGTAACATTAAAGGTTTTTAAAAATGCAGTTTTTTGTCAAGTGGATTGGTGAAGGAAGTTTTTTTCACTTATCTAGCTTCCTTTCACTCAAGAGTAAAGTGAAGCTCAAAAAAATATATTCAATATTTATTAGAGACTCCCTTCCATGGCGTTGGGTTGAATTTTCTCTATAAATTATGTGGTATATATTACCCTTCAAGATTGTTCTTAGCAAATTTTGTCTCTCACTTATCCCTCTTGAATCATTTTTGTCACAATAAAAAACTTGTCGATTTCTTGAATTTTCTTTCTTTCGTCTCCTAAATAATATGTGCTTAAGGTGAATTGTGGTCTCTATTCTCCCATTACACCAATATATCATTATTGTTGTAGTTAACCATGCACTTGATTTGAAATCCTCCACTTTCCTGGATGAGGCTTTTTTCGTCTCTTTTTAATCATAATTTTAGAAAAAAAATCAAAATTTCCCATATTTAACAATATTTTTCTCCTTTTGTAAAGGTTAAGTCCCTCAACCCTAGAGAAACAATAAGGATGCTATAGTAAGAAAGGTAAAGAAAATGCTATTAGAATTGGGGATCTAAATGATAATTTTTGTGTTCTTTTGGACATGATCTCGTCTTATGGATTTTTATTTTTCTTCAGCCTGTAGCATTAGTGAAGTAGCCTTAGAAGTGAAAATTTCAGATGATAAGATATGCAACATATAAAGGAAGTTTAATGGCTGTCACAACACCTTAAAATTGTCTTAAACTCATTGTAATCTTCTTGTTCAATTTCTTCATGTTTGATTGTTGTTTCACTATTTATATATAGCAACTCTAGGTTGTCTTGATTTCTCTTCTTGTATCCTTCTCTCCCTTATGAGTTTTGTACTAATATTTTACTAATATTTTAATGTTTATTTATATAAGAATTAAAGTCCTTTTAAACCTATTTTTTAACCCTTAATTAAAAAGCACTTCCACAAAAATTTCTCTAAAACATTTCTTATTATTAATGATTTATTGTTCCACTTTATGTCCTCTTAACGAATTCAACTTTCTCCCCTAATTTTATCTCTTTCATGGTGATCTACTTACTTGATAGTTTAAGTTTTACTAATTCATTAAACAACTATGCCAGACGAAATCTAAACAAGGAGACAAAACAACTTGAGCAATGAGAATTATACCAATAGAAAATAGAAGTCAGTCAATGGCCCCAGACATTAGCAGGACCGGAGCAAAAACTTCAATAATAACAAGCAAACGAGAAATTCTTTCATATTTTCTTGTCCAGTCTAGTAGAATTTTCTGGTATATAGGAAGTGGCTGAAATTAGCATTTCATGATGATTTATCACAAACCTATTTTATTTCTCGGAGATGTAGAACTAAGATAATAACTTATACTTCTTCTTGTTAGATAGATTCAAAAAGATGAAGTTAAAAGATATAGAGATGGTGACAAAATGGGGTAGAATTTAGTAGCTATAAGTATGGAATATAATATCTCTTTGTCCATGCCTATAAAAAATTGCCAAAAACTCAATCCCACCATAAAATAAAATTGTCACATCATATGAGATACTGAAAAGAGAGGCCACTCAATGAAAAATTGGCATTTTTCTTTACTTTTCGATTTATTCTCAATGTTTTCGTCATCCTTCTACTTAAACTTGCCCACATTATTATTGCACAGGAAAGGCATCAGGTCAGATTACCATTTGACGAAAAAGAAAACGCTCAAACTGCTTCACTACTGAAAAATTGATGCCATCAACTTTGGTAAACAGAAGAATATGCTGTCATGGGACAAAGAATTCCACAACAATGCAATCAACTTTGACAAAAAGAAGAATTCCAGAACTGTGCCATCAACTTTATAAACAGAAAGAATTCCTTTTTATCTTAAATGTATTCCTCTTATCTTATGGCCATTATAAATGGTCATCAGTTTCAATTATTCCATACATACTCCATGTTTAGCTGGTATATCCCTCTTACTATATTACATTTAGATAATATATAGTTCTTAATAATAATAACGCATTATACATCCATCTTGTTATCATATCCTGTTATCAGTGATAATTATTGGAAGGATTTTTTATTTAATATCTTATTTTCCCCTTCAATATTATCAAAAATGAATACAGGTCTTTTTAGTACACATACAAACCAAGAATCATATCCTCCATTTGGGAAATCATTGAAATGCTATAATTATACCAGCCCACATCCTTTCACATGCTGTGCTTCTTTGTAACCACTTTCATGTACTCCTTGGGACTTGGTTAGATGAATGACAAGTTGTTCCTTCCATTCTTCACCAATGCCTAAAATTCATCCATGAAGACTTTGCTATCATTACTCCTTCATACAATTGATGAAAAAAAAGCCCAAGGTGTAAGAAAATAATTGAATCAATCAAAAACAAATTTTTTTATTTACTTTATTGGTTTAATTTGCTGGTATTTTTTTCATTCTAGGCATTAATCTCCACTATAGATCCCACTACATATTACTACACTAGCATGTTGTCCTCATGTAAATTTTATATACTAATATATGCACATCGTATTCAATTTCTAGAAGATTTTATTCATGAAATAGGTATAATTTGGTTCCTAATATTCTAATTAAACCTAAGGGATGAAATAGGTATAATTTGGTTCCTAATATTATAATTAAACCTAAGGGATGTTATTGGATTATAATAGCAAAGGAAAAACATTAAGTGATATTGGATTATGGAGTGTTGATGGCGTATTCATAAGATTTATGTCACTTTTTAGTTGGCTAAGGTCATTCTTAATGATTGAGGTTTTCATAAAAATAATTTGTAATAATATTTGAATACTTTAATTCACATATTTAAAATTTATGACTTAGCATGTTGAAATCATTTTTTCTATGAATTGTAATATGTATTTATGGTTGAGAAACCAGAGGGAGAAAGAGAAGGTGTCCTAAATATTCTATTTGAAAACAAATTTTCAAATTGAGACAATCTATAAGAAGATTGGCATAATCTTTTCACAATCCATGTTTTATTGGAAAGAATGATTTTGAAATCAATTGTGTACGTTTTTGTAATGATATTTTATATTAAACTCAACAATTCATCATTAGAAAGATAAAAATGAATAATCATTTGGTAAAAATATTTCTGAAAAGAATATAGAAGAGAAAGCAATAAGAGGACTTGAGAACAAGGGAGAAATGTGAGGAAGGGGGGTCGAGAGAGAGAATAAAATTAAGTTAAATGGAGAAATGAACAAGAATAGAAGCCTGGAAAGAATATAGAAGAGAAAGCAATAAGAGGACTTGAGAACAAGGGAGAAATGTGAGGAAGGGGGGTCGAGAGAGAGACTAAAATTAAGTTAAATGGAGAAATAAACAAGGATAGAAGCTTTGAGGCAACTAAAAATTGAATATATATAAATGAGTATAATATGACAAATGAATATATATAAATGAGTATACATACTAAATGAATATAAATGAGTATACAAGAGTATGTTAATAAAAGGTAAACATGAAAGAAGAGAAATAAGGAAATATAAATGTATATAAATCTATCTTGTGATAAGTGAAATTTTTTATGTGCATATGTATATAGAGATATACCAATATCCATGTTATTATAACATAATAAGTATCTCTACAAACTTATAGGAAACCATGCAACTAAATCAATAAGAATATTTTATATTTGTGTCAATATATTATGCTGCAGTCTACATGCTACTTGTTTCTTGTTGCTCTTTATTGATTGATTAGATTGTATTAATGTTTTTTTATCTTTTCAAAAAGAAACTTGTTCCCATTTTAATCTTCCCTGATAAGTATTTGGAATCTATTTCATTATACTATATTAAAAAACAAGGCAACATCGTAATATTCCCATTTTATCAATTGACTATTTATGATAGGTATAGGTAAGTCTTGTGATAAAATCGGTGGAACTATTCCTCTCCATGCTTGCCTTATCCTTATCTTTTATCATTGTTACTTTCATCATACTTATTCCTCTTTTCAAATGGATTCTTCTAAATAATTTAACACTTTATCTGATGAAACACATTCAATGGACTTTTTATTATTCTCAGAGAACAAAATGGAGCATTCATTCTAGCAACAGAAATAAGCCTACGCTATATCAACGAACGGAGTTGTAACAGCTGTTAAAATCTCCATATAATTCATCAGTCCAGAATAATAATGGTAAGAAATATCTGAAAAAAAATAATAACTTGACAAATAATTTTTCAAAATTTGTAAGTATGACTAAAAGAGAGGCATATAAAATTTTACAATTTATAATTTAAAATATAACTATTCAAAACAAAATTAATCAAAACTTAAAATTAAAAATACCAAAGAAAACTAAATAACTACATATAACCACTGAAAGATTCCCATACACTCAACCTCACCATAAAATAAAATTGTCACATAAAATGAGATACTGAAAAGAGAGGCTACTCAATTAAAACCTGCCAAATTGCTTTTTTTTTCGATTTATTCTCAATGTTTTAGTCATAAACTTATTCTTGGAAATTTCATTCCAAAAGCAGCTTAGTGGACAGGAAAGGCATCAGGTCAGATTACCATTTAAAAAAAAGAAGAAAATGCTCAACTTTAGTAAACAGAAGAATATGCTGTCATGGAACAAATAATTCCACAACTATGCCATCAACTTTGAGAAACAGAAAGAATTCATTATTATCTTAAATGTATTCCTCTTATCTTATGATCGTTCGTTTCAATTCATTCATACTACATGTTTTGCTCGTACACTCGGATTCATTCATAATTGAGAAACAGAAGAATTCTAACATGATGGAAAGAATAAATATTCTTTCAACTATAAACATCAAAACAAAAGGTAATATATGATTCTCCATTTTTAATTCTATTCTAGTCTACTAAATAGTGTTTTATAATTTTAATTAGCTTTCATGTTTTTAATTTAGGATTCTATGAATGGTTTATTTTATAAATAAATAACAATTGTTATTTTAAAATTTTATTTTTTTATTTAATAGGAGAGAGTTCATAACCTTGTTTTATCAATAGCTACTTGGCTGTTAATTATTTGAAGTTTGCTTGATATTTGAATCTACTTCCTTGATGCAAGCCTCATGATGTGAGTGGAGTTAAAATACAACTTAAATTGATAAATCATTCATAAGATGAGGAAGATCTATTAGAGGTTTCATGTGATAGTTCATTCTATGTAATTCCTTCATTTAATTATTTTTTATTTGGCGAGTCTTCATGTCAAGGACTCCTCCTAAATCATTTCTACAAAAGATTGAAGCTTGGATCATTAAAGAAGACTCCTTTAGGTATAAGAATTAACAAAAAAAAAAAGTATATGATTGTGAATTCCCTCCAATTTTCTATATTGGAACATTGTTAATGAAAAACAATTGTTAATTTTGAATTTTGGTTTTTACATAATTGAATAGGTCCATAATCCCTCTTTTCTAGACTTTTTTCTCCCTCTTTTATAGACCTTTCTCTCAATGTGTACTTTAATTTTCTTTAAAAAACTAAAAGGTGGAAATATATGGAAAAACTCATAAATCAAGGGAGAAGTAACATGGGGTTATATTTTGGAATTAAGGAGAGATTGAGGGGAGTAATTGAAAATGAATTCTCATTCATCTATAAGATGGAATTATCTAGAATTATTTGAGGAAATTATTGATTGGATTTTATATTATCTAGGTTATATGTTCTTTTATATTTAGGTGATTGGCTTTTATATTAATCGAAATGGAATTAAAAGTATTATAATCAATAATAAATTGTTATCATCAATTTCAAGACTTAGATGAAATTGAGATAACTTCTCCTTGAAATTTTACTCCCCACATGCCCAAGGGTCGTAGGCATGAAATACAATTAGATTTCAATTAGAGTTCAATACAGAGGTTAGCTACATTTCGGGCCTAGAAAACTAAAATGCAAATGCAATTCGAGTTTCTACATCCGAAATACAATTAGATTTCAATTAGAGTTATAAGTGCATTTAATGCACTTTTCTTTTTATTTATAATCATATTTTTGTTTTGTCAAGACATTAAGATAAGTGGAGCCCTAGTGTATCCTCCTTAAATATTCTTTGCAATTTCTAGGTATGTTGTTCGATCTTTGTTTTGTTTTTTGTTTTCAACAAGTTTAGGTCAGCTTTTTAAAACTTGACCCTCCTTATCATCCTTGAGTCCACAAAACAACTTCACATATTGTTCCCTCTACTTCTATCACAATGACAACTAAGAATGTAGATCCTGAACCTTGGATCTCATTGCACCATTAGCAACTTTTTAAATATTGAAGGACTAGGTTAACTCTATAAGGTGAGACTCAATGGAATCTATTTCATGTTTAAATTGCTTTGTAGACATAGGCCACCTCAAACAATACCTATACAACTATGTTGCATTATCCATCATTTTTCTAAAATTAATCAAATTCACTTGAAGATCATGATGTGCCTTTGGTCACTCTTCAATAATTTTCTCTATCACATTTCCCTCTGTGAAAGGTTCACTAGAATCACTATCATCACTATCAACTATAGAAATATTCTCAATTAACTATTCTATCAATACTTTTGGAAGAATATTGATCAGCAAAATTTATGGGAAGAAGATTGTTTCAAAGCCTTCTTGAAGGTAGCTTAATCGTAAGAGGGAATAGTGAGATACAAATCACCAACACTTTTTAAGCCATCTGATCTTGCAAGCATCTCAAGCACTGCATCTTCATCAAAAGATCCTTTCTTTGAAGAAGCAGGGGAAGCAATCACCAACTTTCTTTCTATAACACTTTTCTACACACTAACCTTCTCTAATTTTTCTTCATCATTTTCAACAATAACCTCCTCTACAAATTCCTTTGATACACATTTATCTCTTGAAAAAGAAGAAGAAGCACAAGCTTCTCCAGATGATTTCCTTGATTTCTTTCCTTTAATGACATTCCCAATCTTAACCACCCATGAAGTCCTTGAAATAGCATCTTCAATGAAATAATTGTGTTTGTCAACTAAGAAGGTAATATCATCCTTGTACCATTCAACAAATTTTGGAGAGATATGATTCCTCACAACCATCTCTGTGTCCATTGAGAAAATAAAATACCAAGCACACAATGAGTGATTCATATTGAAAGGAATACAAATTAGTCTTCATCAATTTTAGGATATCCAACAACTTCCACCTCAACAATTCTAACAAATCATAGTCAGAATTATTTTTACCATTTTGTAGGCCACTTATATCGACATGGAAGAAGATAATAAACCTTGTATGAAATTCCCATAGTCATACCTGATTACCAAGTCATCAATACTGTCAATTTGAATGGCCCTCTTATCAGACACAACACCATTCAACCTGTTCACCTCATTATTCTTTACAAATTTTAAAGCAACCACAATTGTAATCGAGCATAAACCAGTCATATCCCTTAGGGATTCTTTTGAAATAAAATATGGTTGATCTAACCATAAATAATCTTCATAAATTATGCTTAGAACTATGTTAATTATCTCTTCATCATTAGACATGTGAAAATTACTCCAATCATCCAAACCCTTATGCCCTAAACTAGCATACTCCACCTTAAGTATTTTTGTACCATCTACTAGATGAATCTTCCTAAAATCATTAAGCTTGTAATGGAACTAAAAATATATTCTTTACATACCAATTTGTCAGGAACAACAAAAAATGCACCATCATCACCAAAATAAATGGTCAAATCTTGAATGGGGTCTCACCTCACTATTGACATTAAGAATTTTAGGATTTTCAATTAGAAAATATCACAAACAAGAGAAATAATTTTGATTGATCTCCTTCACTTATCTTCTCACTTTGCAACTCTATCTCGTTTACAAATGAATTCCAAAAATTAAATATATAGTCATCATCTAGGGTTTTCTCAAAACGATGATACATTTATACTCAAAGTCACCAGAAAAGTTTCAAACCATCAAAATTTTTAGCATCCACCAAAAAATTCTTTCACACTTTTTCCATGTTGAGAACAACTCAACATCAAACCAAGAGGGGACAAGAGATATGCATTAAGCTCTCCCTCTTAGACACAATTGTCTGAGCTAGTTGTCGGAAGAAGGGTCTGCTTTGATAGAAAGTGTGGATCCATCCTCAATATTTTTGCTAATCTTATAATAATTTTTTTTTACCCATTTCATCTTCATCTTCTCATTTTCTTAATTGACATCGATTTTCTTTTCCATATCATTAGATTTGTTAGTAATGCTTTTGCAATGTTTTGCAATGTGTCCTATTCAATTACAATTGTAGCATACCCAGTCTTTCTAAGATTTATTGTCATTCATTCTATTATTTTCGAGCATCTAATTTATTCTCCAATCAATAGCTTTGTGCCATAGGTCTTGCAAACATAACAAGTTCCATATAAATTTTAACAGCTCTACTTAAATTTAAATTTTCATCTTTATTCCAATTCATCCTACTTTGACGCTCACTTGCCTTATGACCAAATTTGTTATAGTAATAATATCTTCCATTAAAAAGTTGATTTCTGATTTTATTTCTGCATTCACAAGCTCTATGCCCAAATTTATTACATGAAAAATAGTTACCATTAAAGGATGAAACCCTGGTAGGAACAGAAGGAGGTCCTCAAATTTTCCTTGAATTTCTAAAGCTTCAGTCTGGTGTGAAATTTTCTTTTTTTTCTAGAATTCAAATTGATCTTGTCTTTTCCTTTGTCCTTTTGTGAACATTCACCTTCTTAGAAGCCAAGTCCACTCTTGAGTTTGTTTATGAGAATTGAGAACAACATCTAACACTTCATTTCCACCTTTGAGTTTTAATCCATTATCAATCTAATCCTTTGCATCTTTCAGTTCCTCAATTTTTTTGATTTCTTCTTCGAGCCTTGAATACTCTCTATTCTTCTCACGAAGCTTTATTTCTAATTCATCAATGATATTCTTTCCATTATCAAGAAAACTTCTCAAAAAATAAATCTTGTCAACTATATTTTTAGTTTTTTCTCTGCTATCATCCAGTTGTACCAATGCAAATCATAGTTTTTCTTCCTATAGCGTCCTAAAATTGAACCCTTGTACAATGTTGATCGTATTGGGTCTGTACCTTAGATTTTGCACCCCTAGGCCTTATTGGGACCAAATTATTCTTATATAGCTTAAGAATGACATTATTTTTTACCTTTGGCATCAGCCAGGCACCTTGTCCTAGCCCCCAAATTTGGGTAGGACCAGAGTACCATGCCCTAGTCCTAATTAGCACCAGGGAACCATGCTCTGGTCCTAATTAGGACCAAGGCACCATGCTCTATTCATCCCTATTTTGGGCCTCTTTCAAACCCTTTTCCCTATTTCAAATTTAAGCAAGATTCCTAGATCTATGTCAGCTCATGCTGAGAAATTAGCAACTTTTCTAATGGGAAAGTCTAAAAGGATGTTTTTCCCCTCTCATTTGGAGATCACATAAATTTAGAAATCATTATACACACATGAGATCAAGCATTCAAACAATTGAGAATGTAATCAGTCTTCCTTCAAGCCTTGCAAAGTCAAGATTCAAGAATTGAAGTGCAGATTGACATTATATTTTATCAAAGACTTCATGAAACCCTAATCCCTTATGGAGACAAAAAAACTTCACAAAGAGGTATCATTTGATTTTCAGTCATTATTCAGCATCTCACTCAAAGGAAGAATCTTCATTTACAGCAATTGAAACTCATCCGATGACTTATGATGGTTGATTATTGGTTTAGTGTTGTCCTTGATGGCAACTCTTCATGAGATTTACATCTGGTAATCACAGATCTTGATTTCTGAAAGTGTATGTCATCCGGTAGCCAGTTAACGTATATTTCAGGATGAGCACAATAGTTTTAGTTTCGAAGCTTTTCGGTGATTGTGGAGTCATGAATCATGTATGGGTTGATTGAGAAAACATAAAGACACCATTTTATTATTGTTTTGGTGATCCACATTTATCTTTGGTGATCTGATCAATCCGACATGTGACTACATGTTACATTAGCAGGCCAACATGGTAAATGATCCATTTTGTGCTTGTGGATATATAAGACCAGTGTAGATGATCTCTTTGTAGAATGATATGATTTTATGCGAGAAAGTGGTGATCGATAATCCATTGTAGCATAGTTTCATGTGCGCATTCTTGATTTGGTAGCTGATCGAGACAGTAAATAGGGTAGAATAGAGCTAAACAATAGAGGTGATTCAGTCGATGTATTTGGCACTCAACTGGAACTCATCCAATCATTGTAGATGCTAATTTGGAGTTTATTTTTTTATAATTCATCATTGTAATTAATCAGTAAGGCAACGAGCCTTCTAGGGTTGTGGCCCTTATTGTATTTGAGGAGTGATCTCTCGAAAGTGTGCCTGAATGCCTGTGCATTCCCCATATTGAAATACTGTTTAGCTACTGGCCATAGTGGAATAATATTGTGGGTTCAAATCCCACTATGGTTTTTCCCATTTGGGTTTCCACGTAAAAATCTAGTGTTAAGATTTTGTAGTTGATTTTTTTATGTTCATGCATTTCAATTTCATCTGTATGCTCCTGCTGGTTCAAAGTTAAGTTTGAAAATTTGTTAACCAGTCGATCATTGATTCAGCTCCCCCCCCCACTCAATGATCCTTGATTCCAATAGGAAGAGTATAATGGTGAGACCTAGAGCTTGGGGAGAGAAATGTGGGTAAGTAGATATGGATGGAGAGGTAGAGAGGTAAAGAGGGAGGGATGGAGACACTTATAGAGAGAGAGAGAGGTATTGGTGAAGAGAATAAAGAGAGGATAAGAAGGAAATGCAAGGTAGAGAGGAAAGGAGGCAATGAGGAAGTGAAAGATAAAACCTCAACTATACATTATCAATCATAAAATCTAAATTTTAATCCTTAATAGAGATATGAGATATGAGATAGAGAGAGGTGGAGAGGGAGGGGGGGAAATAGAGAGGGGTTAGATAGAGATATAAGATACCTAGATGGGGAGAGAGAGGTGAGAGACCTAGATAGGGGGAGAGAGAGAGGGTTGATATAGATGGAGGATAATAGAGAGAGCTTGGTAATGAGATATGGATGGAGATGTAGAGAGGTGGAGAGGGAAAGAGGTAGAAACCTAGAAAGGGGAAGAGAGGGTATGATGGAAATTTGATTATGTAGACAATGGAGAGAGAATAAGAATTCATAAGGAAGGGGTAGAGAGATGGGGGTAAAGAGGGATTTCGAGATAGAGAGGGAGAGTAAAATAAAGGGAGGGAGATAACTAGAAATGGGAGGAGGAATAAGAGGAGAGATGAAATAATATATAGAGAGGAGTAAGAGGGGATTGAGGGAGAGGTAGACATGGAGGGAGTGAAATACCTAGGGAAGGAGGAGATAGAGAGGTGAGGGGAGAGACAAAAGAGAAGGAGAGAGTTCAGAAATAGATAGGCATTAAGGAGGAGGGAGATAGAGTAGGAGAGAGAGAGGGAGATAACTAGAGAGGGGATAGATAGATAGGTGAGAGAACTAGAGGGGAAAAGAGAGATGAGATACCTACATGGTGAGAGAGGATTGTGATAGATAGAGCGGGATAGAGAGAGGTGGCTAATGTGGTGTAGTCATGGTTAGGAGGGACCCCAATGAGATCTATCTGGACTGTGTAGCAAGAGTAAAACACAATGAAAGCAAGACAAGATGATGGAGGCAATGTAGAATTGAATGATTATATCATGAAAACTATTTACAATCTATTGACAACATGCAAGATAAAAGATTCAGTTCACTTGCCTAATACAAACATGCTCAATTACTATTTGGGTCTATTCCGAACTTCTTAATCTCAAGATAGACATTCCTGGTTCTAAAAACTGATTACTACAAGATAAATTACATTGATTTATATGGTCTAGAGGGATTTGGCTCTTCCCAAAAGAATCAAAAAACATGATGAAATATGTAAAACCACCAAGTCGGCCTTTGCCAATAAGAGTCCTCCGTAAAATCCATAGGATGAAGTGTGGATCAAAAGGAGGGTCAACCACACGCTAAGGAATATTGGAACAACACATTGATTCCAGAAGATTCACCAATCGCAGGATAGGTTCAAGTGGTTCTGGAGTTCTAATGTACAAAACTGTTTCAGAATCCGGAATCGATAACTTGCCGGAATAAGGTAGATGATTATGTCCTTGATCAAAATCTAGCTCCAAAAGATCCACTGAGAAAATGAAAGAAATGCAGAAAGGAATGTTGAAACTTCAAAATAAAAGACAAACTAAAAAGAAATATTTTTGGCTCATGCAAGATTGCCAAGAACCAAGGAATCTTTTGTATCATAACGAGACATGGATGTAGAGGTAGATAGGTGGAGAGGAAGGGAGTGAGAAACATAGAGAGGGGAGAAAGAGGTGATGACCTAGACAATGGAGAGAATACTAGAGGAAGAGAGAATAAAAAAGAGTAGGGGAGTGAGATAGATACGGGGGTATGCATGGATGGGGAGATGGAGAGGGACAATGGAAGAAAGGGAGGGAGATACCTAGAGAGGGGAGAGAGGTATAAGAAGAGAGACACAAGAAAAAAGAGAGGAGTAATAGAGGATGGATGAAGAGGTAGACATGGAGGGAGTTTCAGGAGAGAGAGAGAAGAGAATGAGAGAGTTCATGAATGGATAAGGGTAAGGGGAGAGGGAGGGAGTGAAATAGAGAGTGGACAAATAGATAGGTGAAAAACCTAGAGGGGGAGATAGGTGAATAATGATATAGTGAGGGAGAGGTAGTGAGGTAAAGAGGGAGGGAGAGACCTAGATATGGGGAGAGAGAGGATGGAAGGGATAGGTAGTGATCAAGAGAATGGAGAGGGAGGGGAGAGAACAATAGAGGGAGAGAGATAGGTCTAGAGTTAGGGGAAGATAAAGAGAGTGCAATATAGAGATGAAGAATGCTGATTATTGAAGTTTGACATGTTGATTATTGAAATTTGATTGTCTTAAAATTTATATGATCCTCTAAAACTGAGAATCTATGTTATAATTCCTATAGAGTTGAAACCACTCTTAAGAATCATGCCAATATATACATGAAATATAACTTAAAGTATAAGAAACTATACTTCAAATTTTATATTTCATGTATATATTCTTCTCTAGGGATTGGGTTTGGAACATTTACCCTTTCAAAACTTCTTCCACAGTTTCCAAATGTGTAACATTTGGCAAGTACCAAATTTGGCATGTACCAAATAGGGCGAGCACTATATTTGACATATGCCAAATAGATTGCATTGAAATACACCAGTCCTTTGGGTTGGATTGTAGTTCAAGGGAATCCAACCCAAAGGGTTGGATGACTATTTCAAGCCTGAGACATGTTTTTGTTAGAAGATTAAAAAAAATCACATAATTTTTGTTGTGCTATCCATCAATTTTGCACATGTTTCAATGAAAATTTAAAAAAACACCAAAGTGACCTTAAGAACTCTCTTAGCTATCCAACCATGTAATTTGTTTCAAATTTTTATTTTGTTAAGCCTTTCATCTTTAATTTATTTTGTTAGTGTGTCTTCTTTTGGTCAAAAACCAACATGTACTATTTTAGGTATATTTTTTTACACATTCATTGTATTTTGAAACCACTTACATTTTTAGAACTTATTCCACACACCTTGAAAAAAAAGTTTTTATTTTTTATTAATTTACAATGATTTTAGGGGGGAGCTCACTCAAACTTCTATTTTTCAGGATGTGTCCACTTCAAAAATTAGTAAAAAGGCATATAATCATTAAAAAATTAGCCAAAAAATCTAGTATAAACTAAAAGGTGTTAGCTAATTTCTCACCTAAGTGATTTTAAAAATTCAAAAAAAGAGGTAGATATTTTAGGGGGGCCACAATAGACGTTATCTTATGTTTTTTGCATAAAAAATAGGACCACTTTTTTTGGCCCCCCTTTTTGAAACCCTTAATCTCCACCATTTTTTTTTAAATAGTAGTTTAGAAAGTAGACTCGGAGCACTTTGGCTATTTTTCTTGTTGCATCTTCAAATTTGGAGTGTAACTATGTTTAGTTTGTCATCAAAGTTCAGACTTTGATGATTTTGTTAAAAATGTGGCATCTTAAGACCCCCTTTTGGTACCACATCTTGGTGTACATACCCATCTTCATCA
This sequence comes from Cryptomeria japonica, assembly GCF_030272615.1. NCBI lineage: Eukaryota > Viridiplantae > Streptophyta > Pinopsida > Cupressales > Cupressaceae > Cryptomeria > Cryptomeria japonica. Next base: position 14,400,104 of record NC_081415.1, on the reverse strand, counting down.
CATTGAGCAACTAGAAATGTTGAGTACCAAGAAATATTTCTCAATCACAAATACTTTGTGATGATAATTTATATTGTTTAGTTGAGGTGACATCTAATCATCATTCAACCACTCAAGTTGTGCTACATCAACTCATCCAAGTTCACCGAACATAACTCATTCAAAGAAGGATCAAGTGACACATGACACTTCATCAAATATTATTCTATGTACCTAATCTATTTCATTATTGGTTAGAAATCAAAGAAGGACATGTGTCAATATTATTGTAATTCTCTTATTGTCCAAAAAGTAGTTTTTTGTAAGAAACTCTAATTAGGGTTTTATTGTTGAATCTCAGTCATTGATCTCAAATTGATTTGAGCCTTTGAATTGTAATGATCTCTCTATATAAGGCTTAACTCTCTCATTTATTAGGATTAATATTTTAGTAATAAACAATAGTTAATAGTTAATAGTTAGTGCATAAAAAGTAGCTATAGAGTAGGAGAAAATGAGATTGTTGCCAGAGCTTATTATAATAAACATACTTTCTTCATTGAAGTTATGGTGGATTTTGGTGTGCTATTTCAAATTGTTGCATGGTCTCTACTTCTCATAGTGTAGATCTTAATTAGATGAATGGAAGACATTATTGTTGATGAATGGTAAACCTATGTTTATACCACTTTGAGTTTGTTTATTGCAAATTGCAGTGTGTGGTCAAAGTGAACTTGATTAAAATATTAACTTCAATAATTATGTGCTCATTCTTCATAATTTTTGTGTGCATGGGTGATGTGAAAATAATTCACTTATCCTTAGGATATTGCACCTTCTTTGTGTAGTTGTTCATGCATGGTGAAGCAAAGCTTGGTTTAGTTGCACCTAATCAACAATTATCTCTTACATTCTTAGGATTAGTATAGGATTTTTAAACCCTTATCTATTTTGTCTTTTATTTCCACAAGAAGTTAGTAACAATTTCCAACAGAGTTCAAGAAAAACATTAGTCCCTTTGTGATTCCAATAATATCACATCAATTTCACTGAGTCTATCCACAACATTTAAGTCATATCGTTCACATTGTAAACCTTGGATTTTCTTTGATTGATCACTTTGTTTAGAATTCAAAGTTTCTTTGTTCAAGAGAGGATAGAATACTTTGGTATTTTATTCTATGTTCTAAGTGCATAAAAAACACATCAACAAGCAAACCTAGATGGTGGTGGAGGAGGGTCACCACCATTTGGTTGGCCCCATACATCAACACCTGGTCAAAAGTGACATTAGGAAGTGACCACACCTCGTCAACAAATTCTTCTCCCTCTTTATCTCTAGAGTTTGAATGGATGAAATTTCCAAGAGCAAATGGGGAAAACCCTTGGAAGAATCAAGCTCTGGAGGGGCAAGGTTGGACGATGCTGGTGGGAGAACATGGCTGGCCTCTAGTGGTGGTGATGGTTAGCCTAATTCTTCCAAGGGTTTCCATATTTGGCCATGGTGATTACACCTATTAGAGACTCTAGAGATAGAGAGGAAGGAAAAATTGTTGTTGACAAGGGTTGGTCACTTCCTGATGTCACTCCAGACTTATTGATGTATGGGGCCAAATAAATGACCATGACCCTACTCTGCCACAGTCTGGGATTGTGCCCTTAGACTTCTGTTTTAGCTTTTTGGGCACTGCCCATATGAACTCTAATAGATAACCTTGTGTCACATTACCCTTTTTTTTGGATATATGTATTATAATTTTTAATCAATAAATACAATCATAAAAAAGAAACTTTAAATTAATATACACTTAAAATAAAAAATACAAATAACTACATATAAACACTAAAAAGTTCTCATACGCTCATGCCCACCCTCAATAAAAAAATTGTCACATCATATCAGATAGTGAAATGAGAGGCCACTCAATGAAACCTTGGCATTTTTCTTTTCTTTTCGATTTATTCTCATTGTTTTCGTCATCCTTTGACACACATAAACCATCATATCAAACATATTCTTGCAAATCTCATTCTGTCATATCAAACTCATTCTTGCAAATCTCATTGCTGAAAAGGTGATGCCATCAACTTTAATAATCACAGGAAGAATATGTTGTCATCGAACAAAGTATTCCATTTATCTTCCATGTAATCCTCTTATCTTATTCCCATTATAAATAGTCAACAGTTTCATTTAATCTATACTACATGTTTTTCTGGTACATTCACTTTCTTGCATGGTTTTACTAGTTTGAAGTAGCTGAAATTTAATGTAGCAGAGCATGCTATTGTGCCAAGAATGATTTGCCCACACAACTGCAGTTAAAGTTATTTGCGGGGAAACCATTCTTGGCATAGGAACCTGTTTTGCTTCTTACACAAGATCTCACATCAGGAGGGCTCTAGTTGCTTGAAGGATACTCAAACTTAAAAGATAGTTTAGTCTGATAGTTGTATTTTTCTTGAATTTGAAATATTAAATGATATATTCATTGAAAATTGTCACAATCATAAGAAAGTTTTGTATATTATTATTAAAAGTTGTGAGAAAATTTGTATGAATTTATATTGAAGATTATAGATCATTTCTCATGGATGTACATGTCTAGTTGGCCATTTGTCGATGTTAGCTTTTACAATTTTATTTATAATTATTATTTATTTGAATTCATGTTTAAATATTTATTAAAGTAGATATAAAGTATGCAACACTATTTGTAAAGTATTTTCTTATAAAAATATCTGTATAGTCAATTATAATCAAAATACCATTTTGAAAGTAAATAAGTATTTTATAATGTATTTTTCTGGTAAATACCTGATGATTGTAATTGGTGTAACCTCTTGTATTCTTAACCTTATTATTTATCAGAGGGGGTCTTGCAGTTGAGCAGACCCGGAGATGTAGCCCTTTAGGGGTGAACTCCGAGATCATTATGGTGTTATGTGAGGTATTCTCTTGTGTTTCTTTTATTCAGCTTTATCATGTATGATTAATTTATGTAAAATGGTTAAGTGGATAATGGAATTAACTTTAAAAGCTTATATTTAGTTCTATCTTGAATGCCATGTGGATCGAATGCATAATTGGTTGAGATGCAATTTATCGTAATGCATGTGTGAAATCATCCGTTTAATGCAATAAGTTGGAACATGGAATAATGCATCTTAGAGTAATGAATTGTACTTAGTTGTTGTTAAGGAATTTAAATATGCTAGGTAAGATCTCTTATGTTTTCGATGAAAATCCTAGTGTGTTAGAACGTTAAATGTATGGTTCGTAATTCTAAATGAAAAGATTGAATGAAGTTTATGAATGGATCTTAAATGATGAATCTTCGCTTGTGAATTACATTTCCCTTCTTGAAAGGAATTATCCTGCTTATGAATTATTTCGTCATTAAGATATTCAGCTATTGGATTAATTGTGTGAGTTAGTGAATCGTGAAATTTAAGTAATCTCGTTGGGAAACTCTTTAGGAGATTGTTGTTAATGTCTTCCGCTATGTAATCTGAATCTTTGATATCTCGTTGCATCTTATGTGTTGTAACTTTAAAAAAAAAAATTATTGCTCTCTATTCTTGTTATTTTAGCTTATCCCTTCGGGGTTTCCTGGCAGGGCATTACATTTGGTATCAGAGCCCATGTTGCAAACATTGGGATCTCTGGTGTCGCGTGTGCCATCTATTGGTGTGAGGTGTATCGACCTTATGTGTATGCTTGTCCTCCATTTGCATGTGAGTGATTGAGCAGACCTTAGCTAGTGTGTAACATGTATGTTCACACCTTGTTTTCGCCTTCTTGATGTTGGTGTTTGAGTGCTTATTTGTGCATTGTGTGCTTATTGATGTCTTGGTCTACGATTGCTCTTATTCTGAAGAGAGTCGTATGTACCTTCCCTTATTGAGTGTTGTACTCTTTAGACTAATCCATTTGGATTGGTCCGTGCTTGTCTTGAATCTGAAAGTGCGAATTATGTCTGTTTAAGATTATGATCTAGCTTAATGTTGTCCACTTGAGGGACTTGTATGGCAATTTTTGAATGCTTAATTTGTAGAAAATTAAATGATCATCACCATTCCTCTCTTTCTTTCTGGAAATTAAAATGATTAGGATAAGAGTAAATATCTTTGATTCAAGTTTTCTTGGTTGCAAGGGAGAAAAGGTTGTGACTTCTTGAACCCTTGTGCGGGCCTTATGTCGCTCATGTTTTTAGATTATTAAAAGGGCTATGGGTTTAAAAAAAAATTTATTTTGGGTGATGGGAGAAAACTGTATGTGTATGTTTAAAGAATTCTCCATGTGTATCTTGTAGGAGTAGCATGATTAAATTCTACCTTAGCAAGGTGCATTTTATGCGAATAGTTGAATTATGTGAAACTGCTTGGTTGGTAGAAGTATTAAAAAGAGCATATTATTGTAGCTTTGAGAGAGTATTAATGTGTTTTCCGAAAGATTGTTTTATGTGTTTCATTAAACCAGTTTGATTGAAGATTTATTTTAGCAAATGCTCCATTGAACTCGCTTTTGGGTATGTGGAATTACCTTAATGTGTTGAGAAAGTGCGAATGGAAAAGCTTGTTTGATGTGCATGCATTAATATGTGCTATTTAGGTAATAGCTCTTTGCTTATCTTTGATCGTAATGTGATCTTCTCTAGTAGGTTGCAATTATGACAGGTGTCTATATTGTATTATTTATGTGAGTGTTCTTATGAGGTCTTGCATTATCGAAAGATTGCTTCTATTGATCTCTGCTTTGTTTGGAAAACTAGAACCTTCTGTTGCAACCATAAATTAATGGAAATGTTTGTTAGGTTGATTTTCATCCTTCTAAACGGTAGCGAAATGAAAACCGTGTAATTGAAATGATAGGCTTAAGTGAGAAATTTAATATTGTAGCGTGACCTTGATTGATCTTGTGTTCTGTAGGAAATAGTTTGGCTATCAAACTCTTTTTCCCTTCTCCTTGCCTAATCATAAGAAATTTTAGAAATGATATTAAAGAGTGCATTGATTTAAATAGAATGTTTATAAAACATGTGAAATTGTTTGTTTGCTTTTGGCTTCATAGTGATAGATGAAAGTCTTAAGCTTTAGAAATGAATCTGCTTAGCTAGTAATTTAACTATGAATGCTTAGTGAGATTCGAGAAAGATATAGGAATGATGTTATTTCCTTATATAATTGTGAATTGTTAATAATTTCAGTAAACTTGAATTCAGTTATTTATGTAGAAAGCATAATTGGAATCTTCCTTGTATAGATGTTAGCGTACTGAAAAGTACTCCCCGTAAATGTGATTAAACCAGTATTGGTGTATTGTGTGTATTGTAAGAAACCAGTGCTTATCTTGTGTGCCCATGGTTTGGTGAAGTAATCAACCATGGAGGATATGTTGCTTATGAGTATGGGAAACCATACTGTCTGTGTGCTGTTGCTTATTTGTTTCCCTGCTGAGTACCAAACCTCGGGTTGTGGGTAACTCGGTATGTTAAGGGGTAGTATTCGAAGCGACCGTTCCTTGAATAGTATGGATTGGCGTGCGAGTAATGTCGACGCGAAGCGACTTTAGCTTCTCTACTTCGAGGAATGATATAGTTGTACTACTAAACTGTATCAAGGTGTACTCAATACTTTCCCTTTGATGAATCTATTTATAGGTTTATGTGTGTTAGCCTATTCTCTTCCTTATCTGAGCATATAGATGGTAGTTTTTGTGCATATTGTTGGATTCTATTGGAGTATCTGTTGCCTTGTCTTCTTGAGAGGCGTGTTATTATTCTTACATAAGTTGCCAACTGGCCTGTGTTGGTAGACTTGTGGATGGACCATAGTCATGTATACCTCTGACTTACGGCGAGTATCCTTCTAGATACGTCGCTATGCGGGATGTGTCTTGCGCGTGCTTTTTCCGCGAGGTGCACTACCATGCGGGATACGTCCATTGTGTGTTTTCTCCACTTGGGGTATTGCCATGCCACGTGACGACGTGATGCGGGGTGATGTCGAGGTGCATACCGCCATGCCATGTGGATAGTGTGACTATGTCGCACCACATGATGAGCTACTGCAATAGCTAGTCAGTTGTTCCTTCCTTCCTCGTTGGTGGCTAGATGCTAGTCACACAGTGATGTTACGTGCAGTTGTGATATTCTTTATATTTCTTTGGGGATCAGCAATTTATTCTACTTTGACTGTGAAGGTTTAGCCACGATCTTGTGATCTTTTGCACTTTGATTTGGTGTTGCAATTCCGGATTATTTTCTTACCTTATTGTTGGAATTGATGATTTATTATCTTTATTCATCTGTACTTTGGTGGCTGAACTGGTTTATCCTTATTGTTTTCGGATGCTGGTCTTGTGTCGAGATGTGAAATTCCTCTCCAAGGACGTATGATACGGAATTGGTAGAGTGTGTGCGAGGAAGTGATGTAGGGAACCGTGAGGATGGGGGTATGTGAGGCTGTGATGCAGCTAGTACCCACTACCTACCTATGTGTGGTGACTATCTCTTGGAGGCTAACCACCTTGCTCAACAAGGGATATTCACAAAGGTCTTGTATGGAAGGTAGCACCGCTATGGTGTGCCTAGCACCATCGAGCCTTGAGTGAGATATTGGATATTTATGATCTTTTTGTGGTTCTGAGATCAGGCATAGAGATGCTGATCGTGCATGTTACCTTTGACCGAGCATTAGACATGCTCACATGTGGCCTTTTCTGTTATGCATTCCAGTTATGTGGATGGTTGTTATTTGTATCATGGAGTAAATTGTGTTAGCTTGTCACTATGTTATGGGACATAGTCATTGGAAAGGTTTTCTTATGCCTGGCAAGTGTAATCAATTGAGTTATTTTGTTGCTCTTATTTCATGAAAGCTAATTTGGCTGTAGAAGTTGATATTTTGAGCTAGTTCTATGTTATTAAATTTTATGATAAAGATGGATTGGTAAAGGAAATTGATCTTATGGCATGTTTTTTTGTCATTTTGATCGATGATTATGGTAATTGTGGTTTACCTCTTTAAAATGCTTTAATTTGATGTTACGAAAGGAAGAAAATTCTTGGTTCTTTGCTATGATTGTGGATAATTCCTAGAATATTTTAAGGAATGTATGGTTTTAGATGTATCTTGCCAATGGATAATGGCGTTTGTTAAGGATTTTACAATAATATTTCATTTATTTATGGAAAGATTTCTATGTGCAATTTGATCCTTGTTGAATGAGTTTCAGGGCTAATGTGTACGACATGTTCTCCATCTAGCCTTACGACTTCCAGGAGTAAGTCGGAACCTAGGGGGGGAGAATGTAGTACCCCTACCGTAATCTACTTCTAACCTTGGTTTAATCTGGATTAGTTTATCGTAATATTATGATTAGTGTTAGATGTTGGATTTAACGCATAGCTATTGATGTGGTTCTCACACTAGTTGTATGCAGGTTATTCAGTGTACCTATTTCATGATTTTAGTATCGGACTAACGCTTTCATTAGATTTTATAAATGTATGCATGTATGATCTTTTGTTGCAGGAGATTTCAGGTGCGAAGTCGCATGAGTGCGAGGTTCGTCGTCACCTGGTTTTGCAGGTTTGAGCATACCTTTTAATCCTTAGAGTTGGATTAGGTGGTCGTAAGACCTTAGTCGACCTTAGTCGTGCTCTAGTGAGCATCGCCAGTCGTCGTCGGTAATCCCTTCTTGTTTGGGTTTGCGAGTCGTCTGTTTGGTTGACCTTCTCGGTTTGCATGCCTGGTGTGTTTGTTTAATTGATTAATTAGTCTTTAGCATTATTTTGAGTATTTATGCGTTTGTGCAGTGAAGATTAATGGATTAAATTGATTGAGAATTCGTTATGCGTTTTTCGTTGTTAATGAATTGCTCGTTTTAGATTGGAAGTAAATTTGAATTTAATGGCTGATTTCGATTATTAAATGCATTATATATATATGCTGTTGAAAAGGAAGTTTTATATGTTATCGCCATAGAGTTAATTGTATTTCGTTGGATTACTAATTTGAAAGGTTAAATTGATCTGATATAAGAAATCGATTTTTAATTGATTAAGCAAGTTATTTTGTTGATAGTTAAAAAGAAATAATTTTTGAGAGTTATTTTGTAAATAAAGAATTTTTATTCCAAAAATAGAAAATTTTGGGTCAACTCTTCCATATAACCCAATTTGGGAAATTTGGAGAGGATGGACAATTTTGGAGGATTTTGGATGGAGAAGGAAGAATTTTGAGCAGCTGGAGATTGGGATTCTTCAGCCGATCTTGCCAGGAACGCGAGATCAGGTAGGATCCAACTCTCATTTTTTTTTTAGTTTTTGTTTAAGATGAAATGGGGGTTTTTACCTTGGATTTAAATTTTCCTTCGAATGCCATGTTTATGGATCGATTTGGTAAATTACCAGCTTGGCTGGAAGTGATTTAGAGGTGCTGATTAATTCCTCTTGTTTTTGGGCATTTTAGTATGGAATTTCGGACTGTGTGTTCAAAAAAAAGAAAATTTAAAATGCTTTGTTATCCCTGGGCGTTTTGGTTTTTATTATTTTCGAACTGGGAATTTAGACCGAACTGTGTGTTCAAGGAAATGTTAAACGTTTTTGTTCCAAATACCGAACTGGGTTAAAAGGAAATTTATATGTTTTTTTATTGATCTGGGCGTTGTTTTTCTTCTTTTCGGACGAACTGTGTGTTCGAATTAAAAATTTTAAAACGAAATTGGTTCTTTTGGACTGTGCGTTTAATTGTTTTGGGGCAACCGGGCGTTATGGAGTTTTTGTTTCAAACCATTGTTGGGGTTGGAGGGCGGGGAGCGGAGCTCCCCCGCTCCTCCTCCCCTCTCTCCCCCGCACATCGCCCCTTTCTACCTCTCGCTCCCCCCTGTTAACTTTCCCCCCCCACTCGCTGGTGCAAGGCTTGGGCCGCGGCACTGCGGTGGCCGTAGGTCCGCGGTGGCCGCAGGGCGCCGCGGAGCCTGCGGGCACCGCAGTGGTGCCGCCCGCATGGGCTCCCCTGCTGTGTGGTGTTGGATGGTGTTAGGGTTAGGGCACGGCCCGCCCTCGCCTCCATCCTCTTTTTTTTTTTAAAATGCGTTTTGATTTGTGGTGTTAAATCGTAGTTTATTAAAAATCGATTTTTAATGTATTTCTTTTAGTATAAAAAAAAAAGGGGGCATATGATACTTTATATCATTTTAGTGAAAGTTATTTAATGATTAGCGTTATTTAAATTTTTAATTATGAATGAGGTAGCATTAACCTGATAAGAGTGGATTGGATATTGATTAACCTTATAAGGGAGTTTTAGGCTAATTGTTACTTAACGTCATTTTGTGACGTATGCCCTCTTCCTAATTAAGTTTACAACTGTTATTTTGCAATTGAATTTTGCTGTTTATATTCTGATTGATCTTGGAGTAATAAGTCCAGATCTTACCTTCTAGCTAATTAGAGCATGTGACTGTTTGATGTAGTAATGTTTAAAAATAATAGAGAATAATATTTTATTGGAAATCGTTGGAATACGATGTGAATTCTACTTGATGATGTTTGTTGGAAATTAAATATCTTATTTTAGTGTTTAATGGTTGTCTGAGATTCCGTAATATGAATTGGTTAAGACTCTTTATGGCTTAATTTGCCTGTTCGATGTTTTGAACCGTAGGAGTTAGAAACCCAAGAACAACTTAACCCTTGATGAGATAGATAACTGTAATCTGATTGGATCTTGTAGAAAACTTGATCGTCGTTTAATGATTAAATCAAATTGAGGAAATATTGTCTTTTCTGATTATTGCATTGCGAGTTTAATTATTGTATTCGCTTTAATTATGAAATGGCATGTTTTGCTTTGTTTAATAGGACCCTATCGTATGGATTGACTTGGTGTTCCTGTTTCGGTCCTCGAATTTTGAGTTGACTATGGTATTGTGATGTTGTCTTAGTTGGTCATATCCTCTTCTGTGAGTCGTATTTGACCTGATGATTGTTTCTCCTTCTTGAACTCCGTTCGTCTGACCATGTGTATTCTTTGGTTTGAGTTCGTCTGAGTTAGTCTAGTGTCGTATGGGAAAGTGGCTTTCGATTGGGGGCCGCGCCCAAAGTGGCTGCTGGATAACCCGTCGAAAGTGAGTCTAATAAGTGATAACCTAAATAGATTAGAATATAATCTTTAATTAAGATAATTGTGCCTCACACATGAGACGAGTGCTATCATAGGTTCGACATGCTGTGAGAAGGCCTGAAATGGCAAACCATCTTCCTTGTCTTCACGAGAGGATGTGTGGGTCCACATGAGGCTTGGATGGGCCGGAAGTTCGGATTAGGTTGCCAGGGTTACCAGTGTATGGGCCGGGACCTATGAAGACTTGCCATGGTATCCATACCAGGTTGTGTGATGACACTTGTCCCTACGTTCGCTAGTGTGTTGTCGTCTTGTCCTGTTTTGAGTACCTTTGTGAGTTGTCCTTTGTCGCTGCCCTTGTGAGTGTCGGTTTCATGCTAGACCTTGGGTGGTGATGGTTCAGTTTTATGGATGTTCTCTTGGTCCTCTTGTATTAGCTTGGATTATGTTCAGCTGGATCCTATTCCTTGTAAGGATCGTTTATGTAATTGTGGACCGGTGTGGTCATTTGTATATTGCTTATGTATCGCCTTGATGGCTGGATTGTAATTGGTGTAACCTCTTGTATTCTTAACCTTATTATTTATCAGAGGGGGTCTTGCAGTTGAGAAGACCCGGAGATGTAGCCCTTTAGGGGTGAACTCCGAGATCATTATGGTGTTATGTGAGGTATTCTCTTGTGTTTCTTTTATTCAGCTTTATCATGTATGATTAATTTATGTAAAATGGTTAAGTGGATAATGGAATTAACTTTAAAAGCTTATATTCAGTTCTATCTTGAATGCCATGTGGATCGAATGCATAATTGGTTGAGATGCGATTTATCGTAATGCATGTGTGAAATCGTCCGTTTAATGCAATAAGTTGGAACATGGAATAATGCATCTTAGAGTAATGAATTGTACTTAGTTGTTGTTAAGGAATTTAAATATGCTAGGTAAGATCTCTTATGTTTTCGATGAAAATCCTAGTGTGTTAGAACGTTAAATGTATGGTTCGTAATTCTAAATGAAAAGATTGAATGAAGTTTATGAATGGATCTTAAATGATGAATCTTCGCTTGTGAATTACATTTCCCTTCTTGAAAGGAATTGTCCTGCTTATGAATTATTTCATCATTAAGATATTCAGCTATTGGATTAATTGTGTGAGTTAGTGAATCGTGAAATTTAAGTAATCTCGTTGGGAAACTCTTTAGGAGATTGTTGTTAATGTCTTCCGTTATGTAATCTGAATCTTTGATATCTCGTTGCATCTTATGTGTTGTAACTTTAAAAAAAAAATTATTGCTCTCTATTCTTGTTATTTTAGCTTATCCCTTCGGGGTTTCCTGGCGGGGCATTACAGTTTTACTCTCATTATAGGAAGAATAATAGTTGTCTGAAAGATAATGACTAAATTCCTAATATCACCCTAGTAAAAAAATAAAATTATATATCCCCATTACAAAAATAAATTATTGCTAAATGGAATAAGGTTGTTAATCATTGTTCGTGGAAAAATACATGTTTTGAGCTAACAAGCTAGAGTAATAAAATTATTTGACCTAGATAAAAGACATGCTAGGTATCCATAAGAATCAATATTATTATGATTTATCACTCACATCTATGGATTTTTCCTTACTATCAAAGGCATTCTAAATTCTAATAAGTCATTGTGATTGTTGAAGTAATACCAAATATTACCAAAGGTGATAGTTACTAATAAACTTATTTATTGTTGATGTCACACAAGATCATGTTTGCAAAGTGACTTAAGATAATATTGTTATAGCGAGGATGATGTTGTAAAGGTACAAACATGTTCTATTTTGTTGGCAATTCAACTAGAAAATTCTTAGGCCTTATGTTACTTCTGTAAGTATGAAATTTATTCCTCAAAGACCCACATACAAATATAGCATTTTTGTATTCACCTTTACTCTATTTTTTAGTGATAAAATATTTCTTACAAACTTGGATGATATTTTAAGAAATCTTATGAAGATATTACCCAAAAACTGAAGTTGAGTGGTACAATTACCATTTCAAAATCTATACACAAGGTATAACTATAATGATAAAAGCCATTAAAATAGTAATTTACTTTACTATATTTTGTTTCTAATTGAGCATTTATTTAAGTGTGTGTTTTAACATTATGTAACCCCTTATTATAATATAGTTTATCCTTATCTATTTTATTTTTCCCATGCCCATATGTTTTCTCATTTCCCATGTGTTTCTTAAACCTTAATTAATGTTTATAACTTCACCTTATGTTTCCATACTTCTCTTTTGAACCACCTTTCCCTGTCTTTTTATTACATCCCATGTATCAACTTTTTGTGAAACCATTTCCATCAATTTTTATACTTCCCTTGTTACCTTTCCTAATACTTTTGGTCAACAAGAATTAGAAAACAAGATTGCCACCCTTATTTTTCCATAATCTTCCCCATTTTTTTGGTTAATAGTTAATAAAATAACTAGTATACTCTTTCCAATCATTTTCCTAAACCCTTTAAAAGTCTATAAATATACCCCTATTTTTCTCATTTTTTACTCGACAAGGATTATGTCCTTGCTCTCTTTAAGTTATTTATTTTATATTATTTTTACAGCTATTAATGGATCCTAGCTTATAACTTCATGTCCTATTTCCTTCCTTCATTCTATAACATTTTTCTATCAACTTTTCTCTCCCGTAGCCTTTATATCCTTATTTTCCCTTTCAATTTGTACATCCTCTCATCCTTCCATCATCCCTTATCCTTCGCTTTCTCTCTATTTATTTCTTCATCTAGTTTCCCTTATCTTTCCCTTGTTTTTGTTTCCATTTTCTAGGGGTTTATATAATACTAATAGGTTTTGTGTTTCCATTCATCATAGCCAATCTATCTTCTTGTTTCTAATAGTTTGTGTTTCAATATTTTTGTATGAGTTGTAGTTGTGATTCTATATTGTAAAACCCACAAGGGTGCTAATTAATCAAATCTACACTTCAAACTCTCTTTTAGATATTTTTATGTAAACATCTTAAGTTTGTCAATTATGAAAAATGATTATAAAAAATTATAGATCTTAAATAATTAAATTCTTTATGACACATGAAATTTATAAACCCATTTGTCACATATCATCTCCTGGGAACTTTATACTTTATAGAAAATGTCCTTTGTCTATTTTATGCATTTGAATCCTTTATAGTCTCTAATTATACTAAGTAGAACAAGGTTCAATTTAGAGATTAGCATTTTGAATTCTTTGTTTTTTTTTTCCTAAATTATTCTTTTATTATGTTAGTTTCTCTTTTTCTATGAAAAGAGTTGTTATGTGAAAAACATTTTTCTAAATAATTTCAAGATTCTTCACTCTCTATACATGATAGGGATAGGTGGCCAATTTCAAGGAATGCCTATGCACACTTGGTAGATATTTAATCTAACAACGTATAAATTTTTCTTTTGGCTCCTCAAAAAGTTTCTAAAAAAATTAATTTATACAATTTCTCACTCTCTAATGCATAAAATATATTTTCTTCTCTCTACTAGTTTAGTATTATAGTTAGTATTATAGTTAGGCTTCTTTAGATTAGTCTCTTATCTAGTTATCAGTCATAGCTCTAGTTCTAGTCAATTACGGTTAGAGAAGCTGTAAATTATTTATCTTTTAATAAATATTTATTTATAAAAAAACAAACATAACAATAGTTTAGCCCCTCTTTTCATTTCTTTGATTTAGTGAACCCTTTAAATTATCTTTCTTCTTCTTTCTAAATTTCATGTGTTATATTATATTCAATATTTATTAGTTATGAATTATTTAGAATATATATTATCTTTTCTTTTTCTTTTAACTTCTTGTTTTCTTTCTTAATATACCTTAATTTATGCCAAGGATTCTTTCCATTTAAGTCTTATCCTTTTAGGACCATTCTTTATCGTAGTCCTCATCTTAATCCTTGCATGGATAGTATGCATTTTTCCTCTACCATTTCTCATTAGACTATTCATTTATTTATTTCCATAGATAATATTATTCAACATGCCTAATTTGACTAAGTCTAATAATGTATGAATATTATTTAGCAATTTTTGTAAGTCAAGAATATTGGGAAATTTGAGGTTGGCCTTATGCAAATTAATCTTAAAAATTATTCGTGTAATATCATTCTTATTAATCTTGTGGGTTTTAAACCCATGAACATTAACATATTTCCCATGCTCATGCCAACTGGTATTATATATTTTGACTGATTGGGACTACTACAAATTCTATCCCTATTTTCCCATGCTCATGCCAACTGGTATTATATATTTTGACTTATTGGGACTACTACAAATTCTATCCCTATTTTGGTGGAATCTTGAGCATATAAAGGCTTGTGTGTATAGAAGATATAGATAATTTTGAATACTTTAAATGGATTTATTAAATTCTTGTAAAAATTGTAAACAACAATATTGTATGTAAAACACTATTAGACACTAAATCTACCTTTGATTACATTATTAAAAGTTGCAATATACCTTTGATTACATTATTAAAAGCTGGAATATAAAATTAATTGATAAACAAGTGGTAAAATATATTTAAGTTCTATGATCTAATATTCTTGAGTTTAAAAGGAAATTCTTTAAATAGTTTCTTATCCTTCAAAGACTATCCCTTAAAGTTATTTCACTTGATATTGAGGTTCATAACATTTGTCAAAAATCTAAAACCATAAGGCATAATTTCTTTGACTTTTTCTGTAAAGAAATATGAAATATGTTCTATGTTGATTTGAAGGGCTTGTTGATTTGAAGGGTTGGGGATAGAGGTGAAATTGTTTGGAAATAAATTCTTATATTAGGATTATGAATAATTTGAAGATAGAATATAATTTAATTTTTCTTATTTTTTCTATTGTAATAATATGGGTAATTTGGAAAGCAAGAATTTTGGAAAGATACCAAGTTACAAAGAGGATATTTATTGAGTTGATAAAAAGACTCATGTTCTACAATGTTTTTATGTAGGTTATATTAATAGTGAATGTTTCCAAATGTGAATTTGTGAAGCTTGCAAAATAGGGTACTATATAAGTAAACAAGCCTAAGATAAGTATAGATATTTGTGGTTATTCAATAAAGTAGAAAGGGAATATCCCTTTCTTGAAGGGATATCTGGATTTCTAAATAAATTATAATGATAGGTATCCAGTTGGAAAGTTGAAATATTATCTAAGAGTACAAGATAAAGAAAGGTTTCATGTCAATCAAGGAGAAGAATTCACAGTGGATGTTATGAGATCAGGTGATGAAGTTTTTGATATCGATCCATTATTGGGTGGAAAGATATGGATGACTATCTAAGAGTACAAGATAAAGAAAGGTTTCATGTCAATCAAGGAGAAGAATTCACAGTGGATGTTATGAGATCAGGTGATGAAGTTTTTGATATCGATCCATTATTGGGTGGAAAGATATGGATGACTGTAGTGACTACATGAACTATTAACACTTATTTCAGATCTATGTATATGATAGTATATATTGTTGTGTGTATCCTTAATATGCCTACATATTTAGATGCTTATAATTGACTATAGTAGACAGTCATTGGCTAAAAGTATGTATTTTAAAGTATGAATCAATAACCTTGCTTGGTTTGATACTTGCTACACTCAATATATGATAAATATTTGTGTGATATACATACATACATACATACATACATACATACATACATACATACATACATACATACATACATACATATATATATATATATATAATTGTGAACTACTTGAACCCTATATTGATAGAGAAATATATCCTTATTGACTTATGGTTCTTTTTTTATGGGAAAGTTTAGGATTTTCTTTAAGAGGTTGGCTTCAAGCTTTGATCTTGTGAATGCATGTATCAAAGTATATAATTGAGTGAAACTACTAACTTCATCTTTGAAGTATTGGGAGGATGAGATCCTAAAAGATATTGGTTTTTCAGTTGGTCAACTCATATATAAGGACTACTTTGTTTTGTACTAGAAAAATGTATGAGTAGCTATTCCACCTTTGGAGGCATGTTCAATGTGGGTTTTGATAACACTAGGCGAAACATTGATCTGATGGTGCTTAGCAAGACTTAAGGTGATTTAGTGTCAATCCTAGTTATTGCTACTATGAGGGACGGACTTGGTAGATTGTAGGGAACTAATTCCTAGCAAGAAGGATAGGAAAGTAGTGCTTCATTTTAAAAATGCTTATATGTCATCTTGCATACTCCAATCTTTATCTAATGGTCCTTCATCTAAAAAGGATAAAAGAAAAATAAGAACAATGTGAATAGGTTTAATTATCTTTTGGTTTCTTCCAAGGTTGACTCAATTTCTAAACATTATTGTACAACCAAACTGTTTAACTACCATAAACTAACAAAACAAAATAAAAAATAAAAATTCAATACTTTCTATAATTATTTAGCTTTAATGCACTTTGATTTCAAATTTCTACTTGTTTAAAGTTGCTGCATATGTTCCTTTTTCTTAATTCCTCATTTGTCAATGTTATGAACTATTTGTTGGGGTGTTGTAGTCTATATACAACTTATTGTTGCTCTTTGTTTATTGATTAGATTGTATTAATGTTTTTTTTTATCTTTTAAAAACATCACTCAAGAAACCTGTTCCCACTTTAGTAATCCCTGATAACTATATTAAATCTATTTCTTTATACTATATTAAAAAACCTGGTAACATCGTAATATTCCCATGTTATCAACTTTCTGTTTATGAAATGTAAGTCTTGTGATAAAATCGGTGGAACTATTCGTCTCCATGCTTGCCTTATCCTTATCTTTATCATTGTCGTTTTCATCATATTTATTCCTCCTTTCAAATGGATTCCTCTAAATAATTTAATACTTTATCTGATGAAACTCATTCAATGGACTTTTTCTTATTCTGAGAGAAGAAAACGGAGTATCAGATATATTCCTTGGGTGATCACTGTTATATGAACGAACGGAGTTCTAACAGATGTTAGAAATGTCCCTGTAAGTTTGAATCGTGGACCCACATAATTCATCACTCCAGAATAATGGACTCGCTTTTACCGTTATTCCTAATTATTCCTCCTGTCACAAATTATTCACTCAATTATTCCTCCTGTCACGAATTATTCAGTGTACCATTATATTTTATATATAGTTTGTATTCTTCCATGTCCATATACTGGACTCTCTTCTGTGATGGCTAGGAATATTTTGATTCAAGTTAGAGTTTGTTGGCTTACCTACCTTGCAAAATGAATGGATTGTTTTGGAATGCGGGGAAGACACTTTGCTTCACAGGGTTACATGGTAATTAGCTTTGACGTATATTATTTCATAATTAAAATTTGAAATAATGATTTATTATCTTTTAGCTTTAATCCTTTCTTTGTAATTTGTTATATTTATTTTCTAGTGGTTTAAAATATGTATTTGGATTTTTAAGATTTAATTAAAGAAGAGGTTTGAAATATGCATAATATTTTTTAACATCAATGTTTCATGATCTATTATCAAAATAAGATTGGGCTAGAGAAAAAAACCAATCTAATTCTGATAATAGATCATGGAGTATGATCCAAAATGTTGATGTTAAAGATTGTTACTACCAAACTAAAAATTATGCATACTGATATCATGAAATGTGCAAGATCCATACTGTTAATTAACTTAATTTTATATTTTGAATCTTCAATTTTTTTATATTTTTTCTATATTGTAGACTTTTTCTTGTTTTTGTTATGTTTTTAGGTTCAATAAACATTTTGTTAATTTATGCTAAAATTTATCTTATGTTTCAATATCTTTGTAATTATTTGATATATTCAATTTCAATTTTTTTTTCCAATAACATTTTAAAAAAGAATATTAGATTTCATTTATGGTAATTCATAGTGTGGTTTTAGTCATGAAAAGAAAGTTATTCTTGTCATGAAAAGAAAGGATGTCATCTATTGCTTATCTAAGGAAACTAATATTTTAATCAACTTTAATTAAATACGATGAAAGAATAATATGTTTATGAGGAATGTAATTCCTTCAATTAATTATTTTTTCGATAATGAGTCTTCTAATTCTATGAATGTTAAATTGAGCTCCGCTCTTAAGGTTTTGTGGTCAAGGATTCCTTCTTATAAAAAAATGATTGAAACCGGGATCATAGTGAAAAGGAACTTAAAAAAAAAAAAAAAGCTATAGGCATTAAAGAAAACAATAGAATAAATGAAACGTAAAATTATTATTTATTTTTTGAGATTGCTGATATTGAAATAATGTGGGATATTAATAATCAGAATTGCTTGTCTCACAATAATTCCATTAAAATTAGAACTTATTTTTTGTTATATTTTGATAAACTTTTCTTTCACAAAAATGTTAATTCTACATTAATAGTTTCAGAAATACATTTGTGATGGAAGTAGTCTATTGGTAGAAGTAGGATTTATTATTAGAAAGAAGAAATTGATATATCAATAGAATTTTCTAAAAACTATCTTAAAAAGAACAAACTCATAAAATATATAATTTGATATATTAAAAGATTTAAAAGGAAATTAAATTTTGATTTTGGCACAATAATATAATAGACCTTATGGAGTTAAATGATTATAGTTTATGATGCAAGATGATACTATTGCCCTCAAATTACAAACTCAAACACAAAACTTCGGAGAGACTCTCTGCACTCAATTTAACATAAAAGATTGCAACTAAGAAACAAACTACATCCTCGTTAAATCTGCAGACACAAATTAACAACCATGGCCTCTCAGCGGCCTTAGAATCTGCAAAATTTGATCTACCCTAACTCTCAATTTTTAACATCTTAGCTGCTGTCTAATGCATTCAACTTGCAACCTTTGTTGCTATTTTTACCCACCTCCTCTGCACTCTGGCCGATTTCTCAACTCACCTTCATTACTCCCTCAATTGTCTATGATAGTCAAGCTCAAAAACGCAGCAGTTAAAAGGGCAATTCAACTTTCCTGCACATCATATTCTATGAACAAAGTGAATGTTTCTCTTCAATCCATGTCAAATACAAGCTAATCTTATAGTAGCTATAGCCCTCAGAATAAGACAGGGACTTATCATAATTTATGTTTCAAAGAGACTAGTTCACCCGTGAAGTGCCTGAAGCACCAGCAAATTAGTATCCCTCAAGTCTATCCCCACTCTCCTTAATTTCCAACATAGCTTTTCTTCGTGAGGATATAGATGGAATTAAAATCTAAATTAAAATGTAATTGATTTTTATTTTAAAGTACATGTACTAGATATTGTAGAATTCAGGAAAGTTGAACAAACGCTAGAAGCTCTTAGGTATTGGAAATATTAAGAATCCATAATGAAGCTGCCCACACTCCATAGGAAAGAAATTTTCTTGGACAAATATTTGATACCATGTTGGAAAGATTAAAAGTGCATCATGAAGCTACAGACTTCACGGAATCAACCCAAAAGCGAATGTTGCAACATGAGAAAGAATGAACAATTGACGGAATCAACCCAAAAGCGAATGTTGCAACATGAGAAAGAATGAACAATTGAGATTGAAATGAGAATGCTTGAGATAAACGGATATGATACAATGCACAAATGAGCTTTCATCATAAGTATATTAAATCTGTTTCTTTATACTATATTAAAAAACATGGCAGCATCGTAATATTCCCATGTTATCAATTGACTGTTTATGACATGTGATAAAATCGGTGGAACTATTCATCTCCATGCTTGCCTTATCCTTGTCTTTATCATTGTCGCTTTGATCATACTTATTCCTCTTTTCGAATGGATTCCTCTTGATAATTTACGACTTTATCTGATGAAACTCGTTCAATGGATTTTTTCTTATTCTCAGAGAAGAAAATGGAGTAAGAGAATATGCCCATGGTGAGCACTGCTAGGTATATCAACGAACAGAGTTGTCACAGATGTTAAAATGTCCCATCTATAAATTTGATTCATCAGTCCAGAATAATAATGGACTCACTTTTGCCGTCATACCTGAATGATCACTCAAATTATTCCTCCTGTCATATCATTCACTGTTACATAATATTATATATATTTGTGTTCTTCCATTTGAATATAGAATATATTGCACTGTAATGGGTAAGATAATATGTATAATTGCATATAGAAGGAAAGGAAGGATTCGGCCAAATAAGTATTTTGATCCAAGTTAGAGTCTGTATGCCCGCCAAAATGAAATGATTGTTTTGTTATGCGGACAAGACATTCTTGACGGGCCAGCACACTTTGCTGCAGAGAGTTTCATGGTGAGAACTTGTTCATAGTTAATAATTTGAAATTTTAGTTTTTTTTTTAATTTGGTATATTTTTTTTAATTTGATTGTAACATTTTATTACATCAATATTTATGATCTATTGTTAGAAAAATATTGAACTAGAGAAGAGAATCAATATGTTTCTGATGATGGATTGTATAATGTGATCTAAAATGTTAATGTCAAATCTGAAAAATTATGCATATTGATATGATGGAATGTGTAAGATTCATCTTATTCATTAATTTAATTTAATATTTTGAATCATCATTTAATTTTTTTATTTTGTTGTAACTACAGATTTTTGCTTCTGGTTGTTATGTTTTTAGGTTCAATAAACATTTCATTAATTCATACTAAAATTTTCTCATGTTTTAATGTCTTTGTAATTATTTGATAAGTTCAATTTCAATTTTATTTATTCCATAACATTAAAAATATATATATAAGGTTTCATTCATGATAATTTATAGTGCTGTTTCACTTATGAAATGAGAGATATTCTTGTTTATGTATAGTTATTAAATAGTATTTATGTTGAAAATCTTTCTATTTTTACAATTTAAACAAAAACAGATAATTTCTGATTTACCTATAAACTTTGTCATAATAATATTATAAGCAGTTAACAATAATAGAATTATACATATTCATATAATTAAATAAAATGTCATGTTTAAAACTTATTAGGCCAGCACTATTGCAATCATCACACTAACTAGTGATTAAAAAGTTTATTAGCATCAATTAGAATGTAGTATTTATTTATTTTATTATAACATTATTTTTTAATAGAGTTTCTAAATTGTGAAAAAAAAAATTGTTGCTTATGTAAATTTTGTTTGTAATTTATTTATAATCGTTCTAATTAATAAAAAGCGAGATAAACCTGTACCATTACAAGATATTATATAATACAAAACTTGTCCGTTTCTTGCATTTTCTTGCTTTTGTCTCCTAAATAATTTATGCTTGAGGTGAATTGCGGTGTCTCCATTACACCAATATATCATTATTGTTGTACTTAACCATGCACTTGATTTGAAGCCCTCCATTTTCCTATCCCCTTCAAGGATGAGGCTTGTTTTGTCTCTTTTTAATCATAATTTTAGGAACAGAATGAAGCTTTCCCATATTTAACAATATTTTTCTCCTTTTGTAAAGGTTAATTCCCTCAACCCTAGAGAAACAATAAGGATGCTATAGGTATAGTTTTTACTAGGAAGATGTAACCGATAGTAAGAAAGGTAAAGAAAATGCTATTAGAATTGGGGATCTAAATGATAATTATTGTGGTCTTTTGGACATGATCTCATCTTACAGTTTTTTATTTTTCTTCAACCTATAACATTAGTGAAGTATCCTTTGAAGTGATAAGGTATGCAACATATAAAATTAGTTAATGGCTGTCACAACACCCTAAAATTATCTTAAACTCATTGTAATCTTCTTGTTCAATTTCTTCATATTTGATTGTTGCTTCACTATTTTTATAGAGCAACTCTAAGTCTTATTTCCTTCTCTCCTCTATGAATTTTGTACTAATATTTTACTAGAATTTTATTGTTTATTTACATAAGAATTAGAACCCCTTTAAAACTATTTTTTAACCCTTAATTAAAAAGCACTTCCACAAAAATTTCTCTAAAACATTTCCTATTATTAATGACTTGTTGTCCCACTTTATGTCCCCTTAACGAATTCAACTCTCTCTCCCCTAATTTTATATCTTTCATGGTAATCTACTTACTTGATAGTTTAAGTTTTGATAAGTAGGAGACAAAACAACTTGAGCAATGAGAATTATACCAATAGAAAATAGAAGTCAGTCAATGGCCCCAGACATTAGCAGGACCGGAGCAATAACTTCAACAATAACAAGCAAATGAGAAATTCTTTCATATTTTCTTGTCCAGTTTATCCTTATCGTCTTTTGTCAAATGCTATGTACTTATGGCTGTGACTATCCTTGCTTGTCATGGGCTGTGGGTATCTTTGATTCTACTTCCCAATTATATTCCCTCTAAAGTAAATGATGGAAAAAGAAATGCCTTATTGACCATGCTGCAGAAGAATAATATTCCAACAGATGGCAAAATCTCCTTCTAAAATTCTAAGCAGCATATTACTCAGTCAATTTATTCCCTATGTCGAATCCATAAACAGTATGACCCCGCATATATATTTGTTACCTATGATCCTGGGATTTGTTGTGTGAGTTCTTGGTGAGAATTTTCTGGTATATAGGAAGTGGCTGAAATTAGCATTTCATGATGATTTATGACAAATCTATTTTATTTCTGCAAGATGTAGAACTAAGATAATAACTTATACTTCTTCTTGTTAGATAAATTAAAAAAGATAGAAGTCAAAAAAATATAGAGATGGTGACAAAGATGGGGTAGAATTTAGTAGCTATAAGTATAGAATCTAGCATTTATCTATCCATGCCTATAAAAAATTCACAGGAAAGGCATCAGGTCAGATTACCATTTGACGAAAAAGAAAACGCTCAAATCGCTTCACTACTTAAAAGCTGATGCCATTAACTTTGGTAAACAGAAGAATATGCTGTCATGGGACAAAGAATTCCACAACAATGCCATCAACTTTGACAAACAGAAGAATTCCACAACTGTGCCATCAACTTTTCTAAACAGAAAGAATTCCTTTTTATCTTAAATATATTCCTCTTATCTTGTGGCCATTATAAATGGTCATCAGTTTCAATTATTCCATACATACTCCATGTTTAGCTGGTATATTCCCTCTTATTATATTACATTTAGATATTATATAGGTCTTAATAATAATAACGCATTATACATCAATCTTGTTATCAATGATAGTTATTGGAAGGATTTTTTATTTAATATCTTATTTTCCCCTTCAATATTATCATAATGAATATAGGTCTTTTTAGTACACATACAAACCAAGAATCATATCCTGCATTTGGGAATCATTGAAATGCTATAATAGAACACGCCTCAAAACACCATGTACATAATTATACCATGTCAAGTTGTTCCTTTCATTCTTCACCAATGCCTAAAATTCATCCATGAAGACTTTGCTATCATCACTCCTTTACACAATTGATGAAAAAGAAGCCCAAGGTGTAAGAAAATAATTGAATCAAACAAAAAAATTATTTACTTTATTGGTTTAATTTGTAGGTTTTCTTTTATTTTAATTGTAGACATTAATCTCTCCCTTTTTTCATTCTACGTATTAATCTCCACTATAGATCCCACTGCATATTACTACACTAGCATGTTGTCCTCATGTTTTGGAGAAAATTTCTATATACTAATATATGCACATCATATTCAATTTCTATAAGATTTTATTCATGAAATAGGTATAATTTGGTTCCTAATATCCTAATTAAACCTAAGGGATGTTATTGGATTATAAGAGCAAAGGAAAAAACATTAAGTGATATTGGATTTAGGAGTGTTGATGGTGTATTCATTAGGAAGTAAGATTTATCTCACTTTGCAGTTGGCTAAGGTCATTCCTAAGGTTGCCATAAAAATATTGTCTACCCATTTCAAAGCATTTCAATTAGGAGAGAAATTAGAGATTCAGTTTTGAGAAGTGCCCTATAATAATATATATATATATATATATATATATATATTTGATAAAAGTGGATAGAATCACTGAACTATATTAAATTTTAAAAGTTTTTTACAGTGTCTGGTTCAAAAAGCACTGAAGGGAAAGAACTAGGAAGAAAACCCTTCAGTATTTCTTAAGTAACACAAGCCTATTCTACCCAATACCAAATGCCCATTGGCATAGTACATCAAAAAACCCATCCCAATTAAATAAGCCGCATTAGATATAAAGGAAGCCGCCAACAGAAGCATATAGAAGGAAGATTAAAGTATGATCACTGAAGGATGCATATCCATTGTTGCCAAAAAACACCAATCTGAACCACCCCTATCTATGAAACACAATTCTCCAAACCACTGGTTAAAATGATACCACATAGCAGAAATGAAACCAAAATCAGAGACCTTGTCAAAATAAACATTGTGATCAAGCATAGCAGAACCCACACCAAAGAAAAGCCACACCAAATAAGGAGGTTGATGAAGACTACAACTATGCCCTTCTTTACTTCAAATATTCCAAAACCGAGGAAGGGATCTCATCCACACTTACCTCCTGCATATTAGCTTCATTGTCAATGGCTAAGTTAGCCAAGAAATCTGCAATCTTATTCACTTCCCTATAACAGTGGGAAATAAAAAAGGAATCAAAAAAATCTAATTTTTGCAAAATATGATCAAGTATATATTGTAACTGCCAACAATTCAACTTCTTTTTCATGACACTTTGAATAATAACCATAGAATCACCCTCAATTATCAAGTCCTTAATTCCCAAAGATATAGCCATATCCAAACCAAAGGACAAAGCAAAGAATTCTGCACAATTGTTAGACTTGAAACCAATTGCATGACAACGAGCCTGAACAAATCTTACCTTATGATCATAAATTACCATACCTACCCCTGCCAGGCCAGGGTTCCCATGAGAAGCACCATCAAAATTCAATTTAAAGTGCCCTTGCGGAGGAGGTTTTCAGCAATTAAAATTTCTCTTACTTATAGCATTAGTCTTATTTAAAATAGATCCATGAGAAGGTAAGACTGATAACATTCTCCTAACTTGAGTTACCATACCATCCCAATGAGAAAAAGATGTAACGGTTTCCAAATACTTATAGATAAAAGACAAAGCAACTTCAGAGATGGAAGATTTAATCCTCAATAAAACCTCAGCCAAGGAAGAACTTGTTTGTATAAAAATCCTATTATTACGCTCTAACCAAATATTCCAAATCACAATAGATGGAGAAATAATCCAAAGACATGCATAGAAACATGAGGCAAACAGGAGAGGCCAGGCTCTAAAGTGGGAAAGGAGATCCTTACCAATAACAAAGGATAGATTAAGTTTTTCAAAAAACCACTGCCAGCATGCATAGGCAAAATCATAGTGAAGAAACAAGTGTGCAGAGGATTCTAAATTTTTATTACAAAAGACACAAGAAAATACTGCAGTAATACCCAACTGGTCCAACCTCATTCCTATAAGGACCCTGTCCTGCACTACTAACCAGGTGAAAGCACTAGCCTTTGGGAGGCAAGCCATATGCCAAAACAG
Organism: Cryptomeria japonica; assembly: GCF_030272615.1. NCBI lineage: Eukaryota > Viridiplantae > Streptophyta > Pinopsida > Cupressales > Cupressaceae > Cryptomeria > Cryptomeria japonica. Next base: position 14,374,490 of record NC_081415.1, on the reverse strand, counting down.
CTTGTATGGCCAAGTAGATAAATCTTTACCAACCAAGAGAGAATTATAGCCATCCTTAACTGTGTACTTATGAGAGATATTCCTTGTCCGGATAAGCTCATCATTGGCATCAGAAAGAATTATTACTCTCTCCCCCAACATCTTTTCATATTCCAATTTCACATTTTGATCGATATCTAAAAACTCAATTGATTTCCATTTTGCCACCTTAAGATTCCCACTATACTCAATTTCAATATAATTAGCCACAAAGACACCCCAAAGGGAAGAAAGAGTGGAAATTAAAGGAGACCAATCCCTTGCGTTCACCAAAGGGGGATGTCCATTTCAAACTTTCTCCCAAAACCCGACCTTTCTACCATTAAGAACAATCCATGAGAGATGAGGCAAAATCATTGATCTACATTTACATAGAAAATTCCAAATAGCTGAACCAGACGGTAAATTAGAAACTTGAAAAACATACTCGCTTGGTCTGTTATTTAAATATTAAGCAAACATAATTTGTACCCAAAAGGAGAATGGTCTCTCATACAATTTCCAAACCATCTTAGCACCTAACGCTAAATTCTAACTTTCCAGACTCGTAATGCCTATACCCCCAAGGTTTTTAGGCAAACAAATTTTATCCCATGCTACCAGAGGGAGTTTCTTCTTACGTTCTTTATTATTACTCCAAAGGAAGGACCTAAGAGTATCTTGCAAACTAACAAGAACCACTTTCGGAGACTGCAAAATAGACATGAGATAAATAGGAACAACATTTAGGACAGACTTAATAAAAACAATCTTACCAGCCAAAGATAACCATCTATGATTCTAGGATAGGATCCTTCTTGAGATAACTGAAATGATCTTATCCCAAAACTCAACTCTATCCTTCTTAATGAAGAGAGGTATAACAAGATAAGAACAAGGAAGATTTCCAGATGCAAATCCCCAAAAACTCTTCAATCTATCCTGAACCAATTGTGAAGCATGAAGGAAAAAAATCTTTGACTTATCAACATTGACTTTCTGACCAAAAAAGGATGCATAATTCTGTATTATCCCCTTTATCACTCATGCCTCACCCAAAGAGGCCTGACCAAATAACAAGGTATCATCTGCAAACAAGCAATGTGAAATGCTTTGTGGAACATTATGAATCCTAATTCCCTTCCAAAGCCCTCCCAGCTTAGTGGCTCTTATAGCCCAATTGAATGTTTCAGCTAGAAGAATGAACAAGAAAGGAGATAGGGGATCCCTCTACCTCAAACCCCTAGAAGAGGAGAAAAAACCACAAGGGAAGCCATTAATTAGAACCGAGAACCTTGCAGAAGAAATACAAGCACGAATCCATTTGACCCATGCCTTGGAAAAGCCCAATTTAAGTTGAACAACACACAATGCCCCCCATTCTACTCTATCATATGCTTTCATCATATCTAATTTGAGGATCATGGCCGAGATTCTCTGAGTAGAAATAGAATGCAGAACCTCATGCGCCACTATAGCTCCCTCTGCCATCTCCCTTCCTGGAACAAAACCACCTTGTTCTAAAGAAATGATCCTAGGTAGAATTTTAGCCAACCTTAAAGAAATAGCCTTGGTAAAAATCTTGTACAAAGTATTACATAAAGCAATAGGGCGAAAATCAGCAAATGTCTTGGTAACCTCTTTTTTAGGAATAATTGCAATCATTGTAGTATTAAGCTCTTTCAAAATAGACCTATTCCTTCTAGCTTCCTCAAGGGCCAATAAAACATCATTCCCCACAAAATCCTAGCATTTTTGAAAAAATAAAGGAGTAAATCCATCCGATCTTGGAGCCTTATCAGGGTTCATTGCAAAAACAACATTCTTAACTTCATCCAAAGAAAAAGGAGACATCAACATTTTATTATCTTCTGAAGATACCAAAGAAGGAATATTAGAAGAAATTTTATTATGAAGATCTCCATGCTCCGAAGACAATAGTGACTTAAAAAACCTAACTGCCTCTGAAGCAATATCCTCCTGTTCTATTAAAAGTCTACCATTTAGACACTCAATACAAGATATCCTATTTCTACTTCTCTTAATTTTTGTTGAAGAGTGAATTTTTTTTGTATTTCTATCACCATCTAAAAGCCAGATCTCCCTCGATTTCTGTCTCCAATAGATTTCTTCTCTGGACAAAACTTCTTCAAACTCTGCTTTTAGCAATTTTAGTTCATAAAAAACAAGAGGCACCTTACCATGTTGAATCACATGTGAATTAAGGCATTCAATCATATCTTGAATCCTCTATTTTTCCATAAATATGTTCTTAAAATGCAATATATTCCATTCTCTAATATTAAATTTCAAAAATCTCAACTTCTTAGCAATTTGAAACATTCGGGATCCAAAGCAATAAGGAGCAGAACTCCACCATTTTTTGAGAAAAGGAAAAAAGGAACAAACTCTAAACCACATAGGTTCAAATTTAAAAGGTGATTTAAAAGGAGCTTTATCTTCCAGAATTGATAGAGAAATTGGAAAATGATCTGACCCCAAAACTGGAAGAATAGAGGAAAAAAATTCGAACTCTGAATCAATCCAAACATCTGATAACAAAAACCGGTCTAACCTTTCTGCAATCTGAGAAAAATCTCTTTGCATATTTGTCCATGTGAAAATCCCATTTTGAAACTGACAATCAAAAAGACGCATGTCCTTAATGAACATCCCAAAGTCTTCCATAATTTTTTTATTAGGAAGAATACCTCCTTTCTTTTCTCCCAAGTCAGTGATAGCATTAAAATCCCCCCCAAAGATTATAAAGGGACCATGCCTTAAAGGGGAGGAAATCCTCTTAAGTTCTCCCCATAATTTAGTCTTCCTTTGAATACCAGAAGGAGCATAAATATTAAAAAGCCAAAACTTAACCTTCGAAAGCTTGCTTTTAACTAAGGCCAACATCCAGTTTACAGTAGAAGCAACTAGCTCAACCTCAATGTTATAGTTATTTCAAATAAATGCCAAACCCCCTGACGCACCACAAGCTGGAGAGGAGAGGAATTCCTACTTTCTCCAAGAAGAAAAAACCAAATCAGCAGACTCCTTTGACAATTTTGTCTCTTGCAACATGAAAATATCACACTTAACTAAGTCCATTTGAGACTTAATTAAGTGCCACTTGTTAGGGGCATTTAAGCCCCTAACATTCCAAGATATAATTCTCATTGCTCTCGAGGGGAGACCGAGGCTCCCCACTTTCCTTTAGACAGAGAAGACTTTCCTTCTCCAAAACTACTTTGAAGATTATGCTTCACAGCCCCTGACCTAGTCATAGGAGGACTGATAATAGACCGCTTACTCCTCTTGCCCTTAGGAGTACCACTTCCTTTCATAGCGTCACCAAGAGAAACCGAATGCTTCCTTTTCCCAACACCAGGAGAAAGAGACAAAGTCTGCTGAATCCTAGCATCAATCTCCAATTGAGTCTTTCGATTCTTTGGAGGCCTACCATGCTAAAATCATGTTTTCTATGAATTGTAATATTTATTTATGGTTGAGAATCAATAAAGTTCATATTATTGTATATTTTCATTTCTCTAAGTTTCACTATGGAAATGTGTGTTGTTTTATTTGGATATATAGATCGATAATCATTCGTTATATCATCTATCAATAAATTCATCTAGTAGTATTAGAGAAGAAGTTCCGAACCCAAGGGAGAAAGAGATTGTATTCTAAATATTTTACTTGAAAACAAATTTTCAAACTGAGTTAATCTATAAGAAGCTTGGCATAATCTTTTCATAGTCCATTGTTTATTTGAAAGAGTGATTTTGAAATCAATTGTGTATGTTTTTGTATTGATATTTTATATTAAACTCAACAATCTCTCATTAGAAACATAAACATGAATAATTATATTGTAAAAATATTTCTAAAAAGAATATAGAAGAGAAAGAAATAAAAGAACTTGAGAACAAGAGAGAAATGTGAGGAAGGGCGGTCAAGAGAGAGAAGAAAATTAAGTTCAATGGATAAATCAATAAGGATAGAAGCCTTGAGGCTAAATGAATATATATTAATGAGTATATAAGAGTATGTTAATAAAAGGTAAACATGAAAAAGAGAAATATAAATGTATATAAGTCTATCTTGTCATACATGAATTTTTTATGTGCATATGTATATAGATGTACAAATATTCATGTTATTATAATATAATATGTATCTTTACAAACTTGTAGGAAAGGTCATGCAACTAAATTAATAAGAATTTTTATATTTGTGTCAATATATGAATTCATATAGAAATATGACTATGATAAACAAAAACATCTTATATATAATTATGTATTTACGAATGAATAATCAATGAGAAATAAAATATGATAAAATAGAATGAGGAAAACCAAGAAATTGGGAGCAATATTAGACAATATAAAGATGAAAATAAGAAAGAACACTAATTTGAAAAACTATATAACTAGATGGAAAATATTGCACTCTCTCCTGTAATGGCTAAAAAATATGTGTATATTGATCTAAGTTAAAGTGTGTTTGACAGCCAAGAATGGATGGATTGTTTTAGTATGCCGGTAAGCCATTCTCGGCTCTCCATCACACTTCGCTTCACAGGGTTTCATGGTATATGTTTTTCCTCCATTGACACCTCATTGGGAAAACTGATTTTTGTGCCAAAATATTTGTGGGTTTTCATGATTATTCAAAAAAAAAATTAATATTTATTATTAAGATACAAAAGCAACAATATAATTATAAAGGATTATTTTAATGTTTTACTAATCATCTAACCACCATTTATCAGAAGTTCATTCATTCAGGTTAATATGCTTCCTTGAATTAGATTTCATGTGAAAGGGACGGGTGAACTGCAATGCCAAATGATAAATCATTTCCATAAAGAAGATGATCTTAAGTCAGTTTTAAGTCAGTGTTGCTATAATAAATGGAAGAGATGGGTCCTATTCTTATCTAGTATATTAGAAATGGGTATTGGATTAGTCATTATTTATCACAATAATTTTGAATTACCATTTATTGAAATTCCTTGAAAATTTAGAACATAGGATCAGAAAACTTTGAAAAGGATTTTATAACTTGAAAAATAGTTTTCCAAAATTTATATGTATGATTGACTCACTTCACTTAAAGGAAAGGCACACAAAATTTCACAATTTAATAATTTAAAATGTAACTATTAAAAAAATATTAATCAAAATGTTAAATTAAAAATAGAGAAAAAAACTAAATAACAGCTTATAACCACTGGAAATTTCCCATGCAGTCATCCCACCATAAAATAAAATTGTCACATAAAATGAGATGCTGAAAAGAGAGGCCACTGAATGAAAACTTTGCAATTTGCTTTTCTTTTCGATTTATTCTCAATGTTTTAGTCATCCTTCGACTTAATTGTTGGGAATCTCATTCCAAAAGGAGCTTAGTGGACAGGAAAGGCATCATGAGGTCAGATTACCATTTGAATAAAAGAAAACGCTCAAATCGCTTCACTACTGAAAAGTTGATGCCATCAAACTTTAGTAAACAGAAGAATATGCTGTAATAATTCCACAACTATGCCATCAAGTTTGAGAAACAGAAAGAATTCCTTTTTATCATAAATTTATTCCTCTTATCTTTTGGTCGCTCGTTTCAGTTCATTCATACTACATGGTTTGCTCGTAAAATATTACATGGTGATAGTATTAAATATCAAGCTTCTCTAGAGTAGCTAGGACCTAGCTCTAAGATGCACAATCAATGGATGGAAGAGAAAATAGTACATCCCTAGGTTCCAAGATGTGGAATTTTTGGAAAAACACTTACAAGTTTCTTAAGGATAAGTAGGAGGTACTGACTATCCTAAACTTGTTGTCAACATAATTTGGTTGTTCGAAATCTCTCTTGCTTGATTATTTATTTAATATTTCTTTGTTGCAATTTTGACCCTACTTGTTTGTTCCTCTTGTATGCTTCTATCCTTCAAAAGTTTTGTGCTAATGTTTCACTATATTTTCAGTGTTCATATGTAAAAAGGTTAAAAACACTTCCACAAAAATTTCTCTAAAATACTTTCTAACTTGTTAATGGCATTATTGCATTTTATATCATCTCACTTTATCTCTCCTTAGTGAATTGAACTTTCTTTCCTATTTTAATATCTAGTTCATGATTATGTATTATTTGATACTTGAAGTTTGATCCATTTAATAAACATATATACCAAACCAAATCTAAAAAACAAGAAAAGAATGCTTAACCAATAAGAATTATGCCAATAGAAAATAAAATATAGTCAATGGCCCTAACATTAGTCAGACTAGAACAATAATTTCAATAACAAGAGAATGAGAAATTACTTTGTATTATCTTATCCATTTTTTGTTCAGATATGTTTTATCCTTATTGTCTTTTGTCATATGTTGCATACTTACAGTTGTGACTATCCTTTCTTATTATATGATATTATTTTATTCTGCTTCCCAATTATATTCACTCTGAAGTAGAAAACCTTTTGAATACATGATGTCTATATGGAAAACTAAATGCCTTATTGACCATGCTATAAAAGAATAATTTTCTATGGACTTGGCATGAATTTTCTCTATAATTTATGTGATATGTTACACTTCAAGCTTGTTGTTAGCAAAAAGTTTCTTTCATTTCTCCGTTTTGAGTCATTTTTTTAATAATACCCATCCTATCGATTTCATGCATTTTCTCTTTTTTTTTTGGTATCCTAAATACTTTGTGCTTGATGTGAACTATGGTGTGACCTATATTCTTCCATTACACCAATATCTCATTATTATTGTAGTTAACTATGCACTAAACTTGAAAACCTCCACTTTATCCTCTTCATGGATGAGACTTGCGTCATATCATGCTAATCGTAATTTTAGGAAAAGAATGAAACTTTCTCATATTCAACAAGATTTTTCTTCTTTTTCAAAGGTTGAGTCCCTCAACAATATGGAAACAATAAGGATGTTGTAGGTAAAGGTTTTGCTGGGTAGAGTGCCTAATAGTAAGAAGGTAAAGAAAAATCTATTGGAATTAGGCATCTAAATGATTATTTTTGAGTTCTATAGGTGAATGGATTGTCTTTGGGGAAATCCTCTCATCTTACAAATTATTATATTTTATCAACCTATAGTGTTAATGATGTAGCCTCTATGGTGTAAATTTTAGGTGATAAGGTATTCAACTTATAAAAGAATTTAATGCCTATCACAACACTTTAAAATAGTTTCTTCTAGAAGCTAATAGTTTAAACAACAAAATATTCCTACTTAATCAAAATTTTAATGGTGACATCATCCAAAAGGAGCATGATACTAAATTGAATTAAAATAATTAGGATTCTTGTGGGAGATATAAAATTGAATGAGATTAAGGATAAATAAGATGAGAGGCTCAATACTATGAAGGAGGTACTACAAAAATGGTTGATGTTTTTTATTATATTAGTAGGGAGAAGGTCTTGAACCTACAAAACAATGAAGAAAAAGAGAAACGACATAAGATCTAGCATCAAATATCCGACAAAATAAACCATGCCAACTACTCTCATAAATAGTCAAAAATCATCATGTCTCTGTAATTGAACATACTAAGATAACCACCATTTACCTAGAACATTGCAAGTATTCAAACGATATAAAAAACAAACTTAACACAGTAGACAATAGTAATAAGAGTTTGATTCACATGGCACATAGGACTATTTCTATCAAAATATTAACAATACCTAATACTAACTATAGCATAGATCATACATGATATTTGAAAACATGAGCAGGAGAGGGATCTGTAGAGTAGGCAGGAATGGAAGCACGAGGGTTTCAGGGGGTGAAGATTCAACCAATTGGGAGGAGGGTGGTGATGTTGATGGTGGGGAGAGGTTTGTGGTTGTTGGGGTTTGTTCTATGCTCAACTCTCTCTCTTGCATTCATCTATTTCCCTCTAGCGTTGTCTGTTCGGGTCTGCATTTGTCTGTGGCAGTGCTAGTGCGGGTTATGATGGGTTGGGAGGTGAGGTTGTTGTTTCAAAGATCGTTGGTGTTGTGGGTGTCGGTGGTGGATTTGACTTGTCTATTTTGTCCTTCCATCCCTCCCTTTATTTCCTTGGCTGGCGTTTGGTTGTATCGGTCTATCTTGGGTGCTGGGAGCAGGGCCTTGTTTGGTCCTAGGAGTTTGTTGTTGTGTTGGTAGATGGGCATGGTTTGAGGTGTATAATGTCCCTCTGTTCTTTCCTTGTCTCTTCTTTGTTGAGGGTTTCTTTTGTTCCTTTCCCCTGTTCTCTTGAATCTCTGTTTGAGGAAGTGTGTTCTCCCATGGAGGTGGAGTGGTTTCTTGAGTTTCAGGGTGAAAGAAGGTTTTTTGGGCTGACCATCTGCTCTCCTTCCTGTCTTATTGAGGTGGCCCTTTCTCCTATTGAAATGGAAAGTATGTGTGAAGGAGCATTGTGGCTGAGGTTGGGTGGTTTGGACAATTGATTTTCTTTCTCTCTGGTCATATTGAGGTGGCCCTTTATCCTATTGAGGTGGAGAGCAGGGGCGAGGGAGTGTTTTGGTTGCTGAGGATTGTGCTACTGGTTGATGGAGCCTATCAAAACCCTCTTGGTTCTCTTTGCTATATGTTTTGGGTGTCATGCCAAATCATTTTTTCCCAGCTCGTGTTGATGGTGGAGGGAGCCTTTAAAAACCCTCTTGTTTTCTTTTGTAGAAGGTTTCAAGAGCTTTTTCAAAAGCCTATTTTCCAGACTGTGTTTTTAGGAAGAGTTGTTGTTGTCTAGGCCATGGTAGGTTGTGGGAGCCTTCTAAAACCCACTCTCCAAGTTGAGGGAGCCTAGAAAAACCCTATCTTTTATGTTTCTTTCAAGGCTTTCTAGTTGCTAGCAATTTTCAAGGGCCTAGTTTTTCCATCATTTGTTTTTGGTTAGGTTTGGGCATGTTGGTTTATTGTTGCCCAGAGATGTTGGTTCATGTAATGGGAGCCTAGGAAAACCCTTCTTGTTTGGTTGTGGGTGCTAAGCCAAAAACCCAATTCCAGCTGTGGGAGCCTTGCAAAACCCATTAATTAGGTTTTGGGTTCCTCGGGAAAACCCTTGGTTTCTATTGAAGGTTAAGGGAGCCTTGATAAAACCATTGAGATAGTGAAAGTCTTTGGTGTCTTTCCTTTTCAACTTGGTTTCATTGATATTTCTTTGATGCTAGGCTAGTTTTAGGCTGTTGTTTATCTTTGATGTATTGTTTGCAGTTGTCTCTTTTAGGTTTCAGATCCTGGTAAAATCCAAGGATTTTTGGTCGCTTCAAAACCTATTGTAAGGGGTTTTGGGTGCCCTCAAAACTTGTTTATCCTAATAAAAAACTATAGCATAGATCATCAAAAAATATAAACAAAAACTAAACTTCTTAATCATTCTTTATCATATTCTAGTTACACTCTAACTTGTTCATTTGGCTAGTCCAAGTCTGCACCGGGATGGTCTCCTCCTCATTATCATCGTCCAATTTACCTTCCTTCACCAGTTTTATTTCCTTCTTTTTCATCCGACTTGGCCCAGAAACAAGTCCCATGGCCACCTTTCTAATAATACCATATGTAATGGCACAGAATGAGTAGAAGGAGTTACACATTTGGTCAAAATGCTACCTATAATCTTCAATTTTTTCTTCCAGATTCAAGACTCTCTCCTGAAGCTCCATTATCCAATTTTTTCAGGTTCTTATTGCTGTCCTTGTCTACTGGAAAATCCTGAGAGTAGGGCACCTTTTCATATCATCTTGGTAGTTAAGAGGTAGGCAGGACAGGTTAGAATCCTCCAAATCTACCATAGAATCACTTCCCACTTCCATCTCCTCTTTATAATGTTCATCTCATTCTTCTTCTTCGACCTAAAAATCCTCATCCTTTCTGTCCTCGTTTGAGGAATCATCTACATCGTCAGGGTTAAAATCTTCCTCTAAATCAAAGGTAGTCACTTTAGGTTCAATTTGAACCTTCTTATCCTTAACCACTAATCAAGTTGATTTTCTTTCTCTATAATTTTTCTCCTTCTTCTCCCTTTCATTCATCCTTTCCTCATCTTTCTTCGATTCCTATAGGTTGAGGTCAATGATAAGTCTTTTCCTAGAAAAGTTTTTCTCAGTCTTCTTGGCTTTGGCATGGCTTTTTTTTGGGGTTTCAAGTTTCCTTTTATCAGGGTTAGTTTTAAGTAGGGAAACCCCTAGGGACTCAATTTCTTGTTCATCTTGAGGTTTCTTTCCCTTTGATTTGATTAGAGGAGTGCTGGGGGTTTCTTTCATTTAACTCAATTTTAAAAGAGGACCCACAAGTTCCATCTTTAGGCTCAACATTACTAGGAAAGGAGAGCAAATAGCTACGATTCAGGGAGTGGTCAAAGGCATACTTGTACATAACATAGATTAAACCTTGATGAAGTGAAGTATTTGCTCCATTACCAATGCCAGAGTCCTAGGAGGTAAAAGTAAAATAGGGTAAATTAATCCTATCACCATGCCTAATATGATTCAAAATGGGGAAATGGTAACCATTCACCCAAATACAATGGTCCTCAAGAGTGAAATATTTCATAACAAAGTAACTAACTATAGGATAGGGCTTAGGAAGAAAAAAATGACCATATCCATTTTGAACCACCATCAGACACTCTCCTTTCTCAAAGAACTTATTCATGTAGGGTTTGTAGTCTCCACAACTTCATCTTTCCACTTTTTCCCCTTCATTCTGTAGCCTAGTCACCTTGGCTATAAGCTTCAATGACACCAAAAGAGAGATAATGACCAATAGACACATGCCCATTCTACCAAGAATTACAAAACCTAGCAGATAAAGCCCTATTGTAACCTTTCATGGCTAGAAAAAAAGAAAGTCATGACCGCACGATGAAAGAGGTCTAAAACCTCTTCATTCTTCTAGATATCTTTGTAGCTCTTCGACTCCATTCTCTTCTGAGGGCCCCTCATATCAGTATGATTCTTCACAGTGCAGAAACAAAAAATATGAAAGTGACTGAAAAGCAACCTATAACTTTTAGAAGTTGTCTTGTCCGTTAAAAGATATTCAATTAAAAGGCTATTTTTGGCTTGATAGATTTAGCTATCCACAATTGTGAGTATTAGGTCTACTATATAAAATTGTGCACCCAATATTAAAATATTACATATCGATATTAAATATCAAGCTTCTCTAGAGTAGATGGGACCTAATTCTAGGATGCACAATCAATTGATGAAAGAGAGAAGGGTGGATCCCTATGGTCCAAGATGTGGAATTTATAGAAAAACAATAAATAGGACTTCAAGTAAGGATAAGTGGGATATATTAATTCTCCTAAACTTGTAATCTTATTATTCAATTTCCTAATGTTCAATTATTATTTTACTATTTCTTTATTGCACCTTTGAGTCAACTTGATTATTCCTGTTGTATCCTTCTCTTCTTTAAGAATTTTGTACTAATATTTTGTTAATTTTTTATTGTTTGTTTATATAATAATTAAGACCTTTTCAAATCTCTCTGAACTCTTAATTAAAAACACTTCCACAAAACTTTTTCTAAAACACTTACTAGTGACTTTAATGCATTTTCTCTTATCCCCTTCATATCCCCTTAATGAATTCAAATTTTTTCCTAATTTAATCTCTTTCATGGTCATTTGTTAATTTGGTACTTGAAACATCCATACCATACTAAATTTAAAGAAAAATGATTTAGGCAATAATAATTATACCAATCGAAAATAGAAGGTCGTTAATAGCCCCATACATTAGAAGGCCCAGAACAATAATTTCAATAACAAGAGAATGCGAAATTCCTTCGTATTTTCTTATTCACTTTCTCTTCAAACATGCCTTATCCTTATCTTTTTTTGTCAAATGTTGTGTAATTATGGTTGTGGCTATCCTTGCTTTTTATGGACTATGGGTATCTTTTATTCTACTTCCCAACTATATTCCCTCTAAAGTAGGAAATCATTTTGTAGTCTGAGAATCCATGATGGAAAGGAAATGCCTTATTGAGCATTTCCTTTCCATTTCCTTATAAGTTATCTCTATTTGTTCCCTATGGTGAAGGTCAAGTAGCATATGTCTCACTTAAATTTATTCCTTGTGTTGAATCCACAAATAGTATGACCCCACATATACTCATATATATATGTATACTAATAACCTTATGTTTTTTTTTTACTAATTTTGAAAATTATGGTAGATGATAATTAATATTTTAGTTTACATTTTTCAATCTATTTATAATTTTAATTGTTATTCTTTAATAAAATTTAATTTAATTATGTAATTGATTTAAAATGGACATTAGAAATATATAGTTTTAGTAGAATTTAAATATTGTGTATATATACATATTTTTTATTTTTTTATGTTTTGTCTCTTCATATGATACATTTAAAGAAGAGTGTTCAATGAAAAATAGTTTAATTTAGTAGCAATTTATAGTAACATGGATCTATATATCAAGTGAAAGTAAAAATAATATTATTTTAATTTAATTAATATAAATTTATCTTCATAAGATTACAACATCCTAATAAGAATCTTAATTTAGTACACATCCAATTCCTCGTGCTTTATCGACTATTTCTTACAACAACAAATATCAACACTACAATGTTGTGAAGAGGATAAAAAGTTACAATATTATTTCAAGGAAAATTTTGGATTGGCAGGTGGCTATTTTGATGTTGAAGAAGAAGAGAAAAAAGAGAAAGAAATAAAGGAGCAAGAAGGTGAGGAAGATAGTGACAATGATTATGAGGAAGATCAAGTCTTAATCACTTTATGTGCTAGTGAGGAAGAAGAGTTATAGGATACAAGGAAGAAAGAAGGCAATGACGATAGATATTCTATTAATGATGTTTGGGTACATGTGGTATATTTGAAAGTAAAAATGGAAGACAAATAAAAAACTAGAAATTAGTAATGTTATGACAAAATGAATAGGAGGGAGCTATCACTAGGTAATATCTTCATGAATAAATAAATCATGCAAAAGGTTGTCATGGTTACAATACCGAGCCATTCCAAAATTACCAAGTAGAGGAAAATGTAGGACAAAGGTAAGGAGTCTTAGAGGATTGCAAACAACAAAGACATGAAGTTGTAGACTAAGGATGACTGGGAGGATTTTTTTGACTCCCTTATAGAAAATTGGAACCTCCTCATGTGAGATTATTTTTCCCTTGGTGTTTTTGTTTCTTTTTTTTGGTGTTATTTTTTGTTGTTTCTCTAGTTATGCTATCTCCATAGGCATTCATGCATGTTTTTAGTTTGTAATAGTCCTACGTGCCAACTTGGGTTTTCTAGTGTTTAGTTGTGTACTTGAGATTGTGTGCCTAGTTTTGGGTTTTGTCAAGGCCTAAGTGCCCCTCATGTTTCTCCCTTGTCTTTCATTGATTGTGATGTTGTGAACTCTTGGATTAGGGTCATTTCCCTGCTAACTTAATAAAAATCATGACAATTTTGCCTTAACTCCTACACATAGATAAGATTCAACACTCCATAGTTTCTTCCTAATATCTACTTAAACAAATATTTAAAGGCACCTTCACAGTTTCTACTCTAAAAATGAGTTTTAAATTCTCTTACGTACAGAAAAATTGATGGTTGCATTCTCCTTTGGAGCTATCATAATAATTTTCATCTATTTCCTTTTCACTCTTGATTCAAAAAAAATTGTTTCTTCTTGGATAAAAATTGGATATCATTCTCTCTACAAAACAATAATTCCTATTGAATTACACAACCAACACCAAATAACTCCAACACAAAATATCTACTTATGAAATTATGAACAATTACCACCTTCAAAAAATAAATAGTTGTCAAGCTATAAAAGTGAATCGCCACAACACATAAAAAAATAACTACCACGATAGGAAGAAGAATGGTTGTAAAAAATATAACGACTGAATTCCTAATGCCACCATTATATATATATATATATATCCATTAAGAAAATAAATTGTTTCCAAAAGAAATAAGATTGTTAATAATTGTTCACAAAATGCTTATATACAACTAGGAAAAACACATGTTTTGATCTAACAAGATAGATTAATAAATGATTTGGCCTACAGAAAAGACAACCCAAGTTTTCATAAAAATCAATATTATTATGTGTCATTACCGATATCTATGATTTTATCATTACTATTGAATATACTTGGCAAGAATTAGATAGAAGTTAATGTGGTTATTGAAGTCATACCACATATTATTAAAGATTATAGTTGCTAATAAACTTATTGTTGATGTCATACAATATCATTCTTGCATAGTGACTTAGGATAATATTTTTTGAGGTGGCGATGATGCTACCAAATATAAAATTGTATTCTCCTTTTTTTTTTTGTGAATTCAATTGGAACATTTATAGACCTCTTATGACTCCTTTGAGTATGTCATTTATTTCTCAAAGAACCACATATATACACCTCTCTATTCACCTTTACTCTATTTTTAGGTGATACAAGATTGATTACAAACTTGGTTGATCCTCCAAAAATATTATGAACATACCACTCAAAAAGAAAAGTTGAGTGGTAGAATTGCCCTTTCAAAATCTATACACGAGTTATAGCTAAACTAATAAAAACCACACAAGTTGTAATTTATTTTACTATATTTTATATGCAATTGAGAATTTATTTAAGTGCATATTTGAGCATTTTGTAACCTCTTTTAGCCTATCGTTTATCATTATCCATTTTATTTTTCCTATGGCCATATGTTCTATTATGTCCCGGCATATAAAGTATCCATTTCGAGCCTATGTGTTTCTAAAACCTTAACTAATGTTTATAGCTTCACCTTATGTACTTTTACTTCTATTTTGACCCCCTTTCCCCGTATTTTATCATATCTAGTGCATCCATTTTGTGTGAAACCACATCTATTAGTTTCTATCCTTCCCTTGTTACCTTTTCTAATATTTTTGCACAAAAAAGAACTTGGAAACAAGAATGTCACCATTTTTTGCAAGAATATTTCTTAATTTTTTTCAGTTGATAGTAATGAAATAAAGATACTTTTTGGGAACATTATTTTTTTTAAAACCTAGATTTGTGTTACCTTGTGGCTGGCTGAGGTCATTCCTAAAGGATTGAGGTTGCAAAAAAATATTATTTATAACCCATTTCAGATAATTCAATTACGAGAGATATTGAAGATTCAATTTTGAGAAGTGTCTTTTAATTTACATATTTGTAATTAGAAATTTATGGCCTAGCACATTGACATTTTTTTTTATAAACTATAATAAATTCATGGTTGAGAATCAATAAATTTTATATTATTACATATTTTTGTTTCTTTGAAGATTAATTGTACAAATGTGTGTTGTTTTATTTTGGTGTACAACTAGATAATTATTCTTCATATGATCTATCAGTGAATAAATCTAGTAGCAGTAGAGTATAAGCTTGGAACCCTAAGAAGAGAAGAATAGGTAGAAAGAGATGGTATCCAAAACATTCTACTTGAGAAAAAATTTCAAAATTGAGGCAATATATAAGAAGCTTTACATTATATGACCATAGTTATTTAAGCATAAGTTTTTGACAATCTATGTTGTATTTAAAAGAATGATTTTGAAATCAATTATGTGTGTTTTTATATTGATATTTTATATTACACTCAACAATGTATCATTGGGAAGAGGAAAAGGAATAATTATATAGTAGATAGTTTTGAAATGTGTGTAGAAGCCGAAGAAATAATAGGATTAGAGAAAAATGGATAAATATAAGGAAGAGGGGTTAAAAGAGAGAAGGAAATTCAGTTTAAGGGAAAAATTAACAAGGATAGAAGGAGGCAACTAAAAATTGGTAGAATATAAAAAATAAATAAATATAAATGACTAAATAAGAGTATGCAAATAAAAGGTGAACATGAAGGAGAGAAAGAAGGAAATATAAATGTATATAAATTTATTTGATCACAAGTGATCATTTGAATAAGCATATGTATAGAGATATACAATATCCATGCTATTCTAATGAAATGTGTATCTCTACAAATTTATATGAAACCATGCAACTAAATCAATAAGAAGTTGTATGTGTTGGTATATGAAAGCATATAGCAATATGACTATGATAAATAAATGTACCCTATATGTAAGAATGTATCTATGGATGAATACTCAATGAGAAATAAAATATGGTAGAAAATAATGAGGAAACCCAAGAAATTGGGAGCAATATTAGACAATATAAAGATGAAAATAAGAGAGAACAATAATGGAGATCTATAGCTAGATGTAAAATATAACTATATAGATAAATTTAAACATATGAATATATTCAATTCACAACATAGAAGTGTTGACAGTAACCATGAAGGATATTATAGAAATTATATTCTAATGAATTTGGATGCTAATATTATGGGGGATTTCAAAGGAGGTGGATAAAGATGATGAAGAATTTTGTGAGGCCGTGAAATTTTTTTATTGGAATTTGTTAAGTGCATAGGCTACCATGATGTCTTTGATAGTGTTTAATATATCTCGATTATATCCCTGCTATCAATTTACAACATATTCTTGATTCATGAGGATATGAATAGAATTCAAATCTAAGTGAACATGTAAATGAATTGTATTATAAAGAACCTCTACACATCCAATTCGTAGTTGAGCTTGTAGTTAAAGGCATTAAGTATTGTGACAGGCCTTAATTTGTAGAATACATTGTAAAGTTTCTTCCTTATGTCTCTAATAGTAGAAATGAAGTCTAGATCTTCTTGTGTAACTTTTAGTGATATTTACTTTTATTATGGCATTTTTTAATTTTTTTTTAGTGATAGGTCAAATGAATAAGGTTATGATGGTTGTTTATAGATGTAGAAAATAGAAAGTAATGAATATAAAAATATAGTTTTATTAGATTTTGGTGAAGCAATAGTGATAGATTTGTATGTTTTCGAGAAAATAGAATTGATAAATTTCATTCTACCAGTATTTCATCAATATTATGTATTTTTTTAGCTCTCATAATACTGATCGACATATTTTTAACAAAAAATATTATAATTTGATAAATAAATTAATTATTGAATTAAGAAATAATGCATATAAGTGCTAATGGTATACCACATTTGAATTGAGATTGCACTATAGTCATGTGAATTACTTGATCCCCATATTGATAGAGAAGTAAATCCTCTTTGTATTGACTTAAGCTTTCTTTTAGAAAACATTGTGTTCCTAAATTTCATATAAAAAAATAATTATAAAATTAAAGATGAACACTACTGTATATAGTTATAAAATAACTTAAAATTTTAAAATACTTTATAATTAATATTCGCTAAGGTTTTTCTTTATCTTGTTCTTGATTCATGGAGATTGTGTTTAGATTTTGTTGGGTAGATTATTATTTATAAGAAAGTTTAGGATTTTTTTAAGAGTTGAGTTTCATGTTTGATGTTGGGAATAAATGCATCGATTAAATTCCCAATTAAGTGAAACTAAAAAATACTAAATATAATGCATAATAAATGACAAAAATTAAAATCACAATAACATACAAATTTAACATGGTTTACCCAATGTGGGCTATATTCATAGAGAAACAACCATCCACTTTCCTTTTATTATCTAACAAAGAGAAAGGTACAATCTAATGATATTTTACATCATACAACCACTTACTTATCAATCCTTTTAGGAATTTTACAAATGTTGGCTTATACAACAAATAATAGTCGACTTATTTATTCAATAATGGACAATTTTTTGTTTGTGTTTAGATTTTGTTAGGTAGAGTTTAGAATTAGTTGGGTAGATTATTATTTATAAGAAAGTTTAGGATTTTTTTAAGAGGTGAGATTCAATCTTTGATCTTGGGAATGAATGCATTAATAAAATCACTAATTGAAAGAAACTAAAAAATACTAAATATAATGCATAATAAATGACAAAAATAAAAATCCACAATAACACACAAATTTAACATGGTTTATCCAATGTGGGCTACATTCATAGAGAAAAAACCATCCACTTTCATTTTATTATCTAGTGAAGAGAAAGGTACAATATAATGATATTTGACATTCTACAACCACTTACTTATGAAGCCTTTTAGGAATTTTACAAATGTTGGCTTATAAAAAAAATAATAGTTGACTTATTTATTCAATAACGGGAAATTTTTTGTTTGTATGCACTATCCCCAAGCCCTTGATTGAGAGTGTTTACCCCAACAACTCCCACTAGGGAAATTTCCCCCAAACCCCTATTGTGGGCTCCACCACTAAACCCCCTCTAGGCCCTTATCTGGGGGAATGAGTTCCCAAAGGCTCCACCCCCCTACACTCCCCTATAATTGTTCTAGGAGAAAACAAAACTAACAAAGTCATAAAAAATTAAGCCAAGCAATATGATCTATTGTTGCATACCAATAGGTCATTGGATGCAATATATTGTATATAACAACTAATTTGTTTACACCAAAAAGGTCATATGACTATCCAGTCCACCTTTGGACGCATGGTCAGCATGGGATCTGAGAATACTAGGGGGGACATTAATCTCATGGTGCTTGATCATACTTAGGGTCATGTAATGTTAGTTTTAGTTATTTCTACAATGAGGAATATCTTTGGTAGATTGCAGGGAATTGATTCCTAACAACAAAAATAGGAGGGAAAAGCTTAATATTGAAAATACTTGTATCTCCTCTCGCATGCTCCAATTATCACCTAATGGCCCTTCACCTAAAAGGGATAAGGAAAAAATAATGGAAGGATACGAGTAGGTTCAATCATCATTAGTTTCTTCTAAGATTGACTCAACTTCTAAATATTATTGTACATCCAAGTTGGTTGGCTACAATAAAATTTTTGATTGTGATAAAATAGGTTTTGAAGGGGTCCTAAAACCTTTAAAATCAGAGAATTGCCATCAAAAAATGAACTAGACTCCCAGGGGGCGAACAACGGGTTTTACAAGGATCTAAAACCTTCTAAACTTACGAGCATCCAAAGCCAAAAACCCAATGGTCCTAAAAATGTAAACAATCAATCCACACAACCACAACAAACCAAGAACCACCCAACATCAAGAGAAAGACATTATAGCATAGGCTAGCCCAAGCAAAGTGTCTAAGTCATAAAACTAGAACCCAAAAACAAAGAACGAGGGTTGTCCAAGCACCCTCAACCAACATGAAGGGTTTTTCCAAGCTCCCATAACCTATAGCATAATTTCTAAGCCACAAAAACCCACAAGGCCCAAACCTAACAAAAAATAAACATTGGCCAAACTAGGCCGTTGAAAACTGCTAGCATCCAGCAAGTCCCTACAAACAAGAAAGAAAATAGGGTTTTTTCAAGCTCCCTCAACCTTGATAGTGGGTTTTGGAAGGCTCCCACAACTTGACAAGGCCCAGAAAACAACAACTCATCTTGAAGGCACATTCTGGGAAATAGGGTTTTGAAAAGGCACCTGAAACCTTCTACAAAAGAAACCCAGAGGGTTTTTATAGGTTCTCTCAACTAGCAAAACAATCTGGGAAACTGGGTTTTGACTGGGCACCTAGAACCATCTACGAAGAACTCCATGAGGGTTTTGATAGGCTCCCTCACCCAGCAACATGAATAGCAATAGCCAAAATGCTCCCTCACTCTTGCTCTCCACCTCAATAGGAGAAAGGGACACCTCAATGGGACAAGAAGGGGAGTTGATTGACTACCTAGACAATCCATTCTCAGCCACAAACAACAGTAGCCAAAAAGCTCCCTCACACCTACTCTCCACCTCACTAGGAGAAAGGGTCCCCTCAATAGGACAAGAAGGAGAGTAGGCTGACTACCTAGACAATCCATTTTCAACCCAAAACCAAAGTAGTTCTCCACCTCCATAGGAGAGTATAGCACCACCAACAAATCCCACAGATATACGCGAGTAAAGTTTCTACATATGCATGTATAAAATAAATAAAAAATTCAATGATCTCTTAGAATGATTTAGCTTTAAATAATCTTGATTACAAATATCTAATTGTTTCTTGCTCCTTTTAAGAAGTTCTGACATATGTTCCTTATTCTTAATTCTTTTGTAATCCTGTTGTCTATATGCTACTTGTTATTTATTCTTTCCCTCTGTTCATCGATTAGATTGTATTCGTATTCTTTTTATGTTTTGAAAACCTCACTCAAGAAACTTGTTCCCACTTTAGTCTTCCCTGATTAGCATTTTCAATCGATTTCTTTATACTTTATAATAAAACATGGCAACATCGTAATATTCCCATGCCATCAATTGATTATTTATGGTATGAAAATCTTCTGATAAAATCGGTGGAACTATTCCTCTCCATGCTTGCATTATTCTTAGCCTTTACCGAAGTTGCTTTCATCTGTTTCCTACCATACTTTTTCCTCTTTTCAAATGGATTCCTCTAAATAATTCAACACTTTATCCGATGAAACTCATTCTATGGGCTTTTCCTTATTCTCAGAGAAGAAAATAGAGTATTCCTTCATAGTAATAGAAATATGCCTTGGGCGACCACTGCTAGGTATATCGTTGTAACAGATGTTGAAATCTCATCAGCCCAGAATAATAATGTAGTCACTTTTACCGCCATACATGTATGATCACTCATATTATTCTTCCTATCATATCATTCACTGTAACATAATATTACATTATATATACATTGTATTGTTGCATGCGAATATCTAATATATTGTAGTCTCTTCTGTGATGGCTAAGATTATATGTAACTGTATTTAGAAGGAAAGGAAGAATTCATCCAGATGAATATTTTGATATAAGTTAGAGTGTGTTTGATAGCCAAGAATGACTTGCCTGCAGTAAGCCATTCTCGGCTCTCCATCACACTTTTCTTCACAAGGTGACATGGTGAGGACTTGCAATAATGATTTATCATCATTTTAGTTTTCATGTGTAGTTTTATAAAAAATAAAATTGCCCATAGTAAGCCATTCTCATCTCTCCATCACACTTTTCTTCACAGGGTGACATGGTGAGGACTTGCAATAATTATTTATCATCATTTTAGTTTTCATGTGTAGTTTTATAAAAAATAAAATTGTTTTGTTTTAGTTAATTTTTGTGTGTGGTTTGATGTATTTTGATTGTTAAGATTTGTAAGAATTTTTTGATTAGGGTTTTGAAAGGATCTAGAATCTGTAAGAATGTCTATGGAAAAAACTGTGTATATTTTTTGCATTAACATTTTCTATTGTACTCAGCAATCCATCATGAAAAAGAAAAAACTGGTTAAAAATATGCATTTGTCTTAGAAGCATTTTGGTAAATACAACATAGTAGAGATTTCTTAATTTCAAGTATATTTTGTAATAATTCAAAATGAAATAAGAATATTTAATTATTTTAATTTTACTATGTTGTGTAAAATTGGCTATTCTTTTGTCTTTAATTAAATTTGTTAGTGGATTGACATATGTATTTTGATTGCTAAGATTTAATATCATTAATTTTTATTTTTTATTTTAAATTTTAGTTTGCTTTTGTTATTTTTTTAGGTTCAATAAGCATTTCATCAGTTCATACTAAAATTTATTTTCTATTGACTTGGTGTTCAAACTTTTGACAAGGCCTGGCGATATTATCCTAAGGGGAATTGATGTGTTGCAACTTGACCATTAATTGGTACTCATCTTGTTTCATAGCGATTAGATTTTTGAAGATATATCAATTCACAATGTCTAGCGACAAAGGTCTCGAGAGATATTAGTTTGCACATACTACCATTCTGAATTGTAATAGCAAACTCACACAGCGAATTTGCCTTCAAAACTACGAATGTGACCTCTAAGTCGATGATTTAGGGTTCTGATCTGAGAATCAGTGACTTCCAAATCAGATTGACTGTCTTCATTTGGAATAGTCTTGCGCACAGGGGGCATAATGTCAGATTCGACGAACTAGAGGGGAGCCGTTTGTTTCATTTATCATTGCGCAACATGCTAGGGTTTGGTGCCAGTAACATTTGGATGCACCTGGAAATCTAGAGCATACAATAAACAACTTAAATGATAAAGATGAAAATAGCTCCAATAATATGCTCATTTTCGAAAGACTTTTGGATGGTGATACAAACCCTAGCCCTCTTTCTCATTAAGGTTGATTAAACTGTCCGATTTTTTTTTTTTTGAAGGAGCAACATACCTACATTTTGGTATTCTTCAATTTCTACTCTTCTACCTGTAAGATCAAAGAGAAGTTTAATCAGAAGTGTTAACAAAATATAGCAACCAAGATATATCAGCATGGGGTCTGTGTAGGAAGAAGCTAATGGCTTTGCACAGAGATACAAAATGATCATTTAAAGATTCAGAAGCAAAACATGTAGTAAATTTGGTTTTGTGCAATCCAGATCTTTCAGATTTTAAAAGTGCTCTGCATAGACGAATCTAGGGTTATTGGCGCTTGGGTTGATGTGGGCTGGGAAGATCAGCCGCATGTCCCACAGCTAGTCTTCACAAAGGGAAAATGGGTAGATATGGCAGTGCAGAATTGGTTGAGGGCAGACTTACGAAATTTCAAGCCGGTATCCAAGTATTTTAAGGGTTTTTTCAGAGTTCCAAGCAGTGGAAATTAGCGGAGTATGGAGAGATCTGGTGAAGGGAATCAACACTTTTTGGATCGTAGGCATTTTGGTTAGGGCCCGCAGCAAAAGTTTATCCCAAATCATTTAAAGGGGCTTCCGGGTAAACGATCTATAGAGCTGGGAGGAAAACTGTCCTATGCGAAAGTTGTGAAGTTTTCATCTGTAAATGAGGCAATTAGGGCTTCTCGGCTGAACACTGGTGAAAAGATGATGGACAAACAATCTAACAGTAACTCGCTTGAGCTATTTTCATCACATCAAAGGGGGGATAAGGTAAGGGAATCTTCGACATCAGGAAAAGACGATAAGGTAAGCGAAAATCAAACTAGCTCTGATTTAGGAGGTGGATCTTCACTGGTATGGGCTTCTGTTCCATGCATTGATTTACTTGATTCTGTTGTGGATTTTAAAGCTCGTTGTTTGCATACACATGCTATTTCTGGGGAAATATGGGGGGATGCAACTAGTTTATCTAAATTTCATCATCAATTGCAAAAAAAGTGGTCTGATATGTGTTATTTTCAATTACTCTCTGCAAATGCATTTATTATTGTTTTCAACTCTTCTTCTATTAGGGATGAAGTTTTAAAATCTTCACATTACTAGTTTGGTAAAAATTTAGTGTTTGTTTCGGCTTGGAAACCATTTTACGTCCCTGCTTGGTCAAGCTTTAAATTAGTTCCTTTCTGGTTTGGCTTGCCAAAATTACCATTTGAATTTATGGACCCAGAGGTTTTGGAACAAATTGGAAATACTTGTGGTTCTTTCTTATCATCAAGATTTGATTTTGTGGAGGGGGAGGTTTTGGTAAAAATTTGTGTCTTGACTAACCCTAATAATGTTTGCCCTCAAACCTGTATCATTAAATCTCATGAGGGTATCTGGAAACAACCAATTAATAAGTTGGAGAAAGACTTTGGTAAAACTTCCTTGCAATTGGATGCTCCTTTGCTTATGGATTTTTTGAAATCCTCTATTTTGGATAAGGCAGAACATTGCTTGGGTAGTAACGATAATCCATTTCTAGATAAACTATTAGTTAATGGTTCCACTGGGAAACCTCCCACTACTTTTGAGGTTAACCAGGCTATGAGGGATGTTGGGAAGTGAGAGGTTTATGTTGTGTCTCATGATCCAGAGTCTGTAGGATTTTTTACAAGTAATGATAAGATAATAGCTCGCCAGAATATTGTGTTTTCAGGGGACAACAATGTGGATGATCTGCTTCCAAATCTCACAACCTCGAACTCCTTGGATAAGTCACTAAATGATGGTGGTGGGAATCTTGTCTATCTTGTAAAGTCAAAAGAATACTTAGAAAGTTGTCAGGGGATTGGTCAGATTTTTGCAAAGAATGATGGGGTTGTTTCCGAGTCTAATGTTGGGGTTTCTTCTCTAGGGTTTACTAATGATGCTATGCTTGCTCAACAAGTCAAAGAATTGGTGTCTAATTCTTCGTAGCATGTGGATGTGGATAATAACACCACCTTAGGAAATAATATTCAATTGGGGGACATTCCTGTTATTGTGCCAGATGAAAATATGCTTCACCAAGTAAATGATCTTTTAAACATCATGAGCATCAGATGGATGAGGACATTATGAATAGGGTTATCTGTTCCATTGAGAATGACTTGGGGGGAATTAAATCGACCCTTCCTATTTCTGCATCTGCTAACCCTTTTGAGATTTTGGCCTCATCAGAAGTGGGCATCGTAGATAATTTAGCCATGACTTCTCCTAAGTCAAGTAAGAGTTTGCCAATTGTTCAAACTACTCTAATTAGGGCTTCATCTGTGGTTTCTCCTGGTAGGGGTAGGCCTCCAAAGAATTGAAAGACTCAATTAGAAATTGATGCTGGGATTCAGCAGACTTTGTCTCTTTCTCCTGGTGTTGGGAAAGGGAAGCATTTGGTTTCTCTTGGTGACGCTATGAAAGGAAGTGGTACTCCTAAGGGAAAGAGGACTAAGAGGTCTATTATCAGTCCTCCTGTGACTAGGTCGGGGGCTATGAAGTGTAATCTTCAAAGTAGATTTGGAGAAGGAAAGTCTTCTTCATCTAAAGGAAAGAGAGAGCCTCGGTCTCCCCTTGAGAGCAATGAGAATTATATCTTGGAATGTTAGGGGCTTAAATTCCCCTAACAAGAGGTGCTTAATTAAGTCCCATATGGACTTAGCTAAGTGTGATATTTTCATGTTGCAAGAGACAAAATTGTCAAAGGAGTCTGCTGATTTGGTTTTTTCTTCTTGGAGAAAGTGGAAATTCCTCTCCTCTCCAGCTTGTGGTGCATCAGGGGGTTTGGCATTGCTTTGGAATAACTATAACATTGAGGTTGAGCTAGTTGCTTCTACTATAAACAAGATGTTGGCCTTAGTTAAAAGCAAGCTTTCGAAGGTTAAGTTTTGGCTTTTTAATATTTATGCTCCTTCTGGTATTCAAAGGAAGACTAAATTATGGGGAGAACTTAAGAGGATTTCCTCCCCTTTAAGGCATGGTCCCTTTATAATCTTTGGGGGGGATTTTAATGCTATCACTAACTTGAACAAAAAGAAAGGAGGTATTCTTCCTAATAAAAAAATTATCGAAGACTTTGGGATGTTCATTAAAGACATGCATCTTTTTTATTGTCAATTTCAGAATGGGATTTTCACATGGACAAATATGCAAAGAGATTTTTCTTAGATTGCAGAAAGGTTAGACTGGTTTTTGTTATCAAATGTTTGGATTGATTCAGAGTTCAAATTTGTTTCCTCTATTCTTCCAGTTTCGAGGTCAGATCATTTTCCAATTTCTTTATCAATTCTGGAAGATAAAGCTCCTTTTAAGTCACCTTTTAAATTTGAACCTATGTGGTTTAGAGATTCTTCCTTTTTGCCTTTTCTCAAAAAATGGTGGAGTTCTGCTCCTTATTTCTCTGGATCCCAAATGTTTCAGATTTCTAAGAAGTTGAGATTTTTGAAATCTAATATTAGAGAATGGAATATATTGCATTTTAAGAACATCTTTGAGGAAAAGCAGAGGATTCAAGATATGATTGAATGTCTTAATTTACATGTGATTCAACATGGTATGGTGCCTCTTGTTTTTGATGAACTAAAATTTCTAAAAGCAGAGCTTGAAGAAGTTTTGTCTAGAGAAGAAATCTATTGGAGATAGAAATCGAGGGAGATCTGGCTTTCAGATGGTGATAGAAATACAAAAAAAATTCACTCTTCAACAAAAATTAAGAGAAGTAGAAATAGGATATCTTATATTGAATGTCCAAATGACAGACTTTTAACAGAACAGGAGGATATTGCTTCAGAGGCAATTAGGTTTTTTAAGTCACTATTGTCTTCGGAGCATGGAGATCTTCATAACAACATTTCTTCTAATATTCCTTCTTTGGTATCTTCGGAAGATAATAAAATGTTGATGTCTCCTTTTTCTTTGGATGAAGTTAAGAATGTTGTTTTTGCAATGAACCCTGATAAGGCTCTGGAACCAGATGGATTTACGCCTTTATTTTTTCAGAAATGTTGGGATTTTGTGAGAAATGATGTTTTATTGGCCCTTGAGGAAGCTAGAAGGAATAGGTCTGTTTTGAAAGAGCTTAATGCTACAATGATTGCAATTATTCCTAAAAAAGAGGTTACCAAGACATTTGTTGATTTTCTCCCTATTGCTTTATGTAATACTTTGTACAAAATTTTTACCAAGGCTATTTCTTTAAGGTTGGCTAAAATTCTGACTAGGATCATTTCTTTCGAACAAGGTGGTTTTGTTCCAGGAAGGGAGATGATAGAAGGAACTATAGTGGTGCATGAGGTTCTACATTCTATTTCTACTCAGAGAGTCTTGGCCATGATCCTCAAATTAGATATGATGAAAGCATATGATAGAGTAGAATGGGGGGTGTTGTGTGTTGTTCTACTTAAATTGGGCTTTTCCAAGGCATGGGTCAAATGGATTCATGCTTTTATTTCTTCTGCAAGGTTCTCAGTTCTAATTAATGGCTCCCCTTGTGGTTTTTTCTCCTCTTCTAGGGTTTTGAGGTAGGGGGATCCCCTGTCTCCTTTCTTGTTCATTCTTCTAGTTAAAACATTTAGTTGGGCTATAAGAGCCGCTAAGCTGGGAGGGCTTTGGAAGGGAATTAGGATTCATAATGTTCCACAAAGAATTTCACATTGCTTGTTTGTAGATGATACCTTATTATTTGGTTAGGCCTCTTTGGGTGAGGCAAGAGTGATAAAGGGGATAATACAGAATTATGCATCCTTTTTCGGTCAAAGAGTCAATGCTGATAAGTCAAAGATTTTTTTCCTTCATGCTTCACAATTGGTTTAGGATAGATTGAAGATTTTTTGGGGATTTACATCTGGAAATCTTCCTTGTTCTTATCTTGGTATACCTTTCTTCATTAAGAAGGATAGAGTTGAGTTTTGGGATAAGATCATTTCAGTTATCTCTACAAGGATCCTATTCTGGAATCATAGATGGTTATCTTTGGCTAGTAGAATTGTTCTTATTAAGTCTCTCCTAAATGTTGTTCCTATTAATCTCATGTCTATTTTGCAGTCTTCGAAAGCGGTTCTTGTTAGTTTGCAAGATACTCTTAGGTTCTTCCTTTGGAGTAATAATAAAGAACGTAAGAAGAAACTCCCTCTGGTAGCATGGGATAAAGTTTGTTTGCCTAAAAACCTTGGCGGCATAGGCATTAGGAGTCTAGAAAGTTAGAATTTAGCCTTAGGTGCTAAGTTGCTTTGGAAATCGTATGAGAGACCATTCTCCTTTTGGGCACAAATTATTTTTGCTAAATATTTAAATAACGGACCAAGAGAGTATGTTTTTCAAGTTTCTAATTGCCTCATCTCTCATGGATTGTTCATAATGGTAGAAAGGTCAGGTTTTGGGAGGAAGTTTGGAATGGACATCCCCCTTTGGTGAACTTGAGGGATTGGTCTCCTTTAATTTCCACTCTTTCTTCTCTTTGGGGTGTCTTTGTGGCTGAATATTTTGAAATTGAGTATAGTGGGAATCTTAAGGTGGCAAAATGGAAATCAATTGAGTTTTTAGATATTGATCAAAATGTGAAATTGGAATATGAAAAGATGTTGGGGGAGAGAGTAATAACTCTTTCTAATGCTGACGATGAGCTTATTTGGACAAGGAATATCTCTGGTAAGTACACAGTTAAGGATGGCTCTAATTCTCTCTTGGTTGCTAAAGATTTATCTACTTGGCCATACAAGTTGTTTTGGCATATGGCTTGCCTCCCAAAGGCTGGCGCTTTTGCTTGGTTAGCAGCGCAGGACAGGGTCCTTACAGGAATGAGGTTGGACAGGTTGGGTATTACGGCAGTATTTTCTTGTGTCTTTTGTAATAAAAATTTAGAATCCTCTGAACACTTGTTTGTTCACTATGATTTTGCCTATGCTTGCTAGCAGTGGTTGTTTGAAAAGCTTAATCTATCCTTTGTTATTGGTAAGGATCTCCTTTCCCACTTTAGAGCTTGGCCTCTCCTGTTTGCTTCATCTTTCTATGCATATTTTTGGATTATTTCTCCATCTATTATGATTTGGAATATTTGGTTAGAGCGTAATAATAAGATTTTTAAACAAACAAGTTCTTCCTTGGCTGAGTTTTTATTGAAGATTGAATCTTCCATCTCTAAAGTTGCTTTGTCTTTTATCTATAAGAATTTGGAAACCCTTACCTCTTTTTCTCATTGGGATGGTAGGGTAACTCAAGTTTGGAGAATGTTATCAGTCTTACCTTCTCATGGATCTATTTTAAATAAGACTAATGCTATAAGTAAGAGAAATTTTGCTTGCTGGAAACCTCCTCCGCAAGGGCACTTTAAATTGAATTTTGATGGTGCTTCTCATGGGAACCCTGGCCTAGCAGGGGCAGGCATGGTAATTTATAATCATAAGGTAAGATTTGTTCAAGCTCGTTGTCATGCAATTGGTTTCAAGTCTAACAATTGTGCAGAATACTTTGCTTTATCCTTTGGTTTGGATATGGCTATATCTTTAGGAATTAAGGACTTGATAATTGATGGTGATTCTATGGTTATTATTCAAGGTGTCATGAAAAAGAAGTCGAATTGTTGGCAATTACAATGTATACTTGATCATATTTTGCAAAAATTAATTTTTTTTTATTCCTTTTTTATTTCCCACTATTACAGGGAAGTGAATAAGATTGCAGATTCTTGGCTAACTTAGCCGTTGATAGTGAAGCTAATATGTGGGAGGTAAGTGTGGATGAGATCCCTTCCTCGGTTTTGGAATATTTGAAGTAAAGAAGGGCATAGTTGTAGTCTTCATCAACCTCCTTATTTGGTGTGGCTTTTCTTTGGTGTGGATTCTGCTATGCTTGATCAAAATGTTTATTTTGACAGGGTCTCTGATTATGGTTTCATTTCTGCTATGTGGTATCATTCTAACCAATGGTTTGGAGAATTGTGTTTCATAGACAGGGGTGGTTCAAATTGGTGTTTTTTGGTAGCAATGGATATGCATCCTTTAGTGATCATACTTTAATCTTCCTTCTATATGCTTCTATTGGTGGCTTCCTTTATATCTAATGCGGCTTATGTAATTGGGATGAGTTTTTTGATGTACTATGCCAATGCGCATTTGGTATTGGGTAGAATAGGCTTGTGTTACTTAAGCAATACTGAAGGGTTTTCTTACTGGTTCTTTCCCTTCAATGCTTTTTGAACTAGACACTATAAAAAAACTTTTAAAAATTAATATAGTTCAGTGGTTCTATCCACTTTTATAGAAAAAATAAAATAAAATAAAATAAAATAAAATTTATCTTCTATTTGTAATTATTTAATAATTCATTTTCAATTTTATTTTGGGTTTCTTTTATGATAATTCATTGTGTAGCTTAAAGAAAGTTATTCTTGTTAGGTGTATAATTTTTTATTCATGTCTATGTTGAAAATCTTTTTATTTTGACAATTTGTTCAAAAAAATTTATAAATATTGTCAAAATAGAAATATTTTCAACATCTATCAATATCTATATAGTAACAAAATTAGTTATATATCTTATTCTTTAATATGGATTATAAAACCAAATTGAAACAAAAGATCTCTTCTTTTGAAAAATTGACTCTAATTATATATGAAAAAAAGAATTTTGATTTATCTTGCTTCTTTTATAATTATATAATGATTATATACTACAATATAAAATAATAATTTTTTATACAACTACAACAACTAAAAAATTTATTAAAGAATTATTTTTCTAAAATATACTTTTGATATAATATATTTTCATATAATATGGATCACCCACTTGATTATCCAAATTTAATAATTGTAAATGTTTTAAGATTTATATATATAATAATTGCTACTAATATCTTGATGGCATCATATAGAAAGAAACAATACAGGTATAACTTGAATTCTTACGAGATCAAGAGATTTTCCAAATCGGAGCTTGCAGATGATAAAAGATTTCCTCTCAAAGCGAATTCACACAGTTGAATTTGGAGTTGAGGTGGTTAATACAAGTCATGTTAATCTGTAAATTCCAGAGCTGTGTATATTACACTGTTTTTCCTCCTATGATACCTCTTTCGGAAAGCTGAATTTTGTGAGTTTTTTTAATGATTATTCAACAATTTTAAAAATAACTATTTTTAATATTTGTTATTAAGATTTAAAAGTAACAATTTAATTATAAAGATTTTTTTTTACTATTTTACTACTAGTGATCTGACCACCACTTATCGGAAGTCTATACATTCAGTATATTAATGTGCTTTCTTGAATTAGATTTCACGCGAGAGGGAGTGTTGAACTGCAATGCCAAATCATAGATCCTTACCATAAAGAAGATGATCTTTCAAGCTTCTTTCTTTTAGGGGAATGTGATTCCTTTCCTTTTTTTTATTTGATTGATGAATCTTCTTTCCTAAATATTAAAGGGAGCACTTTTTTAAGATTCTAAAGTTAAAAGATTCGTTCTTTTGAAAAAAAAAATCAAATTTGAAGTTTGAGTCCTAATGAAAAGTGTAAAAAAAAATTCAACTATAGACATCAAAACAAAAGGTAATATATGATTCTCCATTCTTGTGCTATTCTAGTCTAGTAGAAAGTGTTCTATAATTTTAATTACTTTTTCATATTTTCAATTTGGGAGTCTATAATTGATTTACTTTATTAATAAAATATAATTCTTATTTTTAGATTTTATTTATTTATTTAATAGGAAAGAGATCAGAATCTTTCTATACCACTAGCTACTTGGCTGCGAATATTTTGA
This sequence comes from Cryptomeria japonica, assembly GCF_030272615.1. NCBI lineage: Eukaryota > Viridiplantae > Streptophyta > Pinopsida > Cupressales > Cupressaceae > Cryptomeria > Cryptomeria japonica. The sequence goes on along the minus strand of NC_081415.1, from coordinate 14,343,581 downwards.
ATTTTTCTTGATGCAAGCCTCATCAGATGAGTGGGGTTGAGCTACAACATAAATTGATAGATATTTCTTAGGATGAGGATGATCTCTTAGAGGTTTCTTTTGATAGTTCATTTTCTCTTTCTTTAGTTTTCCCTTCACCATCCACTACGAACATGTCCCAGGCTTTAGGTTTCATGGGGAAGATTGTGCCTTCCACAATAAGATTAGTAGCGGCCATAATTGTTTCCATAGATATCGTAAACACCACACTCCCCACTTCAACTTTACCCTCATTCCAAGATTAGGCTAAATACTCAGATAGAGAAGGGTTGAAATCCTTCACACCCTCAGTATACGACACCAAATTACCTTTCACATCTTCTTCCAAAGAGCTTCATTTTATTAAAATTATTGTACTTGTCTGACTCAGTTTGAATGAGATCTCCACCAATGGTAGTACCTTTCTCAGATAAACCAATAACAAGGGTTGATAAGGGATTGTTAAAACTAGCTTTGGTAAATGTAACTTTCACCAAATTTAACAAAGTGACTCCACATCAATAAATGATTGAAGTACAATATGGTCGAGATAATAAATGAAAAGGAATTTAATAACTCTTCAAGTATCATTGAGACTAATGTCTTCTCGTATTATTACATGAATGTTGTTAGGAAACTCATGCTATATCATCAACATTTTGAGCTTGTTGGAGAAGGAACCAACATTTGCTAGCTTGTTTGTTGTCTTATTTCCTTCCCTAAGTTTGTGTTGGATCCTTACATGGGCAAAGGTGGCTAGGACACTTTCTCATTTGGTGATAAGATCCATCACACTCTGGCTTGGCTTAGCATTTCCTCTCAACATCTTGATGACGTTTTTGCATTCACCCTCAATTATGATTTTTTGGTAACCCCTGTCCTTAGCGATGGAAATATCATAGAAAGTAGCTACCACTTATGCCATATTGGAGGTTTGAATGCCTAGGTTTGGCATGTAGGCCAACACCATTTTTCCATCAGGATCTTTGATGACCCCACCCCAACCCGCTCGATGTGGATTCCTTTTAGAAGACCCATCAAAATTAAATTTTAACCCATCAAAATTAAATTTTAACCATCTGCTATTGAGGGGGACCAAATTGAGTATAAATTGTTAATAGAAAATAGTTATTAATTTGGGGATTTGATTTTTATATGATTGGAGAGAACCCACAATCGCCCTCTTACAGATAAAAAATTTATAATGTATACTTTAGTTTGAACTTTAATAAATTAAAAGGTGGAAATTGTGGGAAAATATTGCAATCAAGGGAGAAGTGGCCTAAGATTATATTTTGGAATTAAGGAGAGATTGAGGAAAACAATTGGAAATGAATCATCATTCATCTATGATTTTTTTTTAGAATTAATTAAGGAAGTTATTAGTTGGCTTTTATATTATATAGGTGGTTTGTGCTTTTTGAGAGTGGAGATATTTTTAGTTTTTCATTACTATGTATTTGTAATAATTAATATGTGTTATGTCAGGGCCCAAATTTATGATCAACCATGTCTATCAAGTCAATATTCTATGAGAGTTATTTGTTAGAATAGTTGTCATTGATGTCAAAAGTAAGATGTCAAAGTATATTAAATTCAAATGTTATAATTGATTTCAAAGGTATTGGAAGTTATAATAGTTGTCAAACGTGAGAAAGTATATATGAGATTGTTGGAAACATTGTCATTTTTGTCAAAAAAAATATAAAAGTAGTTTGTTATACATTCCCATTGAAGAAATCTGGTGAAATCAGAAAACAGACACCAAGATATTCATATTTAAACATAATAAGCAATACTATGAGAAAGATGTTGAAGAAAAATTAAATATTCTTTATTAATTACATTTACATATTATCCATATTGCTAGTCAAGCATACATGGAAAGATGCAGGTCAATTACTCAAAAATTTGTATGGTCAGAATGATTTGATTGTGGATTTAAGAGTAGATGAAAGAGATGATTGAAGACAAAAGATTACACAACAATTGATCATCTATTAATAATAAGAAAAAAACAATGGAAGCTGAGAACAAAAAATAATAATGATTCCATAAAAGAGAATTGATCTGTTTAAAAGAAAAAAAACTGTTTAAAAGAAAAAAAAATTAAAACAAAACTATATAAGATTTACCTCTCTTAAGAGATGTACCATGATAACATCTCTTAAGAAAAAGAGCATAAAGACGTCACTCTCTTAGCAGATGTACCTCTTCATAAAGATTTGAAGATATAAATAATGGAGATGACTAGGGGTTTAAAATATATATTTTTCATTGAATATCATTCGTATGAAGAAACAAAAATAGAAATGTATCTGAGCAGATTTGTGAGTGATTTATAACAGATTTATAAGATTGCCAAAATTGTTGAACATTGCAAGTAGATGTTTGGAGAAGACATAAAGACATATCAAAGAAAATTAATAAGTACAATTACAAAGGAAAGCATTACATTAATTAAGATTAAGTTTGTGAAGGAAGGACTTAGATTTGTGAAAGAAGAACATTTTATTATAGTGCTCAAATTTGTAAAAGGAGGACATCATATTATAGTGCTTAGATTTTTAAAGAAGAATATCACATTATAGCGTTCAAATTTGCGAAGTAAGAACATCAAATTAGAGTGATAAAACTTGTGTATGGAAGATAAAAGGTACATCATTGATACAATAGAAAACTTGTGTGAGAAGAGGGAGGTTGATTAAAAGAGGATTTTGTGAAATACTTATATCAGATCTTAAAGCAAGATAATAGCAGAGCTATAACAATATTTTAGAAGGACTTTAGTGTATGACAATGGATACATTATTTGAGAGTAGATTGGTGACTGAGAATGAACAATGATTTGAGAAGAGGAATATATTGTATATTTGGTGAGGCACTTATGTTGAGTTTTTTGTAGCTTAGAAGGTGTTGATTGTGGAAGTTGCTTAAAAGAAGCTCAAGTTGAAAGTTCAACAAGAGAATGTTTTCTATTTTGTAAAAAGAATATTTCCTAGAGTTGTGAGGTTAACACCAAGAGAATGTTTTCTATTTTGTAAAAAGAATTTTTCTGAGAGTTGTGAGGTTAACACCAAGAGAAGTTTTATGTGTGAGTTAGTCTAAGTTATGTGAGGCAATTTTCTTTTCTCTTGCATCATGTAAGGAAAGTTCTAGTTTGCATCATGTAAGGATTGTTTCTTTTAGGTTGTGTCATGTAACGAAATTTTCTCCTGTCTTGCATATTAATGTTTCATCAAAAGGTTTATATATGTAAGATCGTTGTAGCAACTAGTATTGTAATTGGAAGGAAATTTTTCTTGTAAATCTTACTAGAATATTCAAAATTTGCAAGTTTCTTCCCCACGTTGGAGTTTCCTAGGTATATCGGTGTTATCTGTGTTATTTAATTTGTTTGATTGGCTTCGTGCGAATTTTCTTCCACTATTTATTATTGTTAATTAACCTAGTGTATTAATTGTTACAAATCAATTAGGTAAACATTATTCTTGTTTCTTTTCTATGATATTTGTTGAGAAATTGATCTATTGTTGGGTCAGAAAAATAATTAACATGGTATCAAAGCTCTAAACTCTGACTACAAAGCCAAGTTTTGTGACACAAATTTTTAAGACTCCAATTTTCAATTTCTTCAAGGATTTTATTTCACAATGGCAACTAGTGTTCGATATGACGGCAATTTTGAGGGTGCATCTAACTTCTTATAATTTGGAATGTTCGGATTACATCCATTCTCAAGAGGAATAGGTTATGTATCTATGCTAGTATAGATGTGACTCTACCAACAAATGATCCTATTACCCTAGATTTGCATTAAATCAAGGAGGCCAAGGCTCAGAGGATTATCCTTGATTGGGTAAAATAAAATTTCATTCCTCATCTATTTTGGAAAGACACCGCTAAGGAAATGTGAGATACGCTCACAAAAATTTATCAAAGTGACTATGAGAGTCGTAAGATGATGCTCAAGGACAAATTTCATAACACCAATATGTCCAAGGGTGAGAGCATGAACTCTTACTTTTCTAGGCTAACACAAGTCAAGGATGAGTTGCCTACTGTTGGAGAGATGATTGTTGATGATGAGCTCATGTAGATAGCTCTAAATAGTTTCTTGTAGAACTGGTAAGTGTTTGCCAAGTGTGTTGTTGGCCAAGACCACCTACTTGACTAGGTGAGGCTTTGGAATGATTTTGTCTAGGAAGAGATCTATGAAAAATACTCATCAAGGAGTTTAGAGGAAGAAGCTTGAAGATGAATAAAATATTGCTCTTGCAAGAAAGAGCAAACAAAAGCTCAATAAAGTGAAAACTAAACGGTATTCTTCAAAGAATGGGAAGAAGAAAGATTAAAGATAAAGTATTTTTGCTGCCATCAAATGGGTTACTACGCTAGTCAATGTTCAAATAAGAAAAACAAGGGTAACTCAAAGAAGTAAGTTGTGGCTACTGTAGAAGTGGATGAGTCTGCCACACGTATTGAGAATGATTTTTCACTCATTTCATGTCTCTCAAGTTTTTGATAAGGATAAACGGATTTTACAAGGACCCAAAACCTAAAGTTTTACAACAGCCGACCAACAACCAATCCAGCAAGAAACAACAGCAAAACAGGGGAGCAACCCCAAATAGAAACATAGACAAACAAGCCAAAGAAAAAAATCTCTTAGTTAAGAAAGAGCACCAGATCCTTGTTCTTTTGGATGGAAATTCTGTTGATTTCGTCAAGCTCCTCCATGATGAATCTGGAGATACCCTTGTTGCTACTTCTTCTCCTAGTTCTGGAACTGGGTCGCGTGGTTTTACTATCTCTAGTAGCCACATCATTGCCACCAAGTTCTTTCACTGGGTCACTGTGGAAGAATCTATAACCAGCAACCATCTTGTTAATCTTTTCCAGCCCCTCAATAAGAAGTTTATCCTTAATACCTCCCCGCTAAATGACAAGGATACCCTAACTGCCATTAAAATGGTTAGACTCTTTAACATGCACTCTCAACATCCCCAATCCCACACCCTCAGATGGAACATAAATTTCTCTTCTTCGCAAAAAGTATTCCAAACTATAGGCCATAAGAAAGCCAAGGATCTCAGGCTTGTGGAAAAAACTCTCACTAATCGGCTCCACTACTTAGAGCATGAAATACAATTACATCCTTCCTCCTCTATCCTAGCGGAACGGGTAGCTTAGGCTAGAGACATTCTTAGGAAACATCAACAGGTCAAAATCAAGGGTGCCCTCATCAGAGCACATAATCATTGGCTCAAATTTGGAGATAAAGGCTCTAAAGTTTTCTTCAATCTCCTTAAAAAAAAAAAAAATAGAGAAAAAATTGACAGAATCATAGTTGAGGATAAGGAACTCCTGAGCATCAATGAGATCAAAGATGCTTTTGAAATGTTTTATAAAACCCTCTTTACCTCGGAAGATAGTGAAGCCTCAAAAGAGGCTAGAAATAGGTGCAGTAACATTATCCCAAAAAGAATCTCTGAGGCAGAAGCTCTTCCTCTCAAGACCAAAATCTCTATGACAGAAATTGCTGATGCCATTAAAGCCCTCAGGGATGATAAGGCCCCAGGCCCCGATGGATTTCCTACTGAGTTTTACAAAACCAATATTGAATGGGTCACCAAAGACCTTTATGACATATACACCGAAGCATTTGATAGTGGCGCCCTTGGGGTGTCCATCAATAGGGGCATTGTTAAAATTATCCTAAAAGATGGGGACAAAGCCCTCATAAAAAATTGGAGGCCAATTACTCTCCTCAACGTTTCTTATAAAATCTTGGCCAAAGCCCTAGCCTCTCACCTTGAGAAGATACTTCCCAAGTTCATCTGCTCTACCCAAACAGGATTCATTAAAGGAAGGTATATCTTGGAGAACCTTGTCAGTTGGGAATCTATGGAATGGGCCAAAACTTTAAATCAAGATACTACCATGTTCCATGTAGACTTTGAGAAGTCCTATGACAGGGTGGAATGGGACTTCATCCTCATGATGCTCAAAGCCTTTGATTTCCTTAGCGAGTTCTATAAATATGTCCAAATTCTCCTCAAAGATGCCTCCACCCTGGTTGAAGTTAATGGATCACTTTCCCAGTCTATTCCTCTTTCTAGATCCATTAGATAGGGTTGCCCCCTCGCCCCTTCTCTGTTTATCATTGCCTCAGACACCCTCTTTTACCACTTAAAAGATGATACCCTATCCCCTAAAGTTCATGGCATTACGATGCCAAATGACTCTGAATTTCTCAACATACAATTTTCTGATGACACCATGCTCTTCCTGGAGCTCTCTAGGCATAACATTGACTCCCTCAATCAAAAGCTTGCAGCCTTTGGTAGAGGCTCTTGTGCTCGTATCTCCAATTCCAAGTATATCCTACTTGGGTGGAATGAGGAACCCCTGGACTGGCTTCAGTAGGTTGGATACTCATGGGGAGGACCCAATAAAATAGTCAGGTACCTCGATATCCCTTTTTATGTCTCTCCCTCTCTCAAGGATATGTGGATTTGGGTCAAAGAAAAGATTGACAAAAAACTTAATAAATGGGACAATAGGATTCTATCCCTGGCTGGTAGGATCCAAGTCTGCCAAAAAATCCTCTCCTCCTATAGTTTGTACTACTCCTATGTCTGGATTTTCACTAACTACCAAGTTTATGAGATCCAAAAATCTATCAAGCGCTTCCTTTGGTCTGATGGTAAGGGTAAAAGAAAGGCCCACGTGGTCAAATGGCTCTGGTGCCACATAGATAAGAAACTTGGTGGGCTGGGACTTAAGGATCTCAGAATGCAAGGAGTTTCCCTGGCTGCCAAGTGGATATTTCATGCCCTGGAAGGACAAGAACCCTGGAATATCCTTGTCAAAAATAACATACAAAATGGCATCCCTAAGTCTGCCAAATCTTGGAAAACCCTCCCCTTTAGTAATCTAATAGCAAGTGGATTCTCTGTCTCTGTTCAAGGCAGTTGGGTGTTTAAATCCATTTGGAAAGCCTGGGAGCTTGTGCATAAACTTATTACCAACTCTAATATTGATTGTAATAATACTCTGCATGGGGAAAGGTCAATATGGTGGAATCTCTACCATAACTCTAAATCCCTCACTTTAACTCAAGGTTGCTCTACTAGGAATTGGTATAATAAAGGCATTAAATACCTCATGGACATCTTGGAACATGATAATCTCATCACTTGGGAGGACCTTAGCAATAAGGTCAGCATCCCTGCCTCGCATAAGAGAACCTACAATATGATTAAAAATGCTTGTGCTTGTCTAGATCTTCCTAGGAACACCGATGTAGATGCTCATAGATACCTCTCATTTTGATGGAAGGATGGCTCCCTCCTCTCCAAGGTCAAAGCCAAGTCTATCTACAAACTGCTCACTCATGATACCACGGTGATCGATCATATTAACTCCCTCTGGTATGTTGACCTTAATACATCTACTTGGTAGAAAACATTTGAAAAACTATGGAAGTCCCCCATCCCCCCTAAAATCAAATGCTTCAGGTGGCAACTAATGTTGGATAGACTACCTATTAGGAATAACATTGGTGCCTTTGACCTATGCTCTATATGTAGGAAGCCTGAGACTATGTGACACATCTTTTTTTACTGCATTTTTGCTAGAGAGGTCTGGCTGATGTTTGGAATTTCCATTACTGAACATGTTTGTACTCTTGATATTATTGCTGGATTCATTAATGGCCTCAAGAAGGATGCTAACCTATTTTGGCAAATTCTCTCTTCTTTCATACTTTGGTTTATTTGGAAGCTTAGAAATGAGGAAAAATTCCAAGGTACCGATAGGACTCTTACTGGGTTTTTTAAGAAACTCACACATTATAAAATTGTTGTGTAGGTATGCTTTTTGATGAATGTTGAGAGGGAGAAGCTGTTGCGTTTCCTCAAGGATGGCCGGGCAACCATGTTCATATATGAAATGAAGGATGGCTTTGAATGGGCTAGAATTGCGAAGAACCAGACTACATTTGATGAGGCTCTAAAGAAACTGATCAAGGAACTGAGGGACAACAGAGGTCCCTAGTTTGGTAAGCTTGAAATGTTTAGCCAGGTCCTAGAGCGGAAGAAGGTGGTGTGGATGGAAGGGCCACACGGATGGACAACATGGATGGAAAACCAAGATGAGATTTTGCAATAGGTGTCCAGTAGCCTCTAGTTGATGTATATGGTTCACTATATATACTCTCTCTCGTAACTCTTTTTTTTTTTGTAGGAGGCTGTTTTTGTTTAGTTGGATAATCCCACTGGTTAATGGCTAAGGCTTTGCCTCCCACCTTGCTTTTGTATAAACTCTCCCTATTTTGGTCTCTCGATATTTAATATAAAAAAAAATACAAATAACTACATATAAACACTAAAAAGTTCTCATACGCTCATGCCCACCCTCAATAAAAAATTGTCACATCATATCAGATACTGAAATGAGAGGCCACTCAATGAAAACTTGGCAGTTTTATTTTCTTTTCAATTTATTCTCATTGTTTTCATCATCCTTTGACACACACAAACCATCATATCAAACATATTCTTGCAAATCTCATTTTGTCATATCAAACTCATTCTTGCAAATCTCACTACTGAAAAGGTAATGCCATCAACTTTAATAATCACAGGAAGAATATGTTGTCATCGAACAAAGTATTCCATTTTATCTTCCATGTAATCCTCTTATCTTATTCCCATTATAAATGGTCAATAGTTTCATTTAATCTATACTACATGCTTTCTGGTATAGTCACTTTCTTGCATGATTTAATGTTGCAGAGCATGCTATTGTGCCAAGAATGATTTTCCTACAGGACTGAAGTTAAAGTTATTTGCGGGGAAACCATTATTGGCATAGGAACCTATTTTGCTTCTTACACAAGATCTCACATCAGGAGGGCTCTAGTTGCTTGAAGGATACTCAAAGTTAAAAGATAGTTTAGTCTGATAGTTGTATTTTTCTTGAATTTGATATATATTCATTGAAAATTGTCACAATCATAAGAAAGTTTTGTATATTATTTTTAAAAGTTGTGAGAAAATTTGTATGAATTTATATTGAAGATTATAGATGATTTCTCATGGATGTACATGTGTAGTTGGTCATTTGTCGATGTTAGATTTTACAATTTTATTTATGATTATTATTTATTTGAATTCATGTTTAAATATTTATTAAAGTAGATATAGAGTATGCAACACTATTTGTAAAGTATTTTCCTATAAAAATGTCTGTATAGTCAATTATAATTAAAATACCATTTTGAAAGTAAATAAGTATTTTATAATGTATTTTTCTGGTTTATATATTACTAACATCAAAAAAAATTTATAATATTTAAAGTAAAATAATATATAAACCAGAAAAATACATTATAAAATACTTATTTACTTTCAAAATGGTATTTTGATTATATTTGACTATACAAACATTTTTATAAGAAAATAATTTACAAATAGTGTTGCGTACTCTATATCTACTTTAATAAATATTTAAACATGAATTCAAATAAATAATAATCATAAATAAAATTGTAAAATCTAACATAGATTATGTTGTTTTCAATGAAGAATAGTAAAGTTTAGTTCCTTGTAGTAGCTCATATATTAATAATCTTATTCTTTTACGTTTTAAATGTTTAAGAGAATGTTTGTTATTTAATAAAATTTATTTTAATTATGTAATTGATTTAAAATTGATACTAAAAATACATATCATTTGTATAGAATATAAATATCATACATATGCATACTTTGAATTTTTCATGTTTTAGTTTAAAATTGTCCTTTGAATGATATATTTAAAAAAGAGTGTTCAATGAAAGATAGTCTAATTTAGTAGCAACTTATCATAGCATTGAATTATATATCAAATGAAAGTAAAAATAGTACTATCTTAGTTTAGTTAACTTAAATTTATCTTCATAGGATTACAAAAGACTAATAATAATCTTAACTCAATACACATCCAAATTCCTCATGCTCTATCAATGACTTCTTACAACAATAATTATCAACACTACAATGTTGTGAGAAGGATAAAAATTATAAGAATTTTTCAAGGAAGATATTGGATTCAAAAGTGGTTATTCTAATTTTGAGGAAGAAGGAGAAAATCAAGAGAAATAATTTGAGGGGCAAGCTAAGGAAGATAGCAAGGATGATTATGAGGAAGACCAAAAAGGGGAGAGGAGCGGTTCTTAGTCAATTTTTTTGTCTAGCAAGGAAGAAGGGTTTCAGGATATAGGGAAAAAGACAGATAGTGAGGATAAATATTGTATTAATATTGTTTGGGTCTAGGTGGCATATTTACAAGTAAGAATGAGAGATCAAGAGACTACCTAGAAATCAATCACTATTATGAAAAAATGAAAAGAATGGAGTTGACACTAGGTAATAACATCTTTGTGACTAAGGGATAATGCAAAAGGCTATCAAGGGGATGATGTCAAGCCATTTCTAAATTAAAAAAGTAGAGAAAAAAGTAGGACAAAGATAAGTAGCCTTAGAGGATTGTGGATAAGGATAACAAATTAAAGATTAAAGATGATTGGAGGATTCGTTTGACTCCCTTGTAGAAAAATGGAACCTCATCAAATGAGGTTCTTTCACCCTTGTTGCTACTATTTCCTTTCTATTGTTTCTATGTTATATTCTTTTGTTTCTCTAGTTATGTTACCTCTATGGGCCTTTGTTCTTGTTCTTAGTTTGTAATAGGCATGTATGCCACTTTGGGTTTCCTAGAGTTCACCTATGTCCTTAGGCATGTGTGCTTATTTTTGGGTTTTGACACTGTCCTACATTTCCATCATGTTTCTCTCATCTTTCTTTGATGTTGTTGTTGTGAACTTCAATAATAGAGCACTTTCCCTACTAATTTAATAAAAAACACTATAATGTTGCCTCAAGTTTTACACATAGACATGATTTAAACCCTCTCTAGTTTCTTCCTAATAACTACTTAGACATATATTTAAAGCTACCTTCAAGAGTTGTTCTCTAAATCATCCCTCATGAGTTTTAACTGCTTTTTAATAGAGAAAATTTGATCGTTCCATTCTCTCATTTGGACCTACCACAGTACCTTAACATCTATTTCCTTTTCACTCTTGATTGAATAAACTTTGTTTTATCTTGGGCAAAATGTCCATAATTCTCTCTACAAGATAATAAGTCCTATTTAACTACATAACCAATACCAAATAGCCCAAATAAAAAATAACTACCTATAAAATTATGAACAATTACCACCTTAAGAAAATATATAGTTGCCAAACTATAATAAGTTTTACTGTCATTATAGGAAGAATAATAGGTGTCTGAAAGATAATGACTAAATTCCTAATATTGCCCTAGTAAGAAAATAAAATTATATATCCCCATTACAAAAATAAATTATTGCTAAATGGAATAAGGTTGTTAATCATTGTTCGTGGAAAAATACATGTTTTGAGCTAACAAGCTAGAGTAATAAAATTATTTGACCTAGATAAAAGACATGCTAAGTATCCATAAGAATCAATATTATTATGATTTATCACTCACATCTATGGATTTTTCCTTACTATTGAAGGCATTCTACATTCTATAGAAGTCATTGTGATTGTTGAAGTCATACCAAATATTACCAAAGGTGATAGTTACTAATAAACTTATTTATTGTTGATGTCACACAAGATCATGTTTGCAAAGTGACTTAACATAATATTGTTGAAGCGAGGATGATGCTGTAAAGGTACAAACATATTCTATTTTGTTGGCAATTCAACTGGAAAATTCTTAGACCTTATGTTACTTCTAAAGTATGCAATTTATTCCTCAAAGACCCACATACAAATATAACATTTTTGTATTCATCTTTACTCTATTTTTGAGTGATAAAATATTTATAACAAACTTGGATGATATTTTGAGAAATCTTATGAAGATATTACCCAAAAACTGAAGTTGAGTGGTACAATTACCATTTCAAAATCTATACACAAGGTATAACTATAATGATAAAAGCCACTAAAATAGTAATTTATTTTACTATATTTTGTATCTAATTGAGCATTTATTTAAGTGTGTGTTTTAACATTATGTAACCCCTTATTATAATATATTTTATCCTTATCTATTTTATTTTTCCCATGCCCATATATTTTCTCATTTTCCATGTGTTTCTTAAACCTTAATTAATGTTTATAACTTCACCTTATGTTTTCATACTTCTCTTTTGAACCACCTTTCCCCGTCTTTTTATTGCATCCCGTGCATCAACTTTGTGTGAAACCATTTCCATCATTTTTTATAATTCCCTTGTTACCTTTCCTAATACTTTTGGTCAACAAGAATTAGAAAACAAGATTGCCACCCCATTTTTTCCATAATCTTCCCCATTTTTTTGGTTAATAGTTAATGAAAGAACTAGTATACTTTTTCCAATCATTTTCCTAAACCCTTTAAAAGTCTATAAATATACCCCTATTTTTCTCATTTTATACTCAATAATGATTATGTCCTTGTTCTCTTAAGTTATTTCTATTCAGTCTTTCAGAGTTTTTTCCTAGATCTTGGAGGTTAGAGCCCGTTACAATATTGTACTATTTTGGAGCTTCATTTTATATTATTTTTATAGCTATTAGTGGATCCTAGCTTATAACTTCATGTCCTATTTCCTCCCTTCATTCTATAACATTGTTCTATTAACTTTTCTCTCCCATAGCCTTTATATCCTCATTTTCCCTTTCCATTTGTACATCCTCTCATCCTTCCATCATCCCTTATTCTTCCCTTTCTCTCTATTTATTTTTTCATCGAGTTTCCCTTATCTTTCCCTTGTTTTTGTTTCCACTTTCTAGGGGTTTATCTAATACTAATAGGTTTTGTGTTTCCATTCATCATAGCCAATCTATCTTCTTGTTTCTAATAGTTTGTGTTTCAATATTTTTGTATGAGTTGTAGTTGTGAATATATATTGTAAAACCCACAAGGGTGTTAATTTATCAAATCTACACTTCAAACTCTCTTTTAGATATTTTTATATAAACATCTTAAGTTTGTCAATTATGAAAAATGATTATAAACAATTATAGATCTTAAAATAATTTAATTCTTTATGACACATGAAATTTATAAACCCATTTGTCACATATCATCTCCTGGGAACTTTATACTTTATAGAAAATGTCCTTTGTCTATTTTATGCATTTGAATCCTTTATAGTCTCTAATTATACTAAGTAGAACAAGGTTCAATTTAGAGATTAGCATTTTGAATTCCAATTTTTTTTGTTTGTCTAAATTATCCTTTTTATTATGTTAGTTTCTCTTTTTCTATGAAAAGAGTTGTTATGTGAAAAACAATTTTCTAAATAATTTCAAGATTCTTCACTCTCTATACATGATAGGGATAGGTGGCCAATTTCAAGGAATGCTTACGCACACTTGGTAGATATTTAATCTAACAACCTATAAATTTTTCTATTGGCTCAAAAAATTTCTAAAAAAACTTAATTTATATAGTTTCTCACTTTCTAATGCATAAAATATATTTTCTTCTCTCTACTAGTTTAGTATTATCGTTAGGCATCCTTAGATTAGTCTCTGATCTAATTATCAATCATAGCTCTAGTTCTAGTCAATTATGGTTAGAGAAGCTGCAAATTATTTATCTTTTAATTAATATTTATTTATAAAAAAATGAACATAACAATAGTTTAGCCCCTCTTTTCATTTCTTTCATTTAATGAACCCTTTAAATTATCTTACTTCTTCTTTCTAAATATCATGTGTTATATTATATTCAATATTTATTAGGTATGAATTATTTAGAATATATATTATCTTTTCTTTTTCTTTTAACTTCTTGTTTTCTTTCTTAATATAACTTAATTTATGCGAACGATTCTTTCCATTTAAGTCTTATCCTTTTAGGACCATTCTTTATCATAGTACTCATCTTAATCCTTGCATGGATAGTATGCATTTTTTCTCAACCATTTCTCATTAGACTATTCATTTATTTATTTCCATAGATAATATTATTCAACATGCCTAATTTGACTAAGTCTAAAAATGTATGAATATTATTTAGCAATTTTTATAGGTCAAGAATATTGGGAAATTTGAGGTTGGCCTTATGCCAATTAATTTTAAAAATTATTCGTGTAATATCATTCTTATTAATCTTGTGGGTTTTAAACCCATGAATATTAACATATTTCCCATGCTCATGCCAACTGGTATTATATATTTTCACTTATTGGGACTCCTACAAATTCTATCCCTATTTTGGTGGAATCTTGAGCATATAAAGGCCTGTAAAATCCTCCATCTACCCATTGTGTGTATAGAAGATATAGATAATTTTGAATACTTTAAATGGATTTATTAAATTCTTCTAAAAATTGTAAACAACAAGATTGTATATAAAACACTATGGGACATTAAATCTACCTTTGATTACATTATTAAAAGTTGGAATATACCTTTGATTACATTATTTAAAAGTTGGAATATAAAATTAACTGATAAACAAGTGGTAAAATATATTTAAGTTCTATGATCTAATATTCTTGAGTTTAAAAGGGAATTCTTTAAATGGTTTCTTAGTCTTTAAGTTATTTCACTTGATATAAAAATCTAAAACCATAAGGCATAATTTCTTTGACTTTATCTGTAAAGAAATATGAAATATGTTCTATGTTGATTTGAAAATTTGGAAAGCAAGAATTTTGGAAAGATACCAAGGTACAAAGAGGACATTTATTGAGTTGATAAAAAGACTCATGTTCTACAATGTTTTTATGTAAGTTATACTAATAGTGAAAATTTTCAAATGTGAATTTGTGAAGGTTCCAAAATAGGTTACTATATAAGTAAACAAGCCTAAGATCAAGTATAGATATTTGTGGTTATTCAATAAAGTAGAAAATATCTTTTTCTTGAAGGGATATCTGGATTTCTAAATAAATTATAATGATAGGTATCCAATTGAAATGTTGAAAAATTATCTAAGAGTGCAAGATAAAGAAAGGTTTCATGTCAATCAAGGAGAAGAATTCATCTATGTATATGATAGTATATATTGTTGTGTGTATCCTTAATATTCCTATGTATGTAGATGCTTATAATTGACTATAGTAGACAGTCATTGGCTAAAAGTATGTATTTTAAAGTATGAATCAATAACCTTGCATGGTTTGATACTTGCTACACTCAATATATGATAAATATTTGTGTGATATATAGATATAGATATATAATTGTGAACTACTTGAACCCCATATTGATAGAGAAATATATCCTTTATAATTGACTATAGTAGATAGTCATTGGCTAAAAGTATGTATTTTAAAGTATGAATCAATAACCTTGCATGGTTTGATACTTGCTACACTCAATATATGATAAATATTTGTGTGATATATATAGATATAGATATATAATTGTGAACTACTTGAACCCCATATTGATAGAGAAATATATCCTTATTAACTTATCGGTTCTTTTTTTATGGGAAAGTTTAGGATTTTCTTTAAGAGGTTGGCTTCAAGCTTTGATCTTGTGAATGCATGTATCAAAGTATATAATTGAGTGAAACTATTAACTTCATCTTTGAAGTATTGGGAGGATGAGGTCCTAAAAGATATTGGTTTTTTAGTTGGTCAACTTGTATATAAGGACTACTTTGTTTTGTACCAGAAAAATGTATGAGTAGCTATTCCACCTTTGAAGGCATGTTCAATGTGGGTTTTGATAATACTAGGAGAAACATTGATCTCATGGTGCTTAGCCATACTTAAGGTGATTTAGTGTCAATCCTAGTTATTGTTACTATGAGGGACGGACTTGGTATATTGTAGGGAACTAATTCCTAACAAGAAGGATAGGAAGGTAGCGGTTCATTTTAAAAATGCTTATATGTTATCGTGCATATTCCAATCCTTATCTAATGCTCCTTCATCTAAAAAGGATAAAAGAAAAATAATAACAATGTGAATAGTTTTAATTATCTTTTTGTTTCTTCCAAGGTTCACTCAATTTCTAAACATTATTGTACAACAAAATTGTTTAACTACTATAAAGTTTCTACAGATATAAACCAACAAAAATAAATTAAAAAAATTCAATACTTTCTATAATTATTCGTAAGTCTTCTGATAAAATCGGTGGAAATATTCGTCTCCATGCTTGCCTTATCCTTATCTTTATCATTGTCGTTTTCATCATATTTATTCCTCCTTTCAAATGGATTCCTCTAAATAATTTAATACTTTATCTGATGAAACTCATTCAATGGACTTTTTCTTATTCTCAGAGAAGAAAATGGAGTATCAGATATATTCCTTGGGTGATCACTGTTATATCAACGAACGGAGTTGTAACAGATGTTAGAAATGTCCCTGTAAGTTTGAATCGTGGACCCACATAATTCATCACTCCAGAATAATGGACTCACTTTTACCGTCATTCCTAAACTCAAATTATTCCTCCTGTCACAAATTGTTCACTCAAATTATTCCTCCTGTCACGAATTATTCACTGTACCATTATTTTTTATATATAGTTTGTATTCTTCCATGTCCATATACTGGACTCTCTTCTGTGATGGCTAGGAATATATGTACATAGAAGGAAAGGAACGATTCGGGCAAATAAATATTTTGATCAAAGTTAGAGTTTGTTGGCTTGCCTACCTTGCAAAATGAATGGATTGTTTTGGAATGCGGGGAAGACACTTTGCTTCACAGGGTTACATGGTAATTAGCTTTGAAGTATATTATTTCATAATTAAAATTTGAAATAATGATTTATTATCTTTTAGCTTTAATCCTTTCTTTGTAATTTGTTATATTTATTTTCTAGTGGTTTAAAATATGTATTTGGATTTTTAAGATCTCATTAAAGAAGAGGTTTGAAATATACATAATATTTTTTAACATCAATATTTCATGATCTATTATCAAAATAAGATTGGGCTACAGAAAAAAGCCAATCTAATTCTGATAATAGATCATGGAGTATGATCCAAAATATTGATGTTAAAGAATGTTAGTACTAAACTAAAAATTATGCATACTAATATCATGAAATCTGCAAGATCCATACTGTTAATTAACTTAATTTTATATTTTGAATCTTCAAATTTTTTTATATTTTTTCTATATTGTAGATTTTTTCTTGTTTTTGTTATGTTTTTAGGTTCAATAAACATTTTGTTAATTTATGCTAAAATTTATCTTATGTTTCAATATCTTTGTAATTATTTGATATATTTAATTTCAATTTTTGTTTTCAATAACATTTTAAATAAGAATATTAGATTTCATTTATGGTAATTCATAGTATGGTTTTAGTCGTGAAAAGAAAGGATGTCATCTATTGTTTTAATCAACTTTAATGACTAAATAAGATAAGAGAATAATATGTTTACGAGGAATGTAATTCCTTTACTTAATTATTTTTTGGATAATGAGTCTTCTAATTCTATGAATGTTAAATTGAGCTCCCCTCTTAAGGTTTTGTGGTCAAGGATTCCTTCTTCTAAAATCATTTTTAAAAAAGATTGAAACTTGGATCATAGTGTAAAGGAACTTAAAAAAAAATAGCTATAGGCATTAAAGAAAAAAATAATATATGATTATTCGTTCTCTCCAATGTTCTGATTTGAAACATTGTTAATGAAATGTAATTATTAATTTCATTTTTTTCAATATACTTTATTTTCTGATTTGAAACAAGCTAATCTTATAGTAGCTATAGCCCTCAGTATATGATTGTGCTTTTCTTCCAGTCGTCTAAATTTGGAACATTGTTAATGGAAAACAATTGTTCATTTTGGTTTTTGATTTTTATATAATTGGAGAGGTCTCATAATCACCCTTTTATAAATATTTTTTTCTTAATGTGTACTTTAATTATTTTTTTAAAATTAAAAAGTGGAAATATTGGGACAAAGTCACAAATCAAGGGAGAAGTGGCATAGGGTTGTATTTTGGAGTAAAGGAGAGATTGAGGGAAATAATTGAAAATGAATTATCATTCATATATAATATGGGATATTTTTTAATTAGTTGAGGAAGTTATTGACTGGATTTTATATTATTTCAGTGATATGTTCTTCTATATCTAGGTGATTGTATTTAATATTAATCAAAATGGAATTAAAAGTACTATAATCAATAACAAATAAGGCTTTAATACGTGTATCCTAGGCCTACTACATAATATCAATGTAGATATATCTCTCATTACACCTGAATCTCTTTCTATCGATAGTTTTGAAAATTTGGGTATAGAGTCATTAGGTACAATCACACTACCAGCCAAGGTAGGACATATGACTTTATAGATACAATCTTCTATGTCATTCCCAATTTCCTTCATACAATCTTCTTCTAGGTGGGCCATAGATTCATGTCATGGGGGCAATCCCATTTGTTGAAATGCTAATAAACTCATAATTAAGCTCTATACTTATAAGGATCAACCAAGAAAGATACCTTCCGCAAGCGTGTTGCAACAAGAACTTGCATGAATATTCAGAATTCGTGTATTAGATGAATGCAATATATATATATATATATATATATATATATATATATATATATATATATATATATATATATATATATATATATATATATATATAGGTGTATATGGTGAAAATGGATAACAATAATAACAATATTGAAAGGCTAAATGAATTCAACCACAAAACCCTAGCCTAACAATCAACAAAGATCCACCATAACATATGAAGATTACCTAAGACAATGCAAATCACATGAAATCACAAAGATTATACCATCACATGTCCAATAGGGTTTTGATCTCCATTCTTCCTATCTCCATTGATCTTGCTTGATATATTTGCTCTCAGATTTTATGTGCACAAGAGCTCAACAAAGAACGGAATGTGGTTGCAAGTAGGATCGTAGTGTAGTCAAGTCCTCCAAATTGTCGATTAGGGTTTGATAATGAAGAAGGCATCTCCTTAAATAGAAGACACAATATGAAATGGAGGGATAAGATTGAGAGGTGTAAAAGGAGGTCGGCTATGATTAGAGGGTAGGTAAAAGAAATAATAAAATAATGAAAGGGGTAGGTAGTGTATGAATTAAGAGATGAATAACATGTGTCATGGGTAGAAAAGGCTAATGAATTAATTAAATAAATAAATATTTATTTAATTAATAGAAGAAGTAGGATAATTAAATAAATAAGAATATTTATTTAATTTAGGAAAAGAATAATTTAAATAAATAAATGTATTTATTTAAATGAGAAATAAGGCTAGAAGAGGGTAAATGAATTAATTAAATAAATAAAGATTTATTTAATTAATAGAAGAATTAAGCTTAGATAATTAAATAAATAAAATATTTATTTAATTAGACTGGACAATTTTAGGTGTCTACATTTTGCCCCTCTTTGAGACAATGCGGCTTGTCGCGTTGTTTCAAAGAAGATAAGATGAACTGATACAGAGTTGCCCCAGAATGGGAATGATATGCCCCCTTGAGAGATTGGATGAAAATGTCTGAAAAGATTGTAGACAATCTCTCGATAAGAAAGACAAGATAGAATGGATTGACCGGATAAAGTGACAAAGTCACGGGATAACGAAGACTGACTCGGGAAATGAATGCGAGGGCTAGGGTAGGCTATAAGATAGACCACGGGGGAAAATACATCCTCATTGTCATCTACACATTCACAAAAGCATATTGCAGAGGGAAAATAGAGTAGGAGCAGTCAGCAGTGATGGCTTTCGTGCATAGATTCGACCGTGTTCGCCGATTTCAGAGGCCAGCAGAGGCAGGAGAGCCGGTAAGTACCACCAAACCTCCTCGTACTTTGACGCATTTAATTTTGTCATTAATGCATGTCGAATAGGGCAATAAATGCACTTAGACTAGGGTCCAAAAAGTGTCAAAAAACGTCCAGGCGTGTCTGCGTTGGTGCCAGGTGCATCTATGTCTACTAGGCGCGTCTGTGTTTGTGCCAGGTGTATTTGTGCCAAGAAGGCACATCTGTGTCAAATAGTCGCGTCTATGCAGAGCATAGGCGTGTCTGTGCAGTCTTTAAAAGCATTTGCGTCATGTAAGCACGTTTGCGTTGAAAAATGTAAGTTTGGTCTTCTAGGTCAAATCGACAGTTCTGTGATAAACATATGCTGTCGATTGGATAAGCTGCTGAGAGGATACACTCAAGCAAGTCCTCTAGGAAGACTAGGATAGATCAAGGCACTTTGTGATGAACAGTGAGTACCAAGATAGAGTACTTTGTGATGAACAGGGAGTACTAAAATATGAGCAGCACTTTGTGCTGAACAGGGAGTGCGAATGTGAGTAACACTTTGTGATGAACAAGGAGTGTCACACATGTAGTACTTTGTGATGAACAGGGAGTACCACTAGGATAGATAGCCATATGCATTTAGATAAAAAGTAGCATTTTGTGATAAACAGTGAATGCCACTATAACTGACATGATTGATTTGCTTGACTGCAGGAGTATTTGCCGATGTTAGAGTCACGGGAGAGATTCCCGTCGACACAGAGGTTGCGACCTGAGTTGACAGCTGAGGAGCGAGCTGCCATCGAGGAGATGGGCTTGAGACATGTGCTATATGTGCCTGAGTTTCAGGCAAACATGGGACTGCTAACTGCGCTTGCCGAGAGATGGCATTCTGAGACATGCACTTTCCATTTGCTGATGGGTGAGATGACAGTCACCCTGGAGGATGTATATAGGATTATGCGGAAACCGATTGATGGGGAGCTGATTCCGTACGATCGAGACGGAGATAGGGATGCCCTTAGACGAGTGTTCTAGGATCCAAGACTGGAGATGAGGGTGGGACATGTGGCATGGGATACCATGACATGGATAGGATTAGCACTACCAATAGTGTTGGCAGGAGTGATCAGTGAGTTCCTCTATATCAGTTTTGTACCATTTTGTATAATGATGTAGACACCTGTGGGTGATTGTAGCCATATGATTTTGACATCATTGTATCATGACACTTTATATATATATATGAGATGATTCATCTTTGCGGCAGCTATATGCATGTGTACCTATGTGATGAGATGTTCTTATGTGATGCTTATGATATGGATGCAAATATGTATATGATGCAATGCAATATTTTTTTATTTTTTTTGTTCGTTTATGTTTTATATGTGTATGCATGATGCAAATGTGAATGTAAGTAATGCAGATGAATATGATAATGCAAATGTAAATTGTGCTAACAGGTGTTGTGTGCAGGATGTGATGCAGTTGTGATATCTATATGTATGTATGAAATGCTTATATGTGGTAATGTAGGTGCAGCTACATGAAATGTAAATGTTTTTGGTGTGTCATTATACTCAGTCATGTGATAGCAGGCTACGTGGACTCGAGAAGGATGATGGAAGTCAATCAAGAAAGGGGGATGGAAGACAGAAGATATGAAAGTGAAAGAGCTTCTTGTGCGTTATCATCTTTGAGATTTATTATGGCAAAATAGGTTATGACAATCGAGGCATATGTTTGACCCAGAAAGTCATTGTACCTGTTTGCATGGAGATAAGACAGTCACAAACAAGGAATGCCCCAGTTCACACTAGACTCACAGTGTCCTCATATCCTTGGACAAGTCATAGCATTACCAAGAGACAATCCACAGACAGCAAATACAAATAGGTGACGATACCCCATCCTCGCCTTTCTAGTCAAAGACATCCTGGAGATAGAAGCTCTAGTCAGAGACATTTCGGAAAAGCTAAAAGACATGTTACCAAAAAAGATGAAATCAAAAGAAAACCAAGACTCGACACCAACATCCACTGTAGTCCTCAAGTTTAGTGTCTCTTGTCACCTGTATAAGTCTTATTTGATTGTGGTCACAATGTTCACTTTCACAGAAAGGATAGATAGCACTGAACCATAATGTTGTCTGAGTATGTTGAAATATTTGATTTGTTGAAGCCCATTATTGCTGCTATGTCTCATTTGAAACTGACTGAATCCATGAAACTGATACTTTATTGCGGATCTGTGATGCAAATGATGCTTTATTGCGGATTGTGCGCGAATAGACTGAAGAAAGCTGGAAGAAACTGTACTCCTTGCAACATGTGATGTTCTTAGTTCCACACCCATTACTACACGTAGGATTTTGCCTTAGCCACAGATAGGATCTGATTTATTATGGATGGAAAGGGAGGTTTTATTATGAATGGCTAACCAATCTTGGGTAGATCAATAACCAACCATGATGGGAATGGGTAAGTTTATTATGGATGAATAGGTTGTGAGTGTGTGCAAAGTGAAAGGATGAAAGTGAATCCTGAAGGAGGGAGGAGCAATGTCTCTACGCATGGCACTAGTGACCCATTTTTCACCATGGTACTTGCCCAGGGCGCCACCGAAGTGGTTTTCACCGTTGGACGAAATTATTTCTCTTTACTTTTTTCAATTTTTCAATGTTTTTTGTGTCACAAGGCGCCTGTTTGCCAGGTTCTCACCAAGTAACGATTTTTTTGTTTTATAATTTTTTTGTATTTTTGAATTAGGATATTCCGAAGAGCTATGTGTAGAACTTGCGAAGGTGCATGCTGTTGATAGGATCCTCCAAAGGTTCACCTTCTGTAGTTGAGAGCTGATATGCCTCAGATCCATAGGCTATTGTGATGATGTAAGGACCAAGCCAATTTGGTTCGAACTTGCTCTTCTTCTCTCTGTCTTGTTGATTCTTGGGGTTTTCTCTGAGAACCAAGTCACCTACCTCAAATGTGCGAGGCTTGACCTTGTGATTGTAGCTGCGACTCATTCATTGTTGGTAAGCCTTGAGATGATTAAAAGCAGTATGTCTCCGTTCATCCAGTAGTTCTAGTTCTTGTAAGCGAGAGACCCTATAGTCTTCATCAATGATAATGTTTTGCAAAGAGACCCGTAAAGAAGGTAACTCGACCTCAATAGGCAAGATGGCTTTAGCGCCATAGATAAGTGAATAGGGTGTAGCTCCTGTAGGTGTGCGGACACTTGTGCGGTAGGCCCAAAGTGTAGGATTGAGTTGGATATGCCAATTACGGCCAGCATCGTCAACTGTCTTCTTGAGGATTTTAAGGATTGTTTTATTAGACGCCTCAGCTTGGCCATTACCTTGGGGGTAATACGGTGTGGAGAAACGATGGGAAATATGGAAGCGGTCACAGAGCTCACGAACATCCTGATTTTTGAAGGGATGCCTATTATTAGTGATAATGGAAACAAGAATACCATATCAGCATATGATATAGTTAAGGATGAATGTAGCGATCTATTTTCCAGTAACTTGTGTGAGAGGCATGGCTTCAATCCATTTTGTAAAATACTCTGTGGCTGTGATAATGAATTTATGTCCATTAGAAG
The DNA here is from genome assembly GCF_030272615.1 of Cryptomeria japonica. Classification (NCBI taxonomy): domain Eukaryota; kingdom Viridiplantae; phylum Streptophyta; class Pinopsida; order Cupressales; family Cupressaceae; genus Cryptomeria; species Cryptomeria japonica. The sequence continues at coordinate 14,320,144 of NC_081415.1, read as the reverse complement.
AAGGAGGGTGAATCTTGCCTATGAGATCAAGTCCCCACTGACAAAAGGGCCAAGGAGACGCAAGTGGTTGTAGTTCTTGTGCTGGCGCATGTATGAGGTCTCCATGAATTTGACATTGCTTACATTTCTTGACAAACTAATATGAGTCTTTTTCCATATTGGGCCAGTAATATCCAGTCCTAATGAGTTTCTTGGCCAAGGTAGGACCACTAGCATGTGGACCACATATCCCTTCATGCACTTCACGTAACGCAATCTGAGCTTTGTCACTTTCTAGACATCTAAGAAGAGTGCCATCTAGACCTCGCCGGTATACGATATCAGCTAGAATGACATATCAAGAAGATTGGCGAATGAAGGTGCGGCGTTGGTTATTTGATAGATCAGGAGGTAAAGTATTGTCGCGAAGGTATGTGAAGATGGAACCATATAACTGGGATTCAGGACCAACAACACATATCATTTCAGTAGGAGTGATCTCATATGAAGGAACCAACAGGTTATCCACCAAGAACTCATAGCAGGTCTCATTTTGAGGTAGATCAATCAACGAAGTGATTGTAGCCATGGCATCTGCGGCGCGATTCTGCTCTCTTGGTATCTGCTCAAAATCTATCCTTGTGAAGTATTGTTTCAGATCATCCACCATTTGTTTGTAAGGCATTAATTTTTCATCTTTTGTTTGGTAATTATCAGTTGCTTGACGGATGACAAGTTGAGAATCTCCAAAAACACGAAGTTCCTGGATCTTCCACTGAACTGCAATCCGTAATCCAATTGTTAATGCCTCATATTCCGCTATATTGTTAGTGCAAGGAAATGATAAACGGTATGATTTTGGTATAGAATCTCCTTGAGGAGTTATAAAGAGAATACCAGCTCCCACCCCATGCTGTGTCTATGAGCCGTCAAAGTATAGTTGCCATGGCTTTGCATGTGACATTGTCAAAATGGATTCATCTGGAAATTCTGAATTTAGAGGAACATCATCAATCATGGGGGCATCTGCTAATTGATCCGCGATGGCTTGTCCTTTTATTGCTTTTCTGTCCACATACTAGATGTCGAATTCACTAAGGATCATTACCCATTTGGCCAGTCGCCCAGTAAGTGTTGCTTTATTGAGAAGGTATTTCAATGGATCTATCCTTGCAACTAACTTAGTCTTATGGGTAAGCATGTAATGTCGTAATTTCTGTGAAGCAAAGACCACGGCGAGACATGTACGCTCGATTGGCGTGTAGTTTAACTCATATCCCACCAATGTGCGACTGATATAGTATACTACTTTTTCCTTGCCGTCAACAATTTGTTGTGCTAGGAGTGCCCCTAGTGTTGTTGGAGTAGCTGATATGTATAGTAGCAAAGGCTGATTTGGAACTAGTGACATCAAAACTGGTGGATTTAGAAGATAATCTTTGAGCGTCTGGAAAGCCTATTGACAGTTGTCATCCCATTTGTATTTGATGTTTTTATGTAGTAGGTGCTGAAAAGGATTACACTTATCTGCCAGTTGTGCTATGAATCTTCGGATGGACTGGAGTCTGCCTTGTAAAGATCAAAGTTGGCTGATATTTCTTGGTGGCGGCATGTCCAAGATAGCCTTGACTTTTGCTGGATCGGCTTCGATTCCTCTTTTGGACACAATGAATCCTAGGAGCTTCCCGGAGGTTAATCCAAAGACACATTTCTTGGGGTTTAATCTTACTTTGTATTTTTCCAACCGATCAAAGGCAACTGAAAGTATGTCCAAATGTGTATTTCTATCTATTGATTTGACCAAGAGATCGTCAACATAATCTTCCACAGTTACATGCATGAGATCATGGAAGATAGTGGTCATTGCTCTTTGATATGTAGCACCTGCATTCTTTAACCCGAAAGACATGACATTCCAGCAGAAAGTTCCCCATGGACAAGTAAATGTTGTTTTATGTTGATCCTCGGGTGCAATTCTTATCTGATTATAGCCAGAGAATCCATCCATTAATGATAGCATTTCATGACCTGCTGTGAGATCAACAATCAAGTCAATGTTTGGTAATGGAAAGTCATCCTTTGGACAGGCTTTATTGATGTCTCTGAAATCTGTGCAAATTCTGATGCTATGATCTAGTTTACTGACAGGTACCAAGTTAGAGATCCATTCAAGATAATCAATTGGACATATGAATCCGACATCGAGTAATTTCTCAAGCTCTGCTTTGACTAGTAATGCCACTTGTGGATGCATTTTTCTCAATTTCTGTTTTACTGGTTTTGCCCCCGGTTTGACTGTCGGATGATGCATTACCAAATCTGGATCCAATCCAGGCATATCAGTGTATGACCAAGCGAAGTTGATTTGTTGTTCTTTGAAGAAACTTATGAATTTTGACCTTTCAGACTCTGTCAGTGATTGATCTAGGAATATGTTGTGTGGAACCTCCTCTGTACCGATGTTTGTTTTGATAGTCTCCTCTACCAACATGGATGATTTTTCCTCATATGATGCTGGGAGAATGTCGAGCCTTCCATCTTCGGGTGCCTCAGAGAGGTTTTTGCCCTCAGATACGTCCTTTCTTTTTACTTTTTTGGGATCAGATAGCGCCACAGTGTGGTTTTCGCCATAAGACCCTTGATTTGTTCTTATTTTCACATTTTTGCGACTGGAAGGTTCGACACCCTCACCAAAATATACCATGTTGTTGAGTTCTATAGTGTATCCTGCTTTATGGTCCCCAAGGGGAAGATCATCTCGTATGCCAAGATAGTCAATAACAGCTTCATCATTTTGGAATGTGTCAAACTGTACTGGTCCTTCATAATCCCAGTCAATGAGTTGGTGGTGAACAAGGGGAAGGCCTTTAATGTTTTCGGAGTTTGCAGGGTTAAGAGTGAAGATGTGGTTATATTCGGGTATGTCAAGGTAATTATCGAGGTCATCGATGGCACTCTCTTCAGCAGTCTCGATCGCGAACGAATCCAAATTATCCTCACTAATAGTGCATTCCGGAACAGGTGTTCTCATCCTATGTGATTTCAACCTAGAACCTTGAGACAAGGACTGTGTAGACTCCTCATGGGTTGTTTCTTGACCAACTCTAGATTTGTTATAAAACTCCTCCTCTTTTGTGGGTTCATCTGGCTCTTTGAATGTCTCAGTGAGATCATAGTCACTGGAGGATTTGTCTGAACCCCATTCCCATTCGTTGGAGTCTGTGGAATAGCGATCCTCTTGTTGAATCTTGGCAATTTTGATTCGTGATGCCTCTTCTATCCTTTTAGTGTGGATCTTTGAAGTCAGAAAACCAAGTCCTTTCGAGCGTTCCCTTTTTACAATCAATTCAGGTTGTAAGGGCTCCATAACGCCTTCTTTTCGTAACCCAAGAGGGCTTTTTCCATCATACCCAAATTTTTGTAGAATCTTGAAGCCTTTGCCATATTTCTCATAGGGTATATTGATCTGATCTTGTGTGTCATCTTCAATGTCTTTGTAGAGGATTTTGTATAAACCTTCCTCTTCTAGTTCGGCCCATCTTTGAAAGGTAGTAGGATCCTATTTGAATACTATAATGGATATTTGCTTGTTAGGATGTGGTCTTCCATATTCTTTTGGAGAGCTCATGACTTGTTGTAAATACATGGTCTGATTTAAAGTGTATTCTCCCATGCCTTTGTCCTGAAATCTGCCTTTAAGTTCACCCTGTTTTGATGTCGAAGGTTTTAATGACTCAGGGTCAATGTATGCCGAAGAAGGAATAGCTTCATGATTACTGGGAATGATGGTCTCAGTATGTGATCTCAAGTTATTGCAATATATGAACGGATTAGGATCGCCGTTAACTGTTACTTCGACTCCATTGTGAGGAAACTTAATGCATTGGTGATATGTCGATGGGACTGCTCTCATTTCATGAATCCAAGGACGTCCTAGCAATATATTATAAGTGAGGTCTAGATCTAGAACTTGACAAACCACATCCTTTGTAACTGGCCCAATTCTTAGAGGTAAGGTGACTGTGCCCTTGGATGAGCGCTCTTCATCATCATATGCCTTGATGGTGATTTGATTTGTTGAATTCACAGCTTTATCAGAATATCCCAATTGTTTAATGGTGCTCAATGTACAAATGTTTAGACTAGCTCCTCCGTCTATCAGGACTCTTTTTATTTGATGTTTGTGTATGAAGGCTTCAATATGTAATGGTGCATTATGTGGCTGACTTACGAAGGCGTCATCGGCTTCTGTGAATGTAAGGGAATGTGGAATGGAAAGGTATCCCACCATGGCTTGAAACTGGTCCATGTTCAGATTAGTAGGAACGGCGGTGTCTCTCAAGATTTTGTCAAGAATAGCTCTATGAGCGGGGGATATGCATAAGAGTTCAAGTATGGAGATGAGCGCGGGTGTCTTGCCTAACTATTCTACAAGGTCATACTCAGTCTTGGTTGATGAAGAAGCAGTATTTTTAGTTGAAGCACCTGGCAAAGTAATTTTACCTCGACGAGTTGTAACAGGACACTCAGAGGTAGGCTCGGAAGAAGATCCAACACCTCTTAGGACAATCTTGGGTCGCTGAGGAGGATTCTCAGGGTTTTTGTTCTTGATGGTAATAGTAGAGATATGATTGTCCATCGAGATATGATTGATAGTTGAATCATAGTTGTAAGGTGCTCTAGTATAGTTGGCCTGATCATCTGTGACTTTTGCTTTTCCCTTGTCATGTTTTGGGAATGGTTCCTTAAACATATCATGTTCTTGATTAGACGAATGTCCCTCAATCTCAATATCACCTCTATCAATGAGATCTTGCACAATGTTCTTCAGTCGATGACAATTACCTGTTTTAAGACCCTTGCTCTTATGAAATTCACAATACTCATCATCATTCCACCAATTCGGCTTAACCTTTGGTTCATATGGAGGAAAATCTGGAACTGTGATCACTTTGTTTGCCACAAGCTTTTTGAAAACTGACTCAAGTGGTTCTCCCAATGGAGTGTACTTCCTTCGTGATCTGGAAGTTGTTTGAGTATTCACCTGATTGTTTGTAGAGTTTGATCTAGAAAAAATGAATTTGGGTCACACTGTGTTGGCATCAACAACACCATCATTGACTGTGTTCTTGTTTTTATTCCAAAATCTTGGCTTGTCTTTCCCTTTAAAGTCATCTTTGTTTTCCTTAAATATCTTAATGACTCCTTGTTCAATTAGGACCTTTTCTGTTGCTAAGCCTTTTTCGATAACGTCCTTGAAGGTAGACAAACAAGCTTTCCTTAAGTCATAACCAATCTCTTTGTTAACATTTTGGGTGAACATCTCTACCGTTTGTTTTTGTGGAATCTCACAAGAGCATCTGCTTGCTAGATTTCTCCATCTTTGTAAAAATGATGCAAAAGATTCTCCCTCTTTTTGCTTGGTGTTGCACAAAGTAGTGACTGATATGTCTGTCTCTATACTATAGGAGAAATGTTGAATAAATTCTTCTGCTAGGTCACCCCATGACTTAATACCAGGTGGAAGCTGGGAGAACCATTCCATAGCTTGATCACCTAAGCTTTGTGAGAATAATCATCATCAAATATGTCTCTTCTGCTGCTACCTCAATGCAAGCTGTGAAAAATTGTCTTATGTGTGCCTTAGGATCCCCTTTTCCTCTATATTTGTCAAATTTAGGCGTCACAAAATGTGTAGGAAATGGAGGCATTGGAATGCTCTTGTCAAATGGATAAGGACATATGTCTCTCATTGTGTATGTTGGCTTTGGTGCATTTATGTCCTCCATTTTCTTTTGTAAGTCTCTTATTTGTTGCTCCAAATTGCTCTTAGGTGGAGATCGACTTCTTGGACCATATCCTATGTTTGAGGTACCCTTTGGAGGAGGAGCATGTTGCATATATGGATGATATTGATCATACACATGTTCATATGGAGGAGGTCTATAGTGATGCTGCATATATGGACCACTTGGTATGGATTCATGTTGAGGAACACCATATCTATTTTGTGCATGTATACCATACTCTACAGGCATGTCATGTTCTATTGTATTGCCCCCAAATTTGACATGAGGTTTCCTTGTGTCCAAATTTTGAGCATGCCTTGGAATATCCCATTGCTTTGGTGGTTGATCCTTAGCATTGATATGTGATTGAGCATATTTTTCTCCATAAGACTTCCATAATGGTCTGCGAAGGTGAGTATCATATGTTTGACCATGTGTATGTGGGACCTCTGGTTTTTGAAGCAAAGCTGATGGTGATTCAGGTACCATGTGTGGTCCTCTATTTCCTCCACTATTAGGTCTCCTTTGATCCATATTGGAGTGAGGTTGTTGCAAAGGTCTATGTTCCATTATTTGAGACATGTCAAAATCATGAGGTATCTTGGCTCCACTTTGTGCCATCATGTGTAAGAAGTATTGTCTATCTCTCCTCATTATTTCCTCAACCAATCGATTGAAATGGGGATTCATAATGGATTCTTCCACATCTGCTGAATGTACTGAAAAGTTGTCCACATTGTCATTTTGTGTAGCATTGTTGTTTATAGTGTCCATGTTCTCAACATTTGGATTGTTTCTATAGGCATCCATGTCAGGTAATGTAGTGTGCTCGGGATTGAAAAATAAATCGTTGTCATACTCATAAGAACTCATGTTTGCGGACTCTTGAGCCTCTTTAGTTTCTCTCCTAGATTTTTTAAGACGGGTTTCAACCATGAACTAGGTATTGACCAAGATGTGTGAGACTAGATGAAAAATGGAAAGAGTATGGAAGACCAAGAGTTGAATGGAATGTAAATGAGTCTGAAGTGTACTTGTAATGTCCAAAGTGTAAGACCAAGTATGTATGTAGTAGAGTAGGTGTGACTTCCAAAGAGAGGATAGTTTCTCTTGATGAGGTAAGTTGACCTTGACTCTAAGTAAAACCAAATGAGACCCAAAGGTAAGAAACCTTGATGAGGGACCACTTAGCAAAACGTTGTTGTATGTAGTGTGTTGACAAAGTATGATGAGGACAAGCAAGTGACCTTTTGACTCAAGTTTAGACAAGTATGAATGTAACATGAGATGTGAAGCAATGATGGACTATGTGAGACCCAAGGACAGGTTGAATGCTAGATGAAACCTGAAGAAACAACCTAGGAAGCTCAAGTATTCCGAAACTGATTTCTTTTGTTTGCTGGACTGTGAAATTTTCTTGCAATTTTGAACACAGACGCGACTGTATACTTCACAGACGCGGTTTCCGGAAACAGACACTACTCTATTTAACCCAGACGTGCTTCTGAGATTTTCTTATTTATGTTTGCCGGACTGTAAAGATTTTTGCAATTCTGGACACAGACGCGACTGTATACTGCATAGACGCTGTTATCCGACACAGACGGGTTTATATTCAACACAGATGCTGTTATAAACACAAACGCTATTCTGCCCTTCATAGACGCGTTTATATGACTCAGACGCGGTTAAAACAGACACAGACGCGTTTCTGTAAAATTTGTGCAATTTTTTCTAATCTATGAAGTCATTTTGTTGTGACCAAATCTGACTGTTTGACTATTTTTCGTGACAAGAGGACACAATGCTGATGAGGACTCAATGTTTGCAAGTGTTTAGACTCCAAAATGACTCCAAGAAAAGTGTGTTGTTTGATGTAAAAATGTTTTGCATACACTTGAAGACACAAAAGACACAATGTTTTGCTGTTTGGTTTTGAATGTTTTGAATGTTTAAAATAAGTCAAGCACAATTCTTATGGCTAGCTAAGACAATAGTTGTTGATCCCACATGGGGTTTTACCCCCGAGGCTACGCTATTCAGAGTGGATACTTAGATGCTTGACCTCACTGGCTCCACCCTCGGCACTCACTTCTCGGGTCAGCCAAGCATCAGTCCCCATGAAAACTCCCCATGGCGAACTTTGTATCTCTACTAAGAACCGTATGTGTGTGGGCCGCTACCAGAGGTCTGACCTCCTGCCCCAACAACTAGAAGGATTTGGGCCTCTAAAACAAAATGGTGCTAGTAAGGGCATCCGCTCGTGTGGCCATACATGCGGCACTTTCAGCTCTATAAATACAGAAGGCTCCCAGCCGGTAGGGGTTACGCCCTACAAATGATCAAATAAATTTGATCAAACGGGTTTATGGGGAGACATAGTGTCGGTATGAACTAATCAGCACACGTTATTCATGGTTTTCACCATGAATACATTTGATTATAGTGGTTCAGATGAGGTGGGTTTTCCTCGCTACCACTTGGGTCGTTCTCTTCTCACTAGTAGTCCTAATGACCACACAGGAAGACAGGCCCTCTAAAGATTAAACAAAAAGAGCCTATTGCTCAAGACACAAAAGACAATGATTCAATTTTAGTGCACCAATGGAAGTGTTTGCTAGTCTATGAAAACAAGGCACACAATAAAAATCCAAAACTCTTGCCAAGGACCTGCAACAAAGAGTTATTAGTAGTTTGGGTTGTTTGAAATAATCACCCCTTCCTGCAAGCACACAAGTTAGGTAAATTTTTAAAACCCAAAAGACTTTGTGAAAATAGGGGCCTTCAACCAAACGTTTTGCTTCCAAGACAAGCTGCACCAATTTAGTTAGCTAGATCTGAAAGTGTTAGTCCAAAAAATAAACCAGATCTGAAACCCTATGTACAAAATCCAAAAATTGAATCAATGAAAACTTCAAAATTCTGAAACAGTAAATACACAGACGCTGTTACCCTCAACACAGATGCATCTGGATAACACAGACGCGGTTCTGTGATGCACAGACGCACCTAAAAATCACAAACGCTCCTTTCCAACACAGATGCGGGTAGAAATAACACAGACGCGTTTCTAAAACACAGACGCTCCTTTCTGAAACCTGCAAAATAAAATTTGTCGAAAATACAGACGCGATTCTAGATCCCGCAAATGCGCCAGAAAATCAAAGACGCGATCCGAAAGTTCATAGACGCGGAAAAAAACTAAAATGCTGTCGAACAATGTCCGATCTGCAACTTCAAAAACGCAAAATCTGCAACAAGGAGGTTAGATGCAAAGGGACAAGAGTCCATCGGGCATGCCAAAATGTATATGGTGAAAATGGATAACAATAATAACAATATTGAAAGGCTAAATGAATTCAACCACAAAACCCTAGCCTAACAATCAACAAAGATCCACCATAACATATGAAGATTACCTAAGACAATGCAAATCACATGAAATCACAAAGATTATACCATCACATGTCCAATAGGGTTTTGATCTCCATTCTTCCTATCTCCATTGATCTTGCTTGATATATTTGCTCTCAGATTTTATGTGCACAAGAGCTCAACAAAGAACGGAATGTGGTTGCAAGTAGGATCGTAGTGTAGTCAAGTCCTCCAAATTGTCTATTAGGGTTTGATAATGAAGAAGGCATCTCCTTAAATAGAAGACACAATATAAAATGGAGGGATAAGATTGAGAGGTGTAAAAGGAGGTCGGCTATGGTTAGAGGGTAGGTAAAAGAAATAATAAAATAATGAAAGGGGTAGGTAGTGTATGAATTAAGAGATGAATAACATGTGTAATGGGTAGAAAAGGCTAATGAATTAATTAAATAAATAAAGATTTATTTAATTAATAGAAGAAGTAGGATAATTAAATAAATAAGAATATTTATTTAATTTAGGAAAAGGATAATTTAAATAAATAAATGTATTTATTTAAATGAGAAATAAGGCTAGAAGAGGGTAAATGAATTAGTTAAATAAATAAAGATTTATTTAATTAATAGAAGAATTAAGCTTAGATAATTAAATAAATAAAATATTTATTTAATTAGACTGGACAATTTTAGGTGTCTACAATAGGAAAATAGGAAAGGTGTGAAGAGGTATACATGACTACCATTGATAAAAACATTAAATGCTTAATGCAAACTAATAAATTCTTAAAGAAAATATTATATGACCTGTGTGTCTAAAACTAAATGATTAGACATAGCCTCATTTTAAGAAAACTTCTAGAACTCCACCTAGGATATAAGGATAACTAACATGATCCTAGTTTTTCTTAACATGTGAATAGGTTCCCACTAAGAAGTAGATAGGAAATAACCATATTCACACTAACACCCCCTCCTAAGTGCAACATAGGAAGTAAAATTAGTATGCAAATGATCCAAGACTAAATGAAAATAAAATATGGGTCCCAAAAATTAATATTAGGTACCCATTGACAACTATTCATACAATTAATCTATCACAAATGGACAAAAGTAGAAAAACATATGGGACAAAAGTCCTCTGCAAAAAGAGATAATGCCAATCATGAACAAGTGATAGAAGAAGAACTACATCCATCACAAGGAACAAATCGATAGCTCCTCCCCATAAAGGGAAACAGAGACACTGTGTAGCCCTCTCGATAATGAATAATTTCCTACAAGAATGGTAGTTGTTTGAAAACATGTCATGCATACGAAAAAAAATTGTCCCATAAGAGGAAAAAAATTAATGCTTCCCATTTAGGAAATGATAATGATGTCTCTAAACAATGCTCATGTGTCTCATTTTTCAAGAAATACGATGATGTCACAATCCAATTAGTTATAGCTGACAAACTAGAACTAGGTCCAAAGATATATATGACAACCAAATATATCATCAAAGAGGAGATAACCCCTCAAAGTGTATGTCCTCCAACAAAATTTGAAAGAAAATAAAATAGATCCATCACAAATCCAATAAATCTTCCTTCATATGAAGGATCGATTCAAGATACATCACCTCAAATAATGAGATAACCTACTACAAAGAACATTGGAAACACTCTTTGGAGTACACTTTGCAACCCTTAATATAAACAATCAAAGGGACTTGATACATCTATGTAGAAATATTGGAGAATCCTTAATTAGGGAGTCTCATAGCAATTAAAATAAGGAAAAAGAATAAGTCCTAGTGTGAAGGAATAACTAGAAAACTCTCAATATTAGCCTAATCCTAAAATTTATAAAGCAATAATCTATTTACCAATGATCTAGAACTAACATGAAGTACAAACATTAAAATAGAAAAAAGTGCATGGACTAAATGATTGAGCTCATTAATACCTTTCCAACACTAAGGGAAAAATTCAGAGATTGTGGCAAAATATATGAGCTCAAGGGTACAAAATGAATATTTGAATTCAATTGATAAAAAATGCTATCAAATACAAAAATCTAGGAAAATAACCTACTCTATCACAAAGTTGGTGGAACTAACTTTCCAACAATATCTTGTTTAAAACATTTTAATTCTATATTCCTAAGTTATGCTAGTCTTGAAAAAAAACCAAACCTGGACTATATAAGGGCCAAATTGATCCCCTCCCCCTTTTAGCACCTTCAGGCTAAGTGGTGGTCACCCATGTGAATGTAGCATAGTTAGGGAGCTAGAAAAACCACCATTGGTGGGTGACAGTGGCAATTGTAGGTGGAGGGTGGGTGGTGAGTTTCTCGCGCCACCCATGTACCCAAATAGTAAACTATGGGTGTTGAAACCACTGGATCATTCTTAGGGACATTCTCTAGTCCTATAAATTTTTAATATTAATCAACCTATAGCATTAATGAAGTAGCCTTTTATGGTAGAAATTGTTGGTGATACGATATGCAACCTACAAAGGAACTTAATGTTTGTCATAATTCCATATAATAGTTCTTTCTAAAATTTAATAGATTGCATATAAAAATCTTCCCATTCAACCAAAATTTTAATGATAACACCTTGCAAAAAAAGGATACTAAATTGAAACAAAATAATAAAGATTCTTTTAAGGAGACACGTAAATTGAAGGAGGCTAAGGATAAATAAGATTAGAGACTCAATATGATGAAGGGGCTACTATAAAAAACCAGATGATGTTATTAAGTCTTCTATAAAAAAATGTTCAACTAGTTCTAAAATATTACATAATGATAGTATTAAATATCAAGCTTCTCTAGAGTAGCTGGGACCTATCTCTAAGATGCACAATCAATGGATGGAAGAGAAAATAGTACATCCCTAGGTTCCAAGATGTGGAATTTTTGGAAAAACACTTACAAGTTTCTTAAGGATAAGTAGGAGGTACTGACTATCCTAAACTTGTTGTCAACATAATCTGGTTGTTCAAAATATCTCTTGCTTGATTATTTATTTAATATTTCTTTGTTGCAATTTTGACCCTACTTGTTTGTTCCTCTTGTATGCTTCTGTCCTTTAAAATTTTTGTGCTAATGTTTCACTATATTTTCAGTGTTCATATGTAAAAAGGTTAAAAACACTTCCACAAAAATTTCTCTAAAATACTTTCTAACTTGTTAATGAAATTATTGCATTTTATATCATCTCACTTTATCTCTCCTTAGTGAATTGAACTTTCTTTCCTATTTTAATATCTAGTTCATGATTATGTATTATTTGATACTTGAAGTTTGATCCATTTAATAAACATATGTACCAAACAAAATCTAAAAAACAAGAAAAGAATGGTTAACCAATAAGAATTATGCCAATAGAAAATAAAATATAGTCAATGGCCCTAACATTAGCAAGACTAGAACAATAATTTCAATAACAAGAGAATGAGAAATTACTTTGTATAATCTTATCCATTTTCTGTTTAGATATGTTTTATCCTTATTGTCTTTTCTCATATGTTGCATACTTATAGTTGTGACTATCCTTTCTTATTATATGATATTATTTTATTCTGCTTCCCAATTATATTCTCTCTGAAGTAGAAAACCTTTTGAATACATGATGTCTCTATGGAAAACTAAATGCCTTATTGACCATGCTATAAAAGAATAATTTTCTATGGACTTGGCATGAATTTTCTCTATAATTTATGTGATATGTTACACTTCAAGCTTGTTGTTAGCAAAAAGTTTCTTTCATTTCTCCGTTTTGAGTCATTTTTTTCATAATACCCATCCTATCAATTTCTCGCCTTTTCTCTTTTTTTTGGTATCCTAAATTCTTCCATTACACCAATATCTCATTATTATTGTAGTTAACTATGCACTAAACTTGAAAACCTCCACTTTATCCTCTTCATGGATGAGGCTTGCATCATATCATGCTAATCATAATTTTAGGAAAAGAATGAAACTTTCTCATATTCAACAAGATTTTTCTTCTTTTTCAAAGGTTGAGTCCCTCAACAATATGGAAACAATAAGGATGTTGTAGGTAAAGGTTTTGCTGGGTAGAGTGCCTAATAGTAAGAAGGTAAAGAAAAATCTATTGGAATTAGGCATCTAAATGATTATTTTTGAGTTCTATAGGTGAATGGATAGTCTTTGGGGAAATCCTCTCATCTTACAAATTATTATATTTTATCAACCTATAGCGTTAATGATGTAGCCTCTATGGTGTAAATTTTAGGTGATAAGGTATTCAACCTATAAAAGAATTTAATGCCTATCACAACACTTTAAAATAGTTTCTTCTAGAAGCTAATAGTTTAAACAACAAAATATTCCTACTTAATCAAAATTTTAATGGTGACATCATCCAAAAGGAGCATGATACTTGTGTATGGTGAAAATGGATAACAATAATAACAATATTGAAAGGCTAAATGAATTCAACCACAAAACCCTAGCCTAACAATCAACAAAGATCCACCATAACATATGAAGATTACCTAAGACAATGCAAATCAAATGGAATCACAAAGATTATACCATCACATGTCCAATAGGGTTTTGATCTCCATTTTTCCTATCTCCATTGATCTTGCTTGATATATATTTGCTCTCAGATTTTTATATGCACAAGAGCTCAACAAAGAACGGAATGTGGTTGCAAGTAGGATCGTAGTGTAGCCAAGTACTCCAAAATCAGTCATTAGTCATTAGTCATTAGCCATTAGGGTTTGACAATGAAGGAGGCATCTTCTTAAATAGAAGACACAATATTAAATGGAGGGATAAGATTGAGAGGTGTAAAAAGAGAGGTCGGCTAGGATTAGAGGGTAGGTAAAAGAAATACCAAGATAATGAAAGGGGTAGGTAGTGTAGGAATTAAGAGATGAATGACATGTGTCATAGGTAGAAAAAGCTAATGAATTAATTAAATAAATAAAGATTTATTTAATTAATAGTAGAAGTGGGATAATTAAATAAATAAAATATTTATTTAATTTAGGAAAGGGATAATTTAAATAAATAAATGTATTTATTTAAATAAGAAATAAGGCTAGAAGAGGATAAATGAATTAATTAAATAAATAAAGATTTATTTAATTAATAGAAGAATTAGGCTTAGATAATTAAATAAATAAAATATTTATTTAATTAGACATGACAATTTTAGGTGTCTACATTTTGCCCCTCTTTGAGACAATGCGGCTTGTCGCGTTGTTTCAAAGAAGATAAGATGAACTGATACAGAGTTGCCCCAGAATGGGAATGATATGCCCCCTCGAGAGATTGGATGAAAATGTCTGAAAAGATTGCAGACAATCTCTCGATAAGAAAGGAAGGCTAGAATTTACTGACCAAATAAAGTGACAAAGTCACAGGATGATGAAAACTGACTCGGGAAATGAAGGCGAGGGCTAGGATAGGCTATAAGATAGACCAGGGGCAAAAGACATCCTCATTGTCATCTACACCCTCACGAGATCATAGTGCAGAGCGAGAAAAGAGTAGGAGCAGTCAGTAGCGATGGCCTTGGTTCACAGATTCGACCGCGTTCGCCGATTTCAGAGGCCAGCAGAGGCAGGAGAGCTAGTAAGTACCATGAAACCTCCTCATACTTTCACGCATTTCAATTTTTGTCATTAATGCTCAGTAGGTAGCAATAAATGCGCTTAGGAATAGGGTACAAAAAAATGCAAAAATGCGCAACCGTGTCTATGTCAGTGCTAGGCACGTCCAATAGGCACGTCTGTGTCGGTTCCAGGCGCGTCTATGCCTGGGACCGCGTTTGCGTTAATTGCGGGCGCGTTTAGGTATTGTAGAGGCGTTTGTGTCATGAAGTCGCGTTTAGGTTCCATAGGCGCGTTTTTGCATAATGTAAGCACGTTTGTGTTCAGAAAGCGCGTCTGTGTCGCAGAAGCATGTTTGTGTAGTCTAGAAGCGTGTTTATGAGTTTAAAGCGCGTTTATGTGTCAAAATGCATGGTTTTAGTCTTCTAGGTCAAATCGGCAGTTCTGTGATGGACATACGCTGTCGATTGGATAAGCTGCTGAGAGGATACACTCAAGCAGGTCCTCTAGGAAGACTAGGATAGATCAAGGCACTTTGTGATGAACAGGGAGTACCAGGATAGGCAGCACTTTGTGATGAACAGGGAGTGCGAATGTGAGTAACACTTTGTGATGAACAGGGAATGTCACACACGTAGTACTTTGTGATGAACAGGGAGCACTACTAGGATAGATAGCAACACTTTGTGATGAACAGTGAGTGTCACTAGGATAGATAACCATATGCATTTAGATAGCAAGTAGCATTGTGTGATAAACAGTGAATGCCAGGATAACTGACATGATTGATTGTTTGACTGCAGGAGTATCTGCCTATGTTGGAGTCACGGGAGAGATTCCCGTCTACACAGAGACTGCGGGCAGAGTTGTTGTTTGAGGAGAGAGCAGCTATTGAGGAGATGGGCCTCAGACATGTACTGTATGTGCTTGAGTTTCGGGCAAACATGGGTTTGTTGACTGCGATAGCGGAGAGATGGCACTCCGAGACTTGCACGTTTCACTTACCGATGGGGGAGATGACAGTGACCCTTGAGGATGTATACCAGATTCTGCGGATACCGCTCGATGGAGAGTTGATCCCATACGATCGTGACGGAGACAGGGAGGCGCTGAGATGGGTATTCCAGGATCCCGAGTTGGAGATGAGAGCAGGGCACGTGGCATGGGATACCATGACCGCGACAGGTTTAGCTTTGCCAGTTGTGATCGGAGGAGCCATCAGTGGGTTCTTGTGTCCTAACAGAGCTACACGGGGGTTGGCAGTGGGTTGGGGAGGAGCACTGGAGATACTGGTGACTGAGCACACCAGATATGCATGGGGGCCATGTGTCTTGGCACATTTATACTATGAGCTGCATCAGTTCATTTATCACGGATCAGTGGGATTGGGCTATGGAGTGACACTCCTACAGGTGTGGGCATATGAGCACCTTCCTATCACACGGTTGATTCACTTCAGAGGTAGAGGGCATGGATGGAGCTTTGTACACCTCTATGATATGATTACGTCACAGCCTCGGATTGGCCGGCTGGAGCACTGGAGGCGTGTTATAGATGATATTGACATAGTCATCTGGAGGCCGTACCTGGGGTGCAAGGAGTGGGAGGACGACGCCTTGGAGCTGCCATATACATTCAGGAGCAGATATCTGATTGGGCAGATGCCCTACATTTTGGAGAGACAACTAGTTGATAGGGTAGGCAGACAGTTCGGCCGGATCCAGAGGATGCCGCGAGGCTCAGGCATGTATGCCCGTACAGTCAGGGATCAGGCACAGTTCGGGCCATTATTATCGTATGATCAGGCCGTCACATAGCTGACAGAGATGATACCCCTACCCTGGGATATGTGGCCGGAGGTTGAGGATGCAGGCATGGATGCAGAGTACTCCGCGTATTGGGCAGAGCATCCGTTTCCACGGTTGACAGATCTGGGAGAGCTGCTGGAGGGAGAGGCTGGAGGGGATGATGATGATGATGGTGGAGGAGATGGAGGTAGGGGCCAACGAAGGCGGAGGGGAGTAGTGGGAGAGAGGAGAGTGGCACCTCAGAGGGAGGGAGGACAGGAGGGACCAGCCCAGGTAGTGAGGGGTCGAGGTGGATTGCCCCTGCAGGTACTAGCAGCATAGGGACAGAGGCAGGGACAGGTGCAGAGGCAGGTGCAGGTTCCTCGGCATGTATAGAGACAGGCACCGATTCAGGCACCGAGGCAGGTACAGGGGGAGGCACAGGTACAGGCACCCGCAGAGGGAGAGCCACAAGCAGAGGCTGAGGGTGGAGATCCTGAGGAGGATGAGCTGTTAGAGCTGAGAGAGATCTGCCAGGGCTAGGCAGACGAGATCCAGGAGTTGGAGCGGGAGAGGGATCACCTCAGGATCAGGCTCCGGGATACAGAGCGAGAGAGGGATCAGGCCATTCAGTGATATACTGAGGCTGAGACAGCTCTGAGGGCAGGGAGGCAGGCGGCAGAGGATGCAGGGGCAGGCTACGCATATGTGTTGCGAGCCGGAGAGGAGATTGGCTACTGTAGAGACCTGTACTATGGTGCAGTGCCAGCGGATCAGCGGGCAAGGAGCTTCCATAGACCATCGCGAACAGCGACGGCTACAGGAGGGAGTCGGAGGAGGCAGGCATCTAGTGGTGGGGTCATGGGTCCTCCACCACCACCAGATAGGTAGGGGGATCCTAGAGTGGGTCCATCTACAGCTCAGCGTCCGTCGAGGCCAGGCGGTTCCGAGGGAGGGAGTTCATCATAGCCATAGAGGGCTCCCCTTTGTATCAATATATGTACCATTTTTGTATTGTAGACACCTGCGGGTGATTTTGTAGCCATATGATTCTTTTGGCATCATTGTATCATGACACATTTGATTATATATGAGATGATTCACCATTTTTGCGGCAGCTATATGCATGTGTACCTTTTGTGATGTATGCTTCGATGATGTATGTTTTATGTGATAGATGCAATGCAATATTTTTGTTCTTTTATGTTTTAGATGTGATGCATGATGCAAATGTGAATGTATGTAATGCAGATGAATATGATAACGCAAATGATTATTTACCTGATGAAAATGTAAGATGTGCTAACATATGTTGTATGCAGGATGTGATGCAATTGTGATATCGGAAATGCTTATATGTGGTGATGCAGGTGTAACTATATGAAATGCAAATGTTTTTGGTGTGTCATCATACTCAGTCATGTGATAGCAGGCTACGCGGACTCAAGAAGGATGATGGAAGTCAATCAAGAAAGGGGGATGGAAGACAGAAGATATGAAAGTGAAAGAGCTTCTTGTGCGTTATCATCATTGAGCTTTATTATGGCAAAATAGGTTATGACAATCGAGGCATTTGTTCGACCCAGAAAGTCATTGTACCCGTTTGCATGGAGGTAAGATAGTCACAAACAAGGAATGCCCCAGTTCATACTAGACTCACAGTGTCCTCATATCCTTGGACAAGTCATAGCATTACTAAGAGACAATCCACAGACAGCAAATACAAATAGGTGACGATACCCCATCCTCGCCTTTCTAGTCAAAGACATCCTAGAGATAGAATCTCTAGTCAAAGACATCCTGGAAAAGCTAAAAGACATGTCACCAAAAGATAAAATCAAAAGAAAACCAAGACTCGACACCAACATCCACTATAGTCCTCAAGTTTAGTGTCTCTTGTCACTTGTATAAGTCTTATTTGATTATGGTCACAATGTTTACTTTCACAAAAAGGATAGATAGCACTGAACCATATGTTGTCTGAGTCTGTTGAAAGATTTAATTTTGTTGAGGCCCATTGTTGCTGCTGTCTCATCTGAAACTGACTGAATCCATGAAACTGATACTTTATTGCGGAGAAGATGAAACTTTATTGCGGATCTGTGATGCAAATGTTGCTTTATTGCAGATTGTGCACGGATAGACTGAAGAAAGCTGGAAGAAACTTTACTCCTTGAAACATGTGATGTTCTCAGTTCCACACCCATCACTAGACGTAGGATTTTGCCTTAGCCACAGATAGGATCTAATTTATTATGGATGGAAAGGGAGGCGAAAAGGGAGGTTTATTATGAATGGCTAACCAATCTTGGGTAGATCAATAACAAGCCATGATGGGAATGGGTAAGTTTATTATGAACGAATAGGTTGTGAGTGTGTGCAAAGTGAAAGGATGAAAGTGAATCCTAAAGGAGGGAGGAGAAATGTCTCTACGCATGGCGCTGGTAACCCAGTTTTCACCATGGTACTTGCCCAGGGCGCCACCGAAGTGGTTTTCACCGTTGGACGAAATTATTTCTCTTTACTTTTTTCGATTTTTTGATGTTTTTTTTTTTTTTTGTTTTATAATTTTTTTTGTATTTTTGAATTAGGATATTCCGACAAGCTATGTGTAGAACCTGCGAAGGCGCATGCTGTTGATAGGATCCTCCAAAGGTTCACCTTCTATAGTAGAGATCTGATATGCCCCAGATCCATATACCGCTGTGATGATGTAAGGACCAAGCCAGTTTGGTTCAAACTTGCCCTTCTTCTCTCTGTCTTGCTAATTCTTGGGGTTTTCTCTGAGGACTAAGTCACCTACCTCAAATGTGCGAGGCTTGACCTTGTGATTGTAGCTGCGACTCATTCGTTGTTGGTAAGCCTTGAGATGATTAAAAGCAGTATGTCTTCGTTCCTCCAGCAGTTCTAGTTCTTGTAAGCGAGAGACCCTGTAATCTTCATCGTTGATTATGTTTCTCAAAGAGACCCGTAAAGAAGGTAACTCGACCTCAATAGGCAAGATGGCTTCAGCGCCGTAGACAAGTGAGTAAGGTGTAGCTCTTGTAGGTGTGCGGACACTTGTAGGGTAGGCCCAAAGTGCAGGATTGAGTTGGATATGCCAGTTACGGCCAGCGTCGTCGACTGTCTTTTTAAGGATTTTGAGAATTGTTTTGTTAGACGCCTCATCTTGGCCATTACCTTGGGGGTAATATGGTGTGGAGAAACGATGAGAGATATGGAAGCGATCACAGAGTTCACGAACATCTTGATTTTTGAAGGGACGCCCGTTATCAGTAATAATGGAAGTAGGAATCCCGTATCGGCAAATGATGTAGTTCAAGATGAAGGTAGCAATTTGTTTCCCTGTAACTTGTGAGAGAGGCATGGCTTCAATCCACTTTGTAAAATACTCTGTGGCTGTGATAATAAATTTATGACCATTGGAAGAAGGAGGGTGAATCTTGCCTATCAGATCGAGTCCCCACTGACAAAAGGGCCAAGGAGATGCAAGTGGTTGTAGTTCTTGTGCTGGTGCATGTATGAGGTCTCCATGAATTTGACACTGCCTACACTTCTTGACAAACTGATATGAGTCTTTTTCCATAGTAGGCCAGTAATATCTAGTCCTGATGAGTTTCTTGGCCAAGGTAGGACCACTAGTATGCGGACCACATATCCCTTCATGCACTTCTTGTAACGCAATCTGAGCTTCCTCACTCTCTAAACATCTAAGAAGGGTTCCATCTAGACCTCATCGGTATAGGATATCAGCTAGAATGACGTATCGAGAGGATTGGCGAATGAAAGTGCAGCGTTGGTTGTTCGATAGATCGGGAGGTAAGATATTGTCGCGAAGGTATGTGAATATGGAACCATATAACTGGGATTCAGGACCAACAACGCATATCATTTCAGTAGGAGTGATCTCGTATGAAGGAATCAACAGATTATCTACCAGGAACTCATAGCAGGTCTCATTTTGTGGTAGATCAATGAGCAAAGCAATTGTAGCCATGGCATCTGCAGCACGATTCTGTTCTCTTGGTATCTGCTCAAAATCTATCTTTGTGAAGTGTTGTTTCAAATCATCTACCAGTTGTTTGTAAGGCATTAGCTTTTCATCTTTTGTTTGGTAATCATTAGTTGCTTGACGGATAACAAGTTGGGAGTCTCCAAAAACACGAAGTTCTTGGATCTTCCATTGAACTGCAATTCTTAATCCAGTTGTTAATGCCTCATATTCCGCTATATTGTTGGTGCAAGGAAATGATAAGCGGTATGACTTTGGTATAGAATCACCTTGAGGAGTTATAAAGAGAATACCCGCTCCTGCTCCATGCTGTGTGTATGAGCCATCAAAGTATAGTTGCCATGGCTTCACATGTGATATTGTTAAACTTGCTTCATCTGGAAATTCTGACTGTAGAGGAACATCATCTATCATGGGAGCATCTGCCAATTGATCTGCAATTGCTTGTCCTTTTATTGCTTTTCTGTCTACGTACTCGATGTCAAATTCACTCAGAATCATTACCCACTTGGCCAACCGCCCAGTAAGTGTAGCTTTGTTGAGAAGATATTTTAGTGGATCAATTCTGGCAAACAACTTAGTCTTGTGAGTGAGCATATAATGGCGTAATTTTAGTGAAGCAAAGACCATAGCGAGACAGGCACGCTCGATTGGTGTGTAATTTAGCTCATAGCCCACTAGTGTGCGACTGATATAGTATACTGCTTTTTCCTTGCCATCAGGTATTTGTTGTGCTAAGAGTGCCCCCAGTGCCGTTGGAGTAGCTGATATGTAGAGTAACAAAGGTTGATCTGGAATTGGTGGCATCAAAACTGGTGGGTTCAAAAGATAGTCTTTGAGCGCCTGAAAAGCCTGTTGACAGTTCTCATCCCATTTGAACTTGATGTTTTTGTGCAGCAGGTGCTGGAAAGGATTACACTTATCTGCAAGTTGTGCTATGAATCTTCGTATGGATTGGAGTCTCCCTTGTAAAGATCGAAGTTGACTGATATTCCTCAGTGGCGGCATGTCCAAGATAGCCTTGACTTTTGCTGGATCGGCCTCGATTCCTCTTTTAGACACAATGAATCCTAGGAGCTTCCCTGAGGTTACTCCAAAGACACATTTCTTTGGATTTAATCTTACTTTGTATTTTTCCAGCTGATCAAAGACAACTGAAAGTATGTCCAAGTGTGTATCTCTGTCTATTGATTTTCCCAAGAGATCATCAACATAATCTTCCACTGTTATGTGCATGAGATCATGAAAAATAGTGGTCATCGCTCTTTGATAAGTAGCGCCTGCATTTTTTAGCCCAAAAGGCATGACATTCCAACAGAAGGTTCCCCATGGACAAGTGAATGATGTTTTATGTTGATCTTTAGGCGCAATCCTAATTTGATTATATCCAGAAAATCCATCCATTAAAGATAGCATTTCATGACCTGCTGTGAGATCAACGATCAAGTCAATGTTTGGTAATGGGAAGTCATCTTTCGGACAAGCTTTGTTGATGTCTCTGAAATTTGTACATATCCTTATGCTGCGATCTGGTTTACTGACAGGTACTAGATTGGAGATCCATTCGGGATAATCAATTGGGCATATGAAACCGACATCCAATAATTTTTCCAGCTCTACATTGACTAGTAATGCCACTTGCGGGTGCATTTTCCTTAATTTCTGTTTTACTGGCTTTGCCCCTGGTTTGACTGTCAAATGATGCATTACCAGATCCGGATCTAATCCAGGCATATCAGCGTATGACCATGCAAAGTTGATTTGTCGTTCCTTGAAGAAGCTTATGAATTTTGCCCTCTCAGACTCTGTCAAGGATTGAGCCAGGAATATGTTGTGTGGAACCTCTTCCGTACCAATGTTTGTCTTTATAGTCTCCTCTACCAACATGGATGATTTTTCCTCATATGATGCTGGGAGAATGTTGAGCCTTCCATCTTCAGGTGCCTCAGAGAGGTTTTCGCCCTTAGATACGTCCTTTCTTTTTACTTTTTTGGAGTCAGATAGCACCACAGTGTGGTTTTCGCCATAAGACCCTTGATTTGTTCTTATTTTCACATTTTTGCGACTAGAAGGCCCGACACCCTCACCAAAATATGCCATGTTGTTGAGTTCTATGGTGTATCCTGCTTTGTGGTCTCCAGGGGGAAGATCATCTCGTATGCCAAGATAGTCGATAATAGCTTCGTCATTTTGAAATGTATCAAATTGTGCTGGTCCTTCATGATCCCAGTCAATGAGTTGGGGGTGAACAAGGGGAAGTCCTTTAGTGTTTTCAGAGTTTGCAGGGCGAAGAGTGAAGATGTGGTTATATTTAGGTATGTCAAGACAATCGTCGAGGTCATCGATGGCACTCTCCTCATCGATTTCGATCATGAGCGAATCCAAATTATCGTCACTAGTAGCACCTTCAGGGACAGGTGTCCTCATCCTATGCGATTTCAACCTAGGACCTTGAAATGAAGACTGTGCGGTATCCTTATGGGTTGGTTCTTGACCAACTCTGAACTTTTGGTAAAATTCCTCCTCTTTTGTGGGTTCATCTGGTTCTCTAAATGTCTCGGTGAGCTCATAGTCACTGGAGGATTTGTCTGAACTCCATTCCCACTCATTAGAATCTGTGGAATAGTAGTCCTCTCCATGAATTTCGGCAACTTTGATTCGCAATGCCTCTTTTGTTCTTTTATTGTGTATCTTGGAATTCAGAAAACCAAGTCCCTTTGAGCATTCCCTTCTTGTAGTTAACTCAGGTTGTAAGGGCTCCATGACACCTTCTTTGCGTAACCTGAGAGGGCTTTTTCCATCATACCTGAATCTTTGTAGAATTTTGAAGCCTTTGCCATAGTTCTCACAGGGTATAATAATCTGATCTTGTGTGTCCTCTTCAACATCTTTGTAGAGCATTTTGTATAAATTTTCCTCTTCTAGTTCACCCCATCTTTGAAAGGTAGTAGGATCCCATTTGAGCGTCATGATGAATGTTTGCTTGTTAGGATGTGGCCTTCCAAATTCTTTTGGAGAGCTCATGACTTGTCGTAAATACATGGTCTGATTTAGAGTGTATTCTCCCATGCCTTTGTCTTGAAATTTGCCTTTAAGTTCACCTTGTTTTGATGTCTAAGGTTTCAATGACTCAGGGTCAATGTATGCCGAAGAAGGAACAGCTTCACGATTACTGGGAATGATGGTCTCAGTATGTGATCTCAGGTTATTGCAATATATAAACGGATTAGGATCACCGTTAACTGTTACCTCGATTCCATTATGAGGAAACTTAATGCATTGATGGTATGTTGATGGGACTGCCCTTATTTCATGAATCCAAGGATGTCCTAGCAATATATTATAAGTGAGATCTAAATCCAGGACCTGATAAACCACATCCTTTGTAACTAGCCCAATTCTTAGAGGTAAGGTGACTGTGCCCTTGGATGAGCATTCTTCATCATCATATGCCTTGATGGTAATTTGGTTCTTTGAATTCACAGCTTTATCGGAATATCCCAATTGTTTAATGTTGCTCAACGTACAAATGTTTAGACCAGCTCCTCCATCTATCAGGACTCGCTTTATTCGATGTTTATGTATAAAGGCTTCAATGTGTAATGGTGCATTATGTGGCTGACTTATGGAGGCATCATCAGCTTCTGTGAACGTAAGGGAATGTGGAATGGAAAGGTATCCCACCATGGCTTGAAACTGGTCCACGTTCAGATCAGTAGGAATGGTAGTGTCTCTCAAGATTGTGTCAAGGATAGCTTTATGAGCGGGGGATATGCGTAGAAGCTCAAGAATGGAGATGAGCGCGGGTGTCTTCCCTAACTGTTCTACAAGGTCATACTCAGGCTTGATTGATGAAGAATTGGTATTCTTAGTTGAGGCACCTGGCAACGTAATCTTACCTCGATGAGTTGTAACATGACATTCAGAAGTAGACTCGGAGGAAGATCCCACACCCTTTAGGACAATCTTGGGTCTCTGAGAAGGATTCTCAGGATTTTTGTTCTTGATAGTAATAGTAGAAATATGATTGTCCATCGAGATGTGATTGATAGTAGAATCATAATTGTAAGGTGCTCTAGTGTAATTGGCTTGATCATCTGTGACTTTGCCTTTTCCTTTGTCATGTTTTGGGAACGGTTCCTTAAACATCTCATGCTCTTGATTAGATGAATGTCCCTCAATCTCAATGTCACCTCTATCAATGAGATCTTGCACAATGTTCTTCAATCGATGGCAATTACTTGTCTTATGACCCTTGCTCTTATGAAATTCACAAAACTCATCATCATTCCACCAATTAGGTTTGACCTTTGGCTCATATGGAGGAAAATCTGGAACTGTTATCACTTTGTTCGCCACAAGCTTTTTGAATACTGATTCAAGTGGTTCTCCCAATGGGGTGTACTTCCTTCGTGGTTTAGAAGTCGTTTGATTGTTCACTTGATTGTTTGTAGAACTTGATCCAGAAAAGATAAACTTTGGTCTCACTGTATTGGCATCAACCACGCCATCATTAACTGTATTCTTGTTCTTGTTCCAAAATTTTGGTTTGTCCTTTCCTTTAAAGTCATCTTTGTTTTCTTTAAATATCTTGATAACTCCTTGTTCAATTAAGACCTTTTCTGTTGCTAGGCCTTTTTCAATAACATCCTTGAATGTAGACAAACAAGCTTTTCTGAGATCATAGCCAATAGCCTTGTTAACATTTTGTGTGAACATTTCCACCATTTGTTTCTGCGGGATTTCGCAAGAGCATCTGCTAGCTAAGTTTCTCCATCTTTGTAAAAATGTTGCAAAAGATTCTCCTTCCTTTTGTTTAGTATTGCACAAGGTAGTAACTGAGACATCTGTTTCTATGTTGTAGGAGAAATGCTGAATGAATGCCTCTGCCAAGTCACCCCATGACTTAATACCGGGAGGTAATTGAGAAAACCATTCCATAGCTTGATCGCCTAAGCTTTGTGGAAACAACCTCATCAAGTATGTTTCTTCTGCCGCTACCTCAATGCAGGCTGTGAAGAATTGTCTTATGTGTGCCTTGGGGTCTCCTTTTCCTCTATATTTGTCAAATTTTGGCGTCACAAAGTGTGCAGGAAATGGGGGCATTGGAATGCTCTTATCAAAGGGATAAGGACATATATCTCTCATAGTGTATGTTGGTTTTGATGTACTCATGTCCTCCATCTTCTTTTGTAGATCTCTAATTTGTTGTTCCAAATTATTCTTGGGAGGAGATTGATTTCTTGTAGCATACCCCATGTTTGAAACACCCATTTGAGGAGGAGCTTGTTGCATGTATGGATGATACTGATCGTAGACATGTCCATATGGAGGTCTATATTGTTGTGGCATATATGGAGCACTTGGCATAACTTCATGTTGAGGGACCCCATATCTGTTTTGTGCATATATACCATACTCAATAGGCATTTCATTTTCCATTGTGTTGCCCCCAATTTTGACATGAGGTCTCCTTGTGTCAAAATTTTGAGGATGTCTTTGAGTATCCACTTGTTTTGATTGATCCATACCTTGAGCATGTAATTGTGCATATTTGTCTGCATAAGGCCTCCATGATGGTCTTTGAGTGTAAGTATCATATGTTTGAGCTTGTGTATGTGGGATTGCTGGTTTTTGAAGCAAAACTAATGGTGACTCAGGCATCATATTATTCGGTCCTCTATTTCCTCCACTATTTGGTCTCCTTTGATCCATGTTGGGTTGAGTTTGTTGTGAGGGTCGACTTTCCATAAGTTGAGATAAGTCAAAATCATGCGGTATTTTAGCTCCACTTTGTGCCATCATGTGTAAGAAGTATTGTCTATCCCTCTTCATTATCTCTTCAACCAATCTATTGAAATGAGGATTCATTAGGGATTCTTCTATGTCTACTGATAGTATTGAAGAGTTGTCAACATTGTCATTGTGTGTAGCATTGTTGTTTATAGTATTTGCGCTTTCCACATTTGGATTGTTTCTATAAACATTCATGTCTGGTAATGTAGTGTGCTCAGGATTGTAGAATAAATCATTGTCATACTCATAAGAACTCATGTTTGCGGACTCTTGAGCTTCTTTAGCTATTCTCCTAGATTTTTGAAGGTGGGTTTCAACCATGAACTAGGTGTTTGACCAAGATGTGAGAGACTAGATGAAAAGTGAAAAGAGTATGGAAGACCAAGAGTTGTATGGAATGTAAATGAATCTTGAGGTGTACTTGCAATGCCCAAAGTGTAAGACCAAGTATGTAAGTAGTAGAGTAGGTGTGACTTCCAAAGAGAGGATAGTTTCTCTTGATGAGGTAAGCTGACCTTGACCCTAAGTAAGACCAAATGAGACCCAAAGGTAAGAAACCTTGATGAGGGACCACTTAGCAAAGTGTAGTTGTATGTAGTGTGTTGACAAAGTATGATGAGGACAAGCAAGTGACCTTTTGACTCAAGTTTAGACAAGTATGAATGTAAAATGAGGTGTGAAGCAATGATGGACTGTATGAGACCCAGAGACAGGTTGAATGCTAGATGAAACCTGAAGAAACAACCTAGGAAGCTCAAGTATTCCGAAACTGATTTTTTTTGTTTGTTGGATTCTGAAATTTTTTTTTTTTTTTGCAATTTTGAACACAGACGCGACTGTATCCTTCACAGACGCGGTTTCCTGACACAGATGCTACTCTGTTAAACACAGACGCGATTCTAAGATTTTCTTGTTTATGTTTGCTGGACTGTAAAGTTTTTATGCAATTCTGGACATAGACGCGACTGTATACTGCACAGACGCGATTCCCAGACACAGACGTGTCTTTGTTCGACACAGACGTTTCTAAAAACACAGACGCTATTTTGCCCTTCACAGACGCGCTTAGATTACCCAGACGCAGTTAAAACAGACACAGACGCGTTTCTGTAAACTTCGTGCAATTTTTCCAATCTGTGAAATTGTTTTGTTGTGACCAAATCTGACTGTTTGACTGTTTTTCGTGACAAGAGGACACAATGTTGATGAGGACTCAATGTTTGCTAGTGTTTAGACTCCAAAATGACTCCAAGAAAAGTGTGTTGTTTGATGTAAAATGTTTTGCATACACTTGAAGACACAAAAGACACAATGTTTTGTTGTTTGGTCTTGAATGTTTTGAATGTTTAAAATAAGTCAAGCACAATTCTTATGGCTGGCCAAGACAATAGTTGTTGATCCCACATGGGGTTTTACCCCCAAGGCTACGCTATTTAGAGCGGATACTTAGATGCTTGACCTCACTGGCTCCACCCTCGGCACTCACTTCTCGGGTCAGCCAAGCATCAGTCCCCATGAAAACTCCCCATGGCGAACTTTGTATCTCTACTAAGAACCGTATGTGTGTGGGCCGCTACCAGAGGTCCGACCTCCTGCCTCAACAACTAGAAGGATTTGGGCTTCTAAAACAAAAAGGTGCTAGTAAGGGCATCCGCTCGTGTGGCCATACATGTAAGGAAGTTAAGTAGCGGAAACAACTTCCTACACTAACCTTGAGAGGAGGGTAATGCAAAACTTTTTTCAGATCATTACAACAGTTACAGAAAATAGAAATAGATATAATAGCAATCATACCACAACACAATGATTTACGTGGGGAAAACCCTTTCGGGAGAAAAACCCCACCCTCCAAAAGCAGCTCAATATTTTATTCAGTAATCAAAAACAGATTACAAAATACTTGCAGAGCAAGCTCTTCGCAGGAGTAGCACTAAACAGAGATTCAGAGGCAACTCAATAGCCATAGGACTTTTACACACAACCTCTATCTCACACACCTCATAAATAGGAGATACAATACAAGAAACCATCAAACGGTATTACAAAACCATGGGCTAAAACCACCCAATAAGGTGTAGCCGACCTTATCTCCCTTCTATGACATGTTAAAGCACACATCAACACGTGTCACTCCCTTTTACAGCTCATTTATGTATCCGATACAAATTATTTTTCCTATTTCAGGAGTACAAACTTCCGGAGGCCATAACTTGAGAACCGGGTGTCCGATTGACGAACCGTTTGAAGCGCCGGAAAGCTCGCGAAGTGCTCTATCACCTCGTAACCGGCTTCGCCGGTTACGGCAACTTTTCAGGGTGTTTCGGAGCCTCTAAAGTCCCCAAAATTAAGTTTAAACATTTTATTGCACCCCTCCAAGATGAAAACTTTAATATCTTCAAAACTAGCTGTGACCTTGCGACGCAACTTTACAAGAATGCTTATCTAGCCAACCAGAAGCTTCAGGGAGAGTTTCGCACTATTTCGTGCTCAAATGAAAACTTACTATAAATAGTAACCTCGCATAAATGCAAGGTTGAGACACCATTTTTCCCAACAAATCTCCCACTTGTCGAACACCTTGCATGAGCGGAAGGGAATGTCAACACAATGAATCAATTGCTAGGGGCCATAAGGCCCATAGACTCTGAACACCATCTGAACTTCTCTGTGCTCACAGCCTTAGTTAAAGCATCTGCAACATTCATCAAAGTGTCCACCTTAACCAGCTTCACCCTACCATCTTCGACCATATCTCTAACAAAATGATACTGAACATCAATATGTTTGGTCTGGGCATGAAATGTCGGGTTCTTAGCTAGGCTAATTGCACTCTGACTGTCACAGTAAACTGTCACTGTACCTTGTTTTATTCCAATATCTGAACACAGTCTCTTAAGCCAAATGGCCTCTTTACAAGCATGAGTAGCTGCCATATACTCTGCTTCAGTAGTGGATAAAGCAACCACAGCCTGTCGCTTACTCATCCAACTAATTGCACCACCAAACAAAGTAAACACATAAGCACTGGTGGATCTTCTGCTATCAATATCACCTGCCCAATCTGAATCCACATAACCATGGATATCAAGGGAAGTCATGTCTCCAACTGAATTACCATGATAACACAAAGAATACTCTGAAGTACCCTTCAAATATCTGAAGACTCTTTTGACTGCATCCCAATGAACTCTACCAGGATTAGACATATATCTAGAAAGTACTCCCACTGCTTGGGCAATATCTGGTCTAGTACAGACCATAGCATACATCAAACTTCCAACTGCACTCTGGTAAGGCACTCTGCTCATGTCTTCCATCTCCAATGGGGATGTAGGACAATCTAAAACAGATAGTTTCGTTCCAACTGTAAAAGGAACACTCAATGGTCTACAATTCTGCATGTTGAACCTCTGTAACACTGAATTCACATACTTACTCTGGCCTAGCCATAGCTTTCTGTTCGCCCTATCTCTTCTAATTTCCATCCCAAGAATGTGCTTTGCTGCACCAAGATCTTTCATTTCAAATTTAGCAGTGAGCTGAGACTTCAGTTCTGAAATCATACCTTTCCCTTTACCAATGAATAACATATCATCAACATACAATGCAATGAATAAGAAATGATCACCATAAGATTTATAATAAACACAGTGATCTGATTTAGAACGTTCAAATCCCAAACTCAACACATATGTATCAAATTTCTGGTACCACATCCTAGGACTTTGTTTGAGGCCATACAAAGATTTCTTCAATTTACAGACCAAATTTCTTTTGCCTTTCACCACATAGTGCTCTGGCTGTGTCATATAAATATCTTCCTCCAAATCACCATGAAGGAAAGCAGTTTTCACATCCATTTGCTCAACCTCTAAATCATAAGAAGTAGCAATAGAAAGCAAAAATCTAATGGACGTCATTTTTGCAACAGGAGAAAATATCTCACCGTAATCAACACCCTCAACCTGAGAGTAGCCTTTTGCAACCAACCTTGCTTTATACTTCTCAATGCTTCCATCTGAACCAATCTTTTTCTTGAACACCCATTTACAACCAACAGGTTTTCGTCCTTCAGGCAATGGTACAAGATCCCATGTATCATTCTTTTTCAAAGCTGCCATTTCTTCCTCCATAGCAATCTTCCAGGATTCTGCATCATTCATACCTAATGCCTCTTCTAAAGATTTCGGTTCATCCACACTAGTATTCAGAGCAAAAATACATCTCCAATCATCAGGTGAATACCTTTCAGGTGGTTGTCTATGTCTTGTAGACCTTCGAACAAGCTGAGTTGGAGGTTCTTCCTCCTCTTCTGAAGATTCAGAGCTAGACGAGCTCTCCTCAAATTCTTGCCTATCTAGGGGTCTTGATTCAACTCTTTCAGGTGTAGAAGGAAGTTGAATCACATCTTTTTTTTTAGTCTGTTCTGGCTGCAATGTAACAGAAGAAGACTTAATTTCTCTAAAAATAACACTTCTACTATGAATTACCTTTTGTGCAACAGGGTCCCAAAGCTTGTATCCTTTCACACCATAACTATACCCGATGAAGATACATTTCACAGCCTTGTTCTCCAACTTTGTTCGCTTCTCCTTTGGCACATGTGCATATGCCTCGCAACCAAAAACTCTAAGATGTCTCAATGAAGGCTTGTGACCTGACCATGCTTCCATAGGCGTTTTATCAACAAGAGCTGATGTAGGAGACCTGTTAATCAGGTAGCAAGCAGTGGCAACAGCTTCAGCCCAAAACTTTTGTTCAAGACCAGCTCCACTCAACATACTCCTAGCCTTTTCCATCAGTGTCCTATTCATTCTTTCTGCAACTCCATTCTGCTGTGGAGAATACGGAGTTGTCTTCTGCCTGTTAATTCCACAGTCTTTACAGAATCTATCAAAATCATTAGAGCAAAACTCACCGCCATTATCAGTTCTCAAACATTTTATTTTCTTTCCAGTCTGCAACTCAACCATTGCTTTAAATTCTTTAAAACGACTAAAAACTTCAGATTTACTCTTTAGAAAATAAACCCATGTCCTTCTACTAAAATCATCAATAAATGAAACATAATATGTGGATTTTCCAATCGAAGAGACATCTACTGGACCAAACACATCAGAATGGATAAGATCCAAAACACCACAAGTTTTATGAGAACTCGAGTAAAACTGAACGCGGTTTTGTTTTCCATAAATGCAATGCTCACAGAAATCAAAGTCAAGGTTACAGTCATTCAAACCTTCAACAAGGTTTTTATTTTTCAAGGTCCTTAGACCCTTTTCTCCAATGTGGCCAAGTCTCTGGTGCCATAACATAGTCTTCTCTGCAGGTAACTTTGCTTCAGACGAAAGAGCACCCTTAGGTACCCAAAAACCATTTCCATCTGCTGAAGGTGAAACCTTCAAATCTTCCAGTGAAGTATCTGCAGATTTGCTTTTTACAGAAGTGCTATTACACTCAACAGTGTATGCTTCAAGCTTATACAAAGTGCCAAACCTGACACCTCTAGCAACTACCATAGCACCCTTAATCATCTTACATCCTGTTTCAGAAAAGACTACCTGCACACCCGCATCTATCAGTTTGCTCACAGATAATAGGTTTCGTTTTAATCCAGGGATATGCAACACACCATTAATCCCTTTTGTTCTACCATCAGAAAACCTGATTCTAACCTTACCTCGACCAACAATGTCTAGAGGTGAATCATCACCCAAGTACACCTTACCTCCATTAAATCCTTCATATTCAGAAAACCAATCTCTATTGGAAGTCATATGAAAAGATGCACCTGAGTCAATTAGCTAGGCATCATTACCTGCATGAGTCGCCAAAGCCGCAATAAATGCATCGCCATCTTCCTTGTCGGACTCAGAATCAGAATCGAACTTTTTCTTTTTCTTCTTCTTTTCTTCTTTGCAGTCCTTACGGATGTGACCCGGTTTACCGCAATTCCAGCAAATGACTTTGGACTTTCCAGGAGATTTCGATCTCCCTTTGGATTTGGACTTGCCGCGCTTCTCATTCTTCTTGCCTTTCTCCTTAGGTCTTCCACGAACGGTTAGGGCTTCCTTTGAACTGATGGATACCTTCCTTCACATCTCTTCACCGAGTAGGGCACCCACCACATCTTCAGATTTCAAAACAACAGAAGTACTACCGATAGCCATAACAAGAGAATCCCACGAATCAGGCAAAGAACAAAGCAAGATCTGACATTTCTCCTCCTCGTCCATCTTAACACCGACGGATACTAATTGAGCCACAATCATATTGAATGCTTCTAGGTGGTCTGCAATTAGTCCACCCTCTTCCATCTTCAAGGAATACAATTTCTTTCTTAAAAAAATTTGATTTAATAAAGATTTCACTTGATACATCTCACCAAGCTTAGTCCATAGCTTCTTTGCAGAGTTCTCTTCATGGACATTGATTAGAACAGAGTCTGCCAGGCACAGTCTGATTAGACCCTTGGCTTTTCGGTCCATAACATCATACTGAGCTGCCGCAGTAGGATCTGAGGGCCTTTGGACATTCGCATCAACAGCATCCCAAAGATCTCGATCTATTAACAGATCTTCCATCTTCAGCTTCCACATCTCAAAATTACTTCCATTAAATTTCTCCACCTCTATTCTCCCTGACGAACTCGCCATCTGAATATTCCTGCAACAGGATCAAAAAGTGTCTTCTGCACAAGCTCCCACTCAAATCTGGATTAGTTCAAAAAACCCAACTGCCCACAATTGAAACCAAAGGTGATCAGGCTCTGATACCACTTGTAAGGAAGTTAAGTAGCGGAAACAACTTCCTACACTAACCTTGAGAGGAGGGTAATGCAAAACTTTTTTCAGATCATTACAACAGTTACAGAAAATAGAAATAGATATAATAGCAATCATACCACAACACAATGATTTACGTGGGGAAAACCCTTTCGGGAGAAAAACCCCACCCTCCAAAAGCAGCTCAATATTTTATTCAGCAATCAAAAACAGATTACAAAATACTTGCAGAGCAAGCTCTTCGCAGGAGTAGCACTAAACAGAGATTCAGAGGCAACTCAATAGCCATAGGACTTTTACACACAACCTCTATCTCACACACCTCATAAATAGGAGATACAATACAAGAAACCGTCAAACGGTATTACAAAACCATGGGCTAAAACCACCCAATAAGGTGTAGCCGACCTTATCTCCCTTCTATGACATGTTAAAGCACACATCAACACGTGTCGCTCCCTTTTACAGCTCATTTATGTATCCGATACAAATTATTTTTCCTATTTCAGGAGTACAAACTTCCGGAGGCCATAACTTGAGAACCGGGTGTCCGATTGACGAACCGTTTGAAGCGCCGGAAAGCTCGCGAAGTGCTCTATCACCTCGTAACCTGCTTCGCCGGTTACGGCAACTTTTCAGGGAGTTTCGGAGCCTCTAAAGTCCCCAAAATTAAGTTTAAACATTTTATTGCACCCCTCCAAGATGAAAACTTTAATATCTTCAAAACT
This sequence comes from Cryptomeria japonica, assembly GCF_030272615.1. Classification (NCBI taxonomy): domain Eukaryota; kingdom Viridiplantae; phylum Streptophyta; class Pinopsida; order Cupressales; family Cupressaceae; genus Cryptomeria; species Cryptomeria japonica. The sequence goes on along the minus strand of NC_081415.1, from coordinate 14,286,315 downwards.
AGCTGTGACCTTGCGACGCAACTTTACAGGAATGCTTATCTAGCCAACCAGAAGCTTCAGGGAGAGTTTCGCACTATTTTGTGCTCAAATGAAAACTTACTATAAATAGTAACCTCGCATAAATGCAAGGTTGAGACACCATTTTTCCCAACAATACATGCAGCACTTTCAGCTCTATAAATACAGAAGGCTCCCAGCCGGTAGGGGTTACACCCTACAAATGATCAAATAAATTTGATCAAACGGGTTTATGGGCAGACATAATGTCGGTATGAACTAATCAGCACACGTTATTCATAGTTTTCACCATGAATACATTTGATTATAGTGGTTCGGATGAGGTGGGTTTTCCTCGCTACCACTTGGGTCGTCCTCTTCTCACTAGTAGTCCTAATGACCACACGGGAAGACAGGCCCTCTAAAGATTGAACAAAAAGAGCCTATTGCTCAAGACACAAAAGACAATGATTCAATTTTAGTGCACCAATGGAAGTGTTTGCTAATCTATGAAAACAAGGCACACAACAAAATTACAAAACCCTAGCAAAGGCCCTGCAACAAAATTGTTAGTAGTTTGGGTTGTTTCAAATGATAACCCCTTCCTGCAAGAACACAAGTTAGGTAAATTTTAGAAAACCCAAAAGACTTTGTGAAAAAGGGGCCTTCAACAAAAACATTTTTTTGCCTTCAAAGCAAGCTGCACAAACTTAGTTAGCTAGATCTGCAAGGGTTAGCCGAAAATAAACCAGATCTGAAACCCTAAGTATAAAATCTGAAAACCCGAATCAAAGAAAAATTTGAAAATTGCAAAACAGAAAGCACAGACGCAGTTATACCAGACACAAATGCGTCTGTATGACACAGACGCGGTTCTGTGATGCACAGACGCGCTCACAGAACGCAGACGTTTTTTCTGAACACAGACGCGGTAAGATTCGACACAGACGCGTTTTCAATTCACAGACGCGGCTCCAAAAACCTGCAAAATAAATTCTAACAAAAACACATACGCGATTCATGATATTGCAGACGCTTCTGAAACACAAAAACGCGATCCGAATGCTCGCAAACGCGGAAAAACCTAAAATGTCGTCGAAAATTGTCCGATCTGCAACTTCAAAAATGAAAAAATCTACAACAAAAATGTTAAATGCAAAGGGACAAGAGTCCCACCGGGCGTGCCAAAATGTGTATGGTGAAAATGGATAACAATAATAACAATATTGAAAGGCTAAATGAATTCAACCACAAAACCCTAGCCTAACAATCAACAAAGATCCACCATAACATATGAAGATTACCTAAGACAATGCAAATCAAATGAAATCACAAAGCTTATACCATCACATGTCCAATAGGGTTTTGATCTCCATTCTTCCTATCTCCATTGATCTTGCTTGATATATATTTGCTCTCAGATTTTTATATGCACAAGAGTTCAACAAAGAACGGAATGTGGTTGCAAGTAGGATCGTAGTGTAGCCAAGTACTCCAAAATCAGTCATTAGTCATTAGTCATTAGCCATTAGGGTTTGACAATGAAGGAGGCATCTTCTTAAATAGAAGACACAATATGAAATGGAGGGATAAGATTGAGAGGTGTAAAAAGAGAGGTCGGCTAGGATTAGAGGGTAGGTAAAAGAAATACCAAGATAATGAAAGGGGTAGGTAGTGTAGGAATTAAGAGATGAATGACATGTGTCATAGGTAGAAAAAGCTAATGAATTAATTAAATAAATAAAGATTTATTTAATTAATAGTAGAAGTGGGATAATTAAATAAATAAAATATTTATTTAATTTAGGAAAGGGATAATTTAAATAAATAAATGTATTTATTTAAATAAGAAATAAGGCTAGAAGAGGATAAATGAATTAATTAAATAAATAAAGATTTATTTAATTAATAAAAGAATTAGGCTTAGATAATTAAATAAATAAAATATTTATTTAATTAGACATGACAATTTTAGGTGTCTACAATACTAAATTGAATTAAAATAATTAGGATTCTTATGGGAGATATAAAATTGAATGAGACTAAGGATAAATAAGATGAGAGGCTCAATACTATGAAGAAGGTACTACAAAAATGGTTGATGTTTTTTATTATATTAGTAGGGAGAAGGTCCTGAACCTACAAAACAATGAAAAAAAAGAGAAACGACATAAGATATAGCATCAAATATCTAACAAAAGAAACCATGCCAACTACTCTCATAAATAGTCAAAAATCATCATGTCTCTGTAATTGAACATACTAAGATAACCACCATTTACCTAGAACATTGCAAGTATTCAAACAATATAAAAAACAAACTTAACAGAGTAGACAATAGTAATAAGAGTTTAATTCACAAGGCACATAGGACTATTTCTATCAAAATATTAACAATACCTAATACTAACTATAGCATAGATCATACATGATATTTGAAAACATGAGCAGGAGAGGGATCTGCAGAGCAGGCAGGAATGGAAGCACAAGGGTTTCAGGGGGTGGTGATGTTGATGGTGGGGAGAGTTTTGTGGTTGTTGGGGTTTGTTCTATGCTCAACTCTCTCTCTTGCATTCATCTATTTCCCTCTAGCATTGTCTGTTCGAGTCTGCATTTGTCTATGGCAGTGCTAGTGCGGGTTATGATGGGGTGGGAGATGAGGTTGTTGTTTCAGAGATCGTGGGTGTTGTGGGTGTCGGTGGTGGATTTGAATTGTCTATTTTGTCCTTCCATCCCTCCCTTGATTTCCTTAGCTGGCGTTTGGTTGTATCGGTCTATCTTGGGTGCTGGGAGCAGGGCCTTGTTTGGTCCCAGGAGTTTGTTGTTGTGTTGGCAGATGGGCATGGTTTGAGGTGTATAATGTCCCTCAGTTCTTTCCTTGTCTCTTCTTTGTTGAGGGTTTATTTTGTTCCTTTCCCCTGTTCTCTTGAATCTCTGTTTGAGGAAGTGTGTTCTCCCATGGAGGTGGAGTGGTTTCTTGAGTTTCAGGGTGAAAGAAGGTTTTTTGGGCTGACTATCTGCTCTCCTTCTTGTCTTATTGAGGTGGCCCTTTCTCCTATTGAAATGGAAAGTAGGTGTGAAGGAGCATTGTGGCTGAGGTTGGGTGGTTTGGACAATTGATTTTCTTTCCCTCTAGTCATATTGAGGTGGCCGTTTATCCTATTGAGGTGGAGAGTAGGGGAGAGGGAGCGTTTTGGTTGCTGAGGATTGTGCTACTAGTTGATGGAGCCTATCAAAACCCTCCTGGTTCTCTTTGGTATAGGTTTTGGGTGTTGTGCCAAATCATTTTTTCCCAACTCATGTTGATGGTGGAGGGAGCCTTTAAAAGCCCTCTTGTTTTCTTTTGTAGAAGGTTTCAAGAGCTTTTTCAAAAGCCTATTTTCCAGACTATGTTTTTAGGAAGAGTTGTTGTTGTCTGGGCCATGGCAGGTTGTGGGAGCCTTCTAAAACCCACTCTCCAAGTTGAGGGAGCCTAGAAAAACCCTATCTTTTATGTTTCTTTCAAGGCTTTCTAGTTGCTAGCAGTTTTCAAGGGCCTAGTTTTTCCATCATTTGTTTTTGGTTAGGTTTGGGCATGTTGGTTTATTGTTGCCCAGAGATGTTGGTTCAGGTTATGGGAGCCTGGGAAAACCCTTCTTGTTTGGTTGTGGGTGCCAATCCAAAAACCCAATTCCAGTTGTGGGAGCCTTGCAAAACCCATTAATCAGGTTTTGGGCTCCCCGAAAAAACCCTTGGTTTCTATTGAAGGTTAAGGGAGCCTTGATAAAACCCTTAAGATAGTGAAAGTCTTTGGTGTCTTTCCTTTTCAACTTGGTTTCATTGATATTTCTTTGATGCTAGGCTAGTTTTAGGACATTGTTTATCTTTGATGTATTGTTTGCAGTTGTCTCTTTTAGGTTTCAAATCCTGGTAAAATCCAAGGATTTTTGGTCCCTTCAAAACCTATTGTAAGGGGTTTTGGGTCCCCTCAAAACCTGTTTATCCTAATAAAAAACTATAGCATAGATCATCAAAACATATAAACAAAAACTAAACTTCATAATCATTCTTGATCATATTCTAGTTACACTCTAACTTGTTCATTTGGTTAGTCCAAGTCTCCACCGGGGTGGTCTCCTTCTCCTCATTATCATCGTCCAATTTACCTTCCTTCAGCAGTTTTATTTCCTTCTTTTTCATTCGACTCGGCCCAAAAACAACTCCCATGGCCACCTTTCGAATAATACCATATGTAATGGCACACAACGAGTAGAAGGAGTTACCCATTTGGTCAAAAATGCTACCTATAATCTTCAATTTTTTCTTCCAAATTCAAGACTCTCTCCTGAAGCTCCATTATCCAATTTTTTCAGGTTCTTATTGCCATCCTTGTCTAATGAAAAATCCTGAGAGCAGGGCACCTTGTCATATCATCTTGGCAGTTAAAAGGTAGGCAGGATAGGTTAGAATCCTCCAAATCTATCATAGAATCACTTCCCACTTCCATCTCCTCTTTATAATGTTCATCTCATTCTTCTTCTTCGACCTAAAAATCCTCATCCTCTGTGTCCTCATTTGAGGAATCATCTACATTGTCAGGGTTAAAATCTTCCTCTAAATCAAAGGTAGTCACTTTAGGTTCAATTTGAACCTTCTTATCCTTAACCACTAATTGAGTTGATCTTCTTTCTCTATAATTGTTCTCCTTCTTCTCCCTTTCATTCATCCTTTCCTCATCTTTCTTCGAGTCCTGTAGGTTGAGGTCAATGATAAGCCTTTTCCTAGAAAAGTCTTTCTCAGTCTTCTTGGCTTTGGCATGGCTATTTTTGGGGGTTTCAAGTTTCCTTTTATCAGGGTTACTTTTAAGTAGGGAAACCCCTAGGGACTCAATTTCTTGTTCATCTTGAGGTTTCTTTCCCGTTGATTTGATTAGAGGAGTGCGGGGGGTTTCTTTCAATTAACTCAATTTTAAAAGAGGACCCACAAGTTCCATCTTTAGGCTCAACATTACTAGGCAAGGAGAGCAAATAGCTATGGTTCAGGGAGTGGTCAAAGGCATACTTGTACATAACATAGATTAAACCTTGATGAAGTGAAGTATTTGCTCCATTAGCAATGCTAGAGTCCAAGGAGGTAAAAGTAAAATAGGGTAAATTAATCCTATCACCATGCCTAATATGATTCAAAATGGGGAAATGGTAACCATTCACCTAAATACAACAGTCCTCAAGAGTGAAATATTTCATAACAAAGTAACTAACTATAGGATAGGGCTTAGGGAGAAAAAAATGACCATATCCATTTTGAACCACCATCGGACACTCTCCTTTCTCAAAGAACTTATTCATGTAGGGTTTGTAGTGTCCACAACTTCATCTTTCCACTTTTTCCCCTTCATTCTATAGCCTAGTCACCTTGCCTATAAGCTTCAATGACACCACAAAAGAGATAATGACCAATAGACACATGCCCATTCTACCAAGAATTACAAAACCTAGCAGATAAAGCCCTATTGTAACCTTTCATGGCCAGAAAAAAAAGAAAGCCATGCCCGCACAATGAAAGAGGTCTCACACCTCTTCATTCTTCTGGATATCTTTGCAGCTCTTTGACTCCATTCTCTTCTGAGGGCCCCCCATATCAGTATGATTCTTCACACTGCAGAAACAGAAAATATGAAAGCAACTGAAAAACAACCTATAACTTTTAGAAGTTGTCTTGTCTGTTAAAAGATATTCAATTAAAAGGTTATTTTTGGCTTGATAGATTTCGTTGTCCACAATTGTGAGTATTAGGTCTACTATATAAAATTGTGCACCCAATATTAAAATATTACATATCGATATTAAATATCAAGCTTCTCTAGAGTAGATGGGACCTAATTCTAGGATGCACAATCAATTGATGAAAGAGAGAAGGGTGGATCCCTATGGTCCAAGATGTGGAATTTATAGAAAAACAATAAATAGGACTTCAAGTAAGGATAAGTGGGATATGTTAATTCTCCTAAACTTATAATCTTATTATTCAATTTCCTAATGTTCGATTATTATTTTACTATTTCTTTATTGCAGCTTTGAGTCAACTTGATTATTCCTCTTGTATCCTTCTCTTCTTTAAGAATTTTGTACTAATATTTTGTTAAATTTTTATTGTTTGTTTATATAACAATTAAGACCTTTTCAAATCTCTCTGAACTCTTAATTAAAAACACTTCCACAAAACTTTCTCTAAAACACTTACTAGTGACTTTAATGCGTTTTCTCTTATCCCCTTCATATCCCCTTAATGAATTCAATTTTTTTCCTAATTTAATCTCTTTCATGGTCATTTGCTAATTTGGTAGTTGAAACATCCTTACCATACTAAATCTAAAGAAAAATGATTTAAGCAATAAGAATTATACCAATCGAAAATAGAAGGTCATTAATAGCCCCATACATTAGCAGGCCCAGAACAATAATTTCAATAACAAGAGAATGAGAAATTCCTTCGTATTTTCTTATTCTTCATATGATCTATCAGTGAATAAATCTAGTAGTAGTAGAGTATAAGCTTGGAACCCTAAGAAGAGAAGAATAGGTAGAAAGAGATGGTATCCAAAACATTCTACTTGAGAAAAAATTTCAAAATTGAGGCAATATATAAGAAGCTTTACATTATATGACCATAGTTATTTAAGCATAAGTTTTTGACAATCTATGTTGTATTTAAAAGAATGATTTTGAAATCAATTATGTGTGTTTTTATATTAATATTTTATATTACACTCAACAATGTATCATTGGGAAGAGGATAAATATAAGGAAGAGGGGTTAAGAGAGAGAAGGAAATTCAGTTTAAGGGAAAAATTAACAAGGATAGAAGGAGGCAACTAAAAATTGGTAGAATATAAAAAATAAATAAATATAAATGACTAAATAAGAGTATGCAAATAAAAGGCGAACATGAAGGAGAGAAAGAAGGAAATATAAATGTATATAAATTTATTTGATCACAAGTGATCATTTGAATAAGCATATGTATAGAGATATACAATATCCATGCTATTCTAATGAAATGTGTATCTCTACAAATTTATATGAAACCATGCAACTAAATCAATAAGAAGTGGTATGTGTTGGTATATGAAAGCATATAGAAATATGACTATGATAAATAAATGTACCCTATATGTAAGAATGTATCTATGGATGAATACTCAATGAGAAATAAAATATGGTAGAAAATAATGAGGAAACCCAAGAAATTGGGAGCAATATTAGACAATATAAAGATGAAAATAAGAGAGAACAATAATGGAGATCTATGGCTAGATGTAAAATATAACTATATAGATAAATGTAAACATATGAATATATTCAATTCACAACATAGAAGTGTTGATAGTAACCATGAAGGATATTATAGAAATTATATTCTAATGAACTTGGATGCTAATATTATGGGGGATTTCAAAGGAGGTGGATAAAGATGATGAAGAATTTTGTGAGACCGTGAAATTTTTTTATTGGAATTTTGTAAGTGCAAAGGCTACCATGATGTCTTTGATAGTGTTTAATATATCTCAATTATATCCCTACTATCAATTTACAACATATTCTTGATTCATGAGGATATGAATAGAATTCAAATCTAAGTGAACATGTAAATGAATTGTATTATAAAGAACCTCTACACATCCAATTCCTAGTTGAGCTTGTAGTTAAAGGCATTAAGTATTGTGATAGGCCTTAATTTGTAGAATATATTGTAAAGTTTCTTCCTTATGTCTCTAATAGTAGAAATGAAGTCTAGATCTTCTTGTGTAACTTTTAGTGATATTTACTTTTATTATGGCATTTTTTTGGTTTTTTTTAGTGATAGGTCAAATGAGTAAGGTTATGATGGTTGTTTATAGATGTAGAAAATAGAAAGTAATGAATATAAAAATATAGTTTTATTAGATTTTGGTGAAGCAATAATGATAGATTTGTATGTTTTCGAGAAAATAGAATTGATAAAATTCATTCTACTAGTATTTCATCAGTATTATGTATTTTTTTAGCTCTCATTAAACTGATCGACGTATTTTTAACAAAAAATATTATAATTTGATAAATAAATTAATTATTGAATTAAGAAATAATGTATATAAGTGCTAATGGTATATTGCATTTGAATTGAGATTGCACTATAGTCATGTGAATTACTTGATCCCTATATTGATAGAGAAGTAAATCCTCTTTGTATTGACTTAAGCTTTCTTTTAGAAAACATTGTGTTCCTAAATTTCATATTAAAAAATAATTATAAAATTAAAGATGAACACTACCTATATAGTTATAAAATAACTTAAAATTTTAAAATACTTTATAATTAATATTCGTTAAGGTTTTTCTTTATCTTGTTCTTTCATGGAGATTGTGTTTAGATTTTGTTGGGTAGATTATTATTTATAAGAAAGTTTAGGATTTTTTTAAGAGTTGAGCTTCATGTTTGATGTTGGGAATAAATGCATCGATTAAATTCCCAATTAAGTGAAACTAAAAAATACTAAATATAATGCATAATAAATGACAAAAATTAAAATCACAATAACACACAAATTTAACATGGTTTACCCAATGTGGGCTATATTCATAGAGAAACAACCATCCACTTTTCTTTTATTTTCTAGCAAAGAGAAAGGTACAATCTAATGATATTTTACATCTTACAACCACTTACTTATCAATACTTTTAGGAATTTTACAAATGTTGGCTTATAGAACAAATAATAGTCTACTTATTTATTCAATAATGGACAATTTTTTGTTTGTGTTTAGATTTTGTTAGGTAGAGTTTAGATTTAGTTGGGTAGATTATTATTTATAAGAAGTTTAGGATTTTTTTAAGAGGTGAGATTCAATCTTTGATCTTGGGAATGAATGCATTAATAAATCACTAATTGAAAGAAACTAAAAAATACTAAATATAATGCATAATAAATGACAAAAATAAAAATCCACAATAACACACAAATTTAACATGGTTTATCCAATGTGGGCTACATTCATAGAGAAAAAACCATCCACTTTCATTTTATTATCTAGTGAAGAGAAAGGTACAATATAATGATATTTGACATTCTACAACCACTTACTTATGAAGCCTTTTAGGAATTTTACAAATGTTGGCTTATAAAAAAAATAATAGTCGACTTATTTATTCAATAATGGGAAATTTTTTGTTTGTATGCACTGTCCCCAAGCCCTTGATTGAGAGTGTTTCCCCCAACAACTCCCACTAGGGAAATTTCCCCCAAACCCCTAGTGTGGGCTCCACCACTAGACCCCCTCTAGGCCCTTATCTGGGGGAGTGAGTTCCCAAAGGCTCCACCCCCCTACACTCCCCTATAATTGTTCTAGGAGAAAACACAACTAACAAAGTCATCAAAAATTAAGCCAAGCAATATGATCTATTGTCGCATCATTGGATGCAATATATTGTATATAACAACTAATTTGTTTACACCAAAAAGGTCATATGACTATCCAGTCCACCTTTGGATGCATGGTCAGCATGGGATCTGAGAATACTAGGGGGGACATTAATCTCATGTTGCTTGATCATACTTAGGGTCATGTAATGTTAGTTCTAGTTATTTCTACAATGAGGAATGTCTTTGGTAGATTGTAGGGAATTGATTTCTAACAACAAAAATAGGAGGGAAAAGCTTAATATTGAAAATACTTGTATCTCCTCTCGCATGCTCCAATTCTCACCTAATGGCCCTTCACCTAAAAGGGATAAGGAAAAAATAATGGAAGGATACAAGTAGGTTCAATCATCATTAGTTTCTTCTAAGATTGACTCAACTTCTAAATATTATTGTACATCCAAGTTGGTTGGCTACAATAAAGTTTTTGATTGTGATAAAATAGGTTTTGAAGGGGTCTTGAAACCTTTAAAATCAGAGAATTGCCATCGAAAAATGAACTAGACTCCCAGGTAGCGAACAACAGGTTTTACAAGGATCTGAAATCTTCTAAACTTACAAGCATCCAAAGCCTAAAACCCAATGGTCCTAAAAATGTAAACAATCAATCCGCACAACCACAACAAACCAAGAACCACCCAACATCAAGAGAAAGACATTATAGCACAAGCTAGCCCAAGCAAAAGCGTCTAAGTCATAAAACTAGAACCCAAAAACAAAGAACGAGGGTTGTCCAGGCACCCTCAACCAACATGAAGGGTTTTTCCAAGCTCCCATAACCTATAGCATAATTTCTAAGCCACAAAAACCCACAAGGCCCAAACCTAACAAAAAATAAACATTGGCCAAACTAGGCCATTGAAAACTGCTAGCATCCAGCAAGTCCCTGCAAACAAGAAAGAAAATAGGGTTTTTTCAAGCTCCCTCGACCTTGATAGTGGGTTTTGCAAGGCTCCCACAACTTGACAAGGGCCGAAAAACAACAACTCATCTTGAAGGCACATTCTGGGAAATAGGGTTTTGAAAAGGCACCTAAAACCTTCTACAAAAGAAACCCAGAGGGTTTTTACAGGCTCTCTCAACTAGCAAAACAATCTGGGAAACTAGGTTTTGACTGGGCACCTAGAACCATCCACGAAGAACTCCATGAGGGTTTTGACAGGCTCCCTCAACCAACAACATGAATAGCAATAGCCAAAACACTCCCTGACCCCTTCTCTCCACCTCAATAGGAGAAAGGGACACCTCAATGGGACAAGAAGGGGAGTTGACCGACTACTTAGACAATCCATTCTCAGCCACAAACAATAGTAGCCAAAAAGCTCCCTCACACCTACTCTCCACCTCACTAGGAGAAAGGGTCCCCTTAATAGGACAAAAAGGAGAGTAGGCTGACTACCCAGACAATACATTTTCAACCCAAAACCAAAGTATTTCTCCACCTCCATACGAGAGTAAACCACCACCAACAAATCCCACAGATATCCGGGAGTAAAGTTTCTACATATGCATGTATAAAATAAATAAAAAATTCAATGATCTCTTAAAATGATTTAGCTTTAAATAATCTTGATTACAAATATCTAATTGTTTCTTGCTCCTTTTAAGAAGTTCTAACATATGTTCCTTATTCTTAATTCTTTTGTAATCCTGTTGTCTATATGCTACTTGTTATTTATTCTTTCCCTTTGTTCATCGATTAGATTGTATTCGTATTCTTTTTATGTTTTGAAAACATCACTCAAGAAACTTGTTCCCACTTTAGTCTTCCCTGATTAGCATTTTCAAGCGATTTCTTTATACTTTATAATACAACATGGCAACATCGTAATATTCCCATGCTATCAATTGATTATTTATGGTATGAAAATCTTCTGATAAAATCGGTGGAACTATTCCTCTCCATGCTTGCATTATTCTTATCCTTTACCGAAGTTGCTTTCATCTGTTTCCTACCATACTTATTCCTCTTTTCAAATGGATTCCTCTAAATAATTCAACACTTTATCCGATGAAACTCATTCTATGGTCTTTTCCTTATTCTCAGAGAAGAAAATAGAGTATTCCTTCATAGTAACAGAAATATGCCTTGGGCGACCACTGCTAGGTATATCGTTGTAACAGATGTTGAAATCTCATCAGCCCAAAATAATAATGTAGTCACTTTTACCGCCATACATGTATGATCACTCATACTATTCCTCCTGTCATATCATTCACTGTAACATAATATTACATTATATATACATTGTATTGTTGCATGTGAATATGTAATATATTGTAGTCTCTTCTGTGATGGCTAAGATTATAAGTAACTGTATTTAGAAGGAAAGGAAGAATTCGTCCAGATGAATATTTTGATATAAGTTAGAGTGTGTTTGATAGCCAAGAATGACTTGCCCGCAGTAAGCCATTCTCGGCTCTCCATCACACTTTTCTTCACAGGGTGACATGGTGAGGACTTGCAATAATGATTTATCATCATTTTAGTTTTCATGTGTTGTTTTATAAAAAATAAAATTGCCCGCAGTAAGCCATTCTCGGCTCTCCATCACACTTTTCTTCACAGGGTGACATGGTGAGGACTTGCAATAATGATTTATCATCATTTTAGTTTTCATGTGTAGTTTTATAAAAAAATAAAATTGTTTTGTTTTAGTTAATTTTTGTGTGTGGTTTGATGTATTTTGATTGTTAAGATTTGTAAGAATTTTTTGATTAGGGTTTTGAAAGGATCTAGAATCTATAAGAATGTCTATGGAAAAAACTGTGTATATTTTTTGCATTAACATTTTCTATTGTACTCAGCAATCCATCATGAAAAAGAAAAGAAAAAACTGGTAAAAAATATGCATTTGTCTTAGAAGCATTTTGGTAAATACAACATAGTAGAGATTTCTTAATTTCAAGTATATTTTGTAATAATTCAAAATGAAATAAGAATATTTAATTATTTTAATTTTACTATGTTGTGTTTAAATGGCTATTCTTTTATCTTTAATTAAATTTGTTAGTGGATTGACATATGTATTTTGATTGCTAAGATTTAATATCATTAATTTTTATTTTTTATTTTAAATTTTAGTTTGCTTTTGTTATTTTTTTAGGTTCAATAAGCATTTCATCAGTTTATACTAAAATTTATCTTCTATTGACTCGCTGTTCAAACTTTTGACAAGGCTTGGCGATATTATCCTAAGGGGAATTGATGTGTTGCAACTTGACCACTGATTGGTACTCATCTTGTTTCATAGCGATCAGATTTTTGAAGATATATCAGTTCACAACGTCCAGCGACAAAGGCCTCGAGAGATATTAGTTCGCACATACTACCATTCTGAATTGTAATAGCAAACTCACACAGCGAATTTGCCTTCAAAACTATGAATGTGACAAGTCGACGATTTAGGGTTCTGATCTGAGAATCAGTGACTTCCAAATCAGATTGACTGTCTTCATTTGGAATAGTCTTGCGCGCAGGGGGCATAATGTCAGATTTGACAAACTAGAGGGGAGCCGTTTGTTTCATTTATCATTGCGCAACATGCTAGGGTTTGGTGCCAGTAACATTTGGATGCACTTGGAAATCTAGAGCATACAATAAACAACTTATCAGATAAAGATGAAAATAGCTCCAATAATATGCCCATTTTAGAAAGACTTCTAGATGGCGATACAAACCCTAGCCCTCTTTCTCATTAAGGTTGATTAAACTACCCGATTTTTTTTTTCTGAAGGAGCAACATACCTACATTTTGGTATTCTTCAATTTCCGCTCTTTGCTTGTAAGATCAAAGAGAAGTTTAATCAGAAGTGTTAACAAAATATAGCAACCAAGATATATCAGCATGGGGTCTGTGTAGGAAGAAGCTAATGGCTTTGCACAGAGTTACAAAATGATCATTTAAAGATTCAGAAGCAAAACGTGCAGCAAATTTGGTTTTGCGCAATCCAGATCTTTCAGATTTTAAAAGTGCTCTGCAGGGACGAATCTAGGGTTATTGGCGCGTGGGCTGATGTGGGCTGGGAAGATCAGTCGCATGTCCCATAGCTAGTCTTCACAAAGGGAAAATGGGTAGATATGGCAGTACAGAATTGTTGAGGGCAGACTTATGAAATTTCAAGCTGGTATCCACGTATTTTTGGGGCTTTTTCAGAGTTCCAAGCAGTGGAAATTGGTGGAGTATGGAGAGATCTGGTGAAGGGAATCAACGCTTTTTGGATCATAGGCATTTTGGTTAGGGCCTGCGGCAAAAGTTTATCCCAAATCATTTAAAGGGGCTTCCAAGTAAACGATCTACATAGCTGGGAGGAAAATCGTCCTATGCGAAAGTTGTGAAGTTTTCATCTATAAATGAGGCAATTAGGGCTTCTCGGCTGAACACATGTGAAAAGATGATGGACAAACAATCTAGTAGTAACCCGCTTGAGTTATCTTCATCACATCAAAGGGGGGATAAGGTAAGGGAATCTTTGACATCAGGAAAAGACAATAAGGTAAGTGAAAATCAAACTGGCTCTGATTTAGGAGGTGGGTCTTCATAGGTATGGGCTCCTGTTCCATGCATTGATTTACTTGATTCTGTTGTGGATTTTAAAGCTCGTTGTTTGCATACACATGCTATTTCTCGGGAAATATGGGGGGATGCAACTAGTTTATCTAAATTTCATCATAAATTGCAAAAAAAGTGGTCTGATATGCATTATTTTCAATTACTCTCTGCAAATGCATTTATTATTGTTTTCAACTCTTCTTCTGTTAGGGATGAAGTTTTAAAATCTTCACATTACTAGTTTGGTAAAAATTTAGTCTTTGTTTCGGCTTGGAAACCATTTTATGTCCCTTCTTGGTCAAGCTTTAAACTAGTTCCTTTTTGGTTTGGCTTGCCAAAATTACCATTTGAATTTATGGACCCAGAGGTTTTGGAACAAATTGGAAATACTTGTGGTTCTTTCTTATCATCAAGATTTGATTTTGTGGAGGGGGAGGTTTTGGTAAAAATTTGTGTCTTGACTAACCCTAATAATGTTTGCCCTCGAACCTGTATCATTAAATCTCATGAGGGTATCTAGAAATATCCAATTAATAAGTTGGTCAAGCATACATGGAAAGATGCAGGTCAATTACTCAAAAATTTGTATGGTCAGAATGATTTGATTGTGGATTTAAGAGTAGATGAAAGAGATGATTGAAGACAAAAGATTACACTACAATTGATCATCTATTAATAATAACAAGAAAACAATGGAGCTGAGAACAAAAAATAATAATGATTCCATAAAAGAGAATTGATCTGTTTAAAAGAAAAAAAATTAAAACAAAATTATATAAGATGTACCTCTCTTAAGAGATGTACCATGATAACATCTCTTAAGAAAAAGAGCATAAAGACGTCACTCTCTTAGCAGATGTACCTCTTCATAAAGATTTGAAGATATAAATAATGGAGATGACTAGGGGTTTAATATATATTTTTCATTGAATATCATTCGTATGAAGAAACAAAAATAGAAATGTATCTGAGCAGATTTGTGAGTGATTTATAACAGATTTATAAGATTGCTAAAATTGTTGAACATTGCAAGTAGATGTTTGGAGAAGACATAAAGACATATCAAAGAAAATTAATAAGTACAATTACAAAGGAAAGCATTACATTAATTAAGATTAAGTTTGTGAAGGAAGGACTTCGATTTGTGAAAGAAGAACATTTTATTATAGTGCTCAAATTTGTAAAAGGACGACATCATATTATAGTGCTTAGATTTTTAAAGAAGAATATCACATTATAGCGTTCAAATTTGCGAAGTAAGAACATCAAATTATAGTGATAAAACTTGTGTATGGAAGATAAAAGGTACATCATCGATACAAAAGAAAACTTGTGTGAGAAGAGGGAGGTTGATTAAAAGAGGATTTTGTGAAATACTTATATCAGATCTTAAAGCAAGATAATAGCAGAGCTATAAAAATATTTTAGAAAGATTTTAGTGCATGACAATGGATACATTATTTGAGAGTAGATTGGTGACTGAGAATGAACAATGAGTTGAGTTTTTTGTAGCTTAGAAGGTGTTGATTGTGGAAGTTGCTTAAAAGAAGCTCAAGTTGAAAGTTCAACAAGAGAATGTTTTCTATTTTGAGAAAAGAATATTTCCTAGAGTTGTGAGGTTAACACCAAGAGAATGTTTTCTATTTTGTAAAAAGAATATTTCTGAGAGTTGTGAGGTTAACACCAAGAGAAGTTTTATGTGTGAGTTAGTCTAAGTTATGTGAGGCAATTTTCTTTTCTCTTGCTTCATGTAAGGAAAGTTCTAGTTTGCATCATGTAAGGATTGTTTCTTTTAGGTTGTGTCGTGTAACGAAATTTTCTCCTATCTTGCATATTAATGTTTCATCAAAAGGTTTATATATGTAAGATCGTTGTAGCAACTAGTATTGCAATTGGAAGGAAATTTTTCTTGTAAATCTTACTAGAATATTCAAAATTTGCAAGTTTCTTCCCCACATTGGGGTTTCCTAGGTATATCGGTGTTATTTGTGTTATTTAATTTGTTTGATTGGCTTCATGTGAATTTTCTTCCACTATTCATTATTGTTAATTAACCTAGTGTATTAATTGTTACAAATCAATTAGGTAAACATTATTCTTGTTTCTTTTCTGTGATATTTGTTGAGCAATTGATCTATTGTTGGGTCAAAAAAATAATTAACATGGTATCAAAGCTCTAAACTCTGACTACGAAGCCAAGTTTTGTGACACAAATTTTTAAGACTCCAATTTTCAATTTCTTCAAGGATTTTATTTCACAATGGCAACTAGTGTTCGATATGAGGGCAATATTGAGGGTGCATCTAACTTCTTATAATTTGGAAGGTTCGGATTACATCCATTCTCAAGAAGAATAGGTTATGTATCTATGCTAGTATAGATGTGACTCTACCAACAAATGATCCTATTACCCTAGATTTGCATTAAATCAAGCAGGCCAAGGCTCAGAGGATTATCCTTGATTGGGTAAAATAAAATTTGATTCCTCATCTATTTTGGAAAGACACCGCCAAGGAAATGTGAGATACGCTCACAAAAATTTATCAAAGTGACTATGAGAGTCGTAAGATGATGCTTGAGGACAAATTTCATAACACCAATATGTCCAAGGGTGAGAGCATGAACTCTTACTTTTCTAGGCTAACACAAGTCAAGGATGAGTTGCCTACTGTTGGAGAGATGATTGTTGATGATGAGCTCATGCAGATAGCTCTAAATAGTTTCTTGAAGCATTGGTAAGTGTTTGTCAAGTGTGTTGTTGGCCAAGATCACCTACTCGACTAGGTGAGGCTTTGGAATGATTTTGTCTAGGAAGAGATCTATGAAAAATACTCATCAAGGAGTTTAGATGAAGAAGCTTGAAGATGAATAATATATTGCTCTTGCAAGAAAGAGTAAACAAAAGCTCAATAAATGGAAAACTAAATGGTACTCTTCCAAGAATGGGAAGAAGAAAGATTAAAGATAAAGTATTTTTGCTACCATCAAATGGGTTACTACGCTAGTCAATGTTCGAATAAGAAAAACAAGGGTAACTCAAAGAAGTAAGTTGTGGCTACTGTAGAAGTGGATGAGTTTGCCACACGTATTGAGAATGATTTTTCACTCATTTCATGTCTCTCAATTTTTTGATAAGGATAAACAGGTTTTACAAGGACCTGAAACCTAAAGTTTTACAACAGCCGACCAACAACCAATCCAGCAAGAAACAACAGCAATACAGGGGAGCAACCCCAAATAGAAACATAGACAAAAGAAACAAAGACAAACAAGCCAAAGAAAAAAATCTCTTAGTTAAGCAAGAGCACCAGATCCTCATTCTTTTGGATGGAAATTTTGTTGATTTCCTCAAGCTCCTCCATGATGAATCTGGAGATACCCTTGTTGCTGCTTCTTCTCCTAGTTCTAGAACTAGGTCCCATGGTTTTGCTGTCTCTAGCAACCACATCATTGCCACCAAGTTCTTTCACCGAGTCACTGTGGAAGGATCTATAATCAGCAACCATCTCGTTAATCTTTTCCAGCCCCTCAATGCTATTGTTCATGGCTTCTTTACTAATGTCTCCAGATTCTTGAGAATTTTCTTAATCTCATTCATGGATTGATCCACCTTATCAATCCTTTGTTCATGGTTACATTTCATAACCTCAAAATTTTGATAGAGTTTTTGAGTCATGATCATGAGTTTTTCTGGCTTGCTGAGTTCTAGGAAAGCAGTGAAAATGTCAATTATTTCTTTAACCCCCATCTTGAGGGTGTCGATTTCGTGCTCGACCCACTTCCAGCAACACTCTTTGCTTCTGGTGTCTTCCATGACAAGATTCATCAGACTACCATATTTCCCCTAATTGTCTCTTTGGATATTTATAGGGATGTCCAACTTAATCCCTTGGTTCGTAAACTTCAAGCTGTGATCCTTCGCCACCAGCTTTTTCTTTTTGGTGAGGGGTTCGACCTTAGAGATCAACTTGTTGGTGGTTTTGTATTTACTAGCTACCCATCTGGGGGGGTTCTTGTTGCCAAGCATTTTAGGAGTGATATTCTTGTCCTTTTCATCCATAGATTCATATTCAAGGTCATTAGTAGGAACCCCACTATCATCCAGGTCCATCTCCGAATCAAATACGTCTTGGACCTCCATCTATAGACCAATCTTGGCAAGCGGGGGCACAATTTCAAGGGATTTGGCATGTTCCATGATAAGGATGATAAGTCCCTCATGAAGAACGGGGTTGCTAGGGTTTTCTAGATGCTTTTCCAGGCTATTCTCAAGGGAGGAGACAAGATAGAAGGGAACAGAGATAATTTTACCATGGCAAAAATGATTTAAAATAGTGAAATGGTAGGAGAATATACTTGCATACCTACCATCAAGGATGATATATCTCACTATAAACTCAGTCATGTTAGCCCACAAGGCCATTAGGTCTTTTCTATTGTAGTCGCCATCAGCCATCTTGGTGACTCTAGAGAACTCCTTGTCTTTGTCGATGAAGCTCGACAAGTCCTCTTCCCCAGTTTTTCTATCACTTTAAAACCTTCTTCCAGTCATAGCCAGGCCAGTGACTGTCGCCACCAAAGTTTCGTCTATCTGATAATCGGCACCATAGGCCCTTGGACTCCCTTTTTTTCCATCTGTTAACAAAGGCCTCTCTAATCAAAGGAGAGGGGCCATGAAGCCAGTCCGGGTAGGGGACAAGACCACCATCGACCACTTCTTGCCAGACATCTTTATTCTTTTTCCACTTCTCGCAGGTAGAGGGCTCTTGTCTATTCTTATCCCCTCCCATTATGCTCCTAGTCGACAGATAATACGAGATCACTATAGCCAACAAGACGCAGAAAATGAGCCACACCCAAAGGATATCAAAATAGTAGCTGAAAAGACACACAATGAGATAGGAAAACAAGTCACCAAGGAAGTTTCTAGAATTGTTATTAGGGAAAACCATAAAGAGTTGTTTCCCTATCAACTCAGTCATGTCATGATGAGGGAACATTGACTAACGCAGTAATCCTTACATAACAGATCACACAGATTTTTGGGGAAAGCATCCCTGCTACTCCACCAGTTGGTTGCCACGTATCCCACCGCAAGATTGTCCAGTAGATCCGTCACCTTATTGCCTTAGTATATTGCAAGATTTTGAAATCTATTAGATCATTAATTATATTTTGGCAGTCCTTGATCAGGTTGGCAATCGTCCAACTAGGATCCGTGTGGCCACTCAAGTAGTTGACAGTGTTTAGCGAGTCGAGCTCCAACCACACTTTAGTAAACCCCTCTCTTTTAGCCATGTGTAGCCCAATGAGGACAATGTTGGCTTCCACGTAATGGTTAGGCTGGGTGCCCAGGGGAGCACCACTGCAGAAACCAACAAACCAAAGTGATTCCTAGCCACTCCCCCACACTCGGTTGGCCCAGGATTTCCTTTAGCCGCCCCATCCACATTGATTTTGATTCAGCCCATAGGGGGAGGATGCAAAACAACATTTTGTTTGCATTGCTTTATTTTGTAGACTAGGTTGGCAATGTTCCAATCAATCTGCCATTGATTGATAGTATCCCAATCCTCCTAGAGAGTAGGAATGGGGGAGTCATTCTTTTTGCTGGGGCAGGCATGGAGAAAGTTCTCTTTGATAGCATTGTGTATTCTAACAGCCACAAAAAATGAGTAGTTTCCAAGTCCCTGAAAACTCTATTATTTCTTTCTTTCCAGATGCCCCAGGCAATATGAGGAAGAGATAACTTCCAAAGAACACCTAAGGCCTAATTATCAAAAGGGAATTTCCATTCAAACCACATTCACTAAGTAGAAATAGGGAAGACCTAGGCAATGTTCTAGATGTTAAGAAAGTGATTCCAGATATCTTTGGTATAGGCACAATGCAGCAAGAGATGGCCAGCATTTTACTCCTCCTCTTTACAAAGAAAACATTTGTTAGAGAGATGAATACCTCTTCTATAAAGATTATTGATGGTAGAAATATTTCCCTACATAAACAACTAGAAAAAGATGTTAATTTTAAGAATAAGGAATTTGTTCCAGATACCCGCCCAATAGGGGGGGAGAAGGATCTAGAGATGAACTTGTAGGCATTGGCAACTTTGAACTTCCTAGAAGAGGAGAAGTTCCAGAACACTTCATCCTCCCCAAGAGAGCAGTGGATATGGATGCAATTCAACCAAGGTTGCATAGGTCTTAGATCATTATCAATAAAAGAGAGGTCCAGCCATTCTCCATTTCTAATGTAATCAACCACCCAGGCGCTAATTTTTTTGAGGCATAATTCTTTGTAGGGGGGAGCCCAAAAAGAGTCCGATAGGGGACCCTCACCGGTCCACAAGTCATCCGAAAACCTGATTTTGGTACCATTACCTAGCATCCATCTGTAACCATGCAAGATAAATTTGGAGGAGCCAAAGAAATAGCCCTATAAATTTGAAACCGCATTGGGGAGCTCATAATTTTCCATAGTGTTTTGGAAATCAGGGATGTGATACTTAAGTTTGAATATACCAATCCATTCATTAGTTTTCTTAAGACATCTCCATAGTTGTTTGGACATCAGGGCTTTATTGAAGTCTCTAAACTTCTGGATATCCAGGCCTCCCATGAATTTGGGCAAGTTGACTTGATTATAGGCCATGAGGCGTAATCTATTTTTGGATTCAATTCCAGTCCATAAATTGTTTTTTGAATTCTTTCCAATTTATCCGTAATTTTGGCTGGCATTTTGAAAAGAGTCATAGCATAAACTAGAAGGCTCTAGAGAGAGGCTTTGAGAAGTTGGAGCTTACCAGCTTGGCTTAGCAAGGCGCCTTTCCATCTAGCTAGTTTATTCTAGAATTTGTCTATAAGATTCACCCAAAAAGAGTCAGGAGTCAGGCCTTGGCAGAGGGGAAGGCCCAGATAGGAATCAGGCAAGGTTCCAATTTTGTAGCCAATAATTGAGCCAATTTTAACTTTCCTGTGCTCGGGGGTGTTAAAGAAGAAGATGGATCTTTTAGCTAGGCTATTTTTTTGCCCTAAACCATGTTCATATATATTGAGAGTCATTTTTAAATTCTTTGCTTCTTTGATCGAACCTTCCCCCATCAAGAGAGTGTCGTCCACAAATTGTTGGTGAGAGAAGGTGGGGGCCTGAGAGGAGGGCTAAAGGCCCATAATATTTCTATTTCTGACCTCCCTCTAAATTAATCTGCTCAGAGCCTCACTCATTAGAATGAAAAGGAAGGGGGGTAGAGGGTCCCCTTGTCGAATGCCCCTAGACCTAGAGAAAAAACCGGAGGCAGGTCCATTAATCGATATAGAGAATTTTGGGGTGGAAACACATTGCTCAATAATCTGGATGAAGTTATCTCTGAATCCAAAGGCCCTGAGGATTCTGAGGAGGATGCACTAATTAACTCTATCAAAAGCTTTCAGCAGGTCAAGTTTCAGGAGGAAACCTGCTTTTTTGTTAATAGAAAGGGAGTGGATGTTCTCGTGAACCACAATAGTAGAATCCAAGATTTGCCTCCTGGGCACAAACCTATTTTGATGTTTAGAGATTAAAGTTGGGATGAAAAGATTAAGCCTGAGAACAAGAATCTTGGTGAAAATTTTATAAATAGAGTTACAAAGGCCAATAGGTCTAAAATATTGAAAAGAGCAGGCGTTAGGTTTCTTAGGGATGAGAACCAAGATGGTGGCGTTTAGATCCTTTAGGAGAGAGCAAGATCCAAACAATTCTTGAGCAGCAGTGACCACATCAGAGAAGATAATATGTCAAAAGATTTGAAAGAAAAAAAGAGGGAAGCCATTAGGTCCGGGGACCTTGTTACCTTCAAAAGAGAAAACATCATTGTGGACTTGTTTGGGGGAGGGTATTCTAATAAGCTCCAAGTTCATGTCCCTAGAGATGATAGAGGGAATTTCCTGCAAGATTTCAATCTGAGCTGAAGGATCCAGGGGATCATCAATAGAGAGGAGATTGGAGAAAAAATTGATGGCTTCCTGATAAATCTCATCATACTTATCAACCCATCTCTACCCAAGCTGAATTTTGTTTATTCTATTAGTAGCCCTATGCTTAAGAGTCATCATATGAAATAAATTTGTGTTTTTGTCACTACTTTTGAGCCATAAGGCTCTGGATCTCTGCTTCCAAAATTCTTCTTCTTTGGAGATAATATCATGTAATCTGGTCAAAATATCAATTTCTTTATTCAAAATTGTTACTACTTATCAAATTGCCATTAGTTTCATATCCAAAGTCATACTATATATTCTAGTCAGTTAGTATTACCGAATCATGCAGTCGATACACACAGAGAAGTCAGTTACTAAAGAAAGTAGTCACAGAACACAGTATTCACCGAGATATTTACCGAGTAAAGTTTCATGGCTACCGAGTGGTAAAGTTAACTCACCGAGTGAAACATTTTACCAGATACATTGAACCTAGACATGCACATGAAAACGTGTTACAACATCGAGGCATATCTAACCATTTTTGCATTGGGAATTGCACTATGAGATTGTGTATGATTACAAGGTCAATCTAACCAATGAGATATTTTGTTTAGTTATTCATTCAAAGAATCTTTTGTAAGATCGAAGCAATGAATTAGATCATCGCTGTAAGAGATCTATTTATACAGCATGATTCTAGGGTTAGACATATGAGATGTAATTAGAGATAACAATGTGTATGCATGAAGGAATACTGTTATAGAGACATAGAGAGGTCACCGAGAAGGTTATCAATGAATAGTCAAAGAACAAAGTAAACAGAAGGGTTTACCAAGTTTCATTATGGGTTACCAAGGTATGCTACAAGCTAGGTAATCTTATTTAGAGCGCATAGAATCTGCTTTAGCATTTCAGATGTAAAGTTCCAGATATTTGTAATGATTTTATTGTAATATTTTGAAGTTGTAAGAGAAACCTTTAACAGGGTAAAAGACTCTAACCAAGTCTATAAATTGTAAATCGTTTAACCAGGTGCTACACTTATATAGTGTTGTAAAAATCCTTTAGTAAGGTAGATCTAACTGATCTTGGTACTCCTAACGGGGTAAGCTATCAGAAATAGCTAAATGTAGCTCTAACCGAGCATTCTTTATTATTGCAATAGTGAAGTTGTGCGTGCCATCCCCACCGTAGTTTTTCTCTCTAACCAAGAGTTTCTGCGTGACCAAAATATATGTGTTATGGAGTGAATCATGTATGATTGTTATCTATTGATTTTAGTTTTATTTTATGTTACTGCACTATTCTATTTATGCATAACAGTAAGGTTATTATCAAAGAAAAGTTTTGGAGTACTGATTCACCCCTCCCCTCTCAGTACATTAGCTTTCTATATTGGGCCTAACAATTGGTATCAGAGCTTGAATCTTGGAAAAGGGTTTAACTACCTAAAGAGAAACATCCTAGCAATGGAAGGCTACAAACAATCTCGGAGGATTGTGCATCTTCAAGAAGAGCTAGATAATGCAAATCAAGTCATTGCAGACATGCAGAGGCAAATGCAAAAATCTCTGAAAGTAAGGAGAATATTATTTGATGACTTGCAGGATTCTCAAGAGCTAGTAGAACAAATTGAGACATCATCTGAGAATAGTATATCTTAAGAGACTGAAGAAATGATTGGAATGTTCAAAGAAAAGAACAAAGCATTGGTTGATCAACTAAAAGCAATGAAAAGAGAACATGAACATTTCAGTACACAAATGACTGAAAATCTAGATGCATTAAGGATAGCTAAGGATAAAGCAAGAGATCTACAAAGAGAGAAACAAAAACTTGAAGCTCTAGTATCTGATAAGGATGATGAAATCATAAGGTTAACTAGTATTCAACAAAATATGATAGATCAACTAGGTTATGCACATCATGAAGCAATCATGAAGAATGATGAAAATCAATCATTGAAACTTGAAGTATCAAGGTTGACTAGTGAACTTGAAACAGAAAAGAAAACCAAAGAATCATTGGAGAAAAGTTATGAAGCATCAAAGATGTTGGATGAGCAACTAAATACAAGAATACTCTACAAAGATGGAGGACTCGGTTACAAAGGAAAAGACTCTACCGAGAAAGGAATTCATACTACCAAGAGAGGAGAATCATCAAAACAAGCTGGAAAAAGGAATAACATCAAAAGGAAGAAGCCTATTTGCTACTACTGTGGAAATCAAGGTCATACTGCCAACATATGCCATTTCAAAAAAGGTAAGCGACCAAATATCTTTAAGTCCAATGGATATTGTTATAATTGCAATAAACATGGTCACACACCTAATCAATGTAGGACAAAGTCTATTAACAACTATCAGAAGGCAAAATTCAAAGGGTTTTCTAAAAACTACAATAGATATGGACATAGTACCGAGAAGTGTTGGTTTAAGCAAAAGAACTACATGAAGTATCCACACCGAGAAGACACTGGAGGTTACCGAACTCACATAGATCCTTACCGACAATATGCAGCAGTACCATGGGATTACAATACAAGGATATGGTGTGAATGTTGCAGAAGATATGGACATATAAGTGCCAACTATTTTATAAGATTTGGAATGAACAACCAAAGATCATGGAGAAATCTTGATATGGCATGTTTTCATTGTCACAAAGTTGGACATTTAGCTGGAGATTGCAGAGATCAACCGAGAAGAGACACTGAAGAGATAAAAGAAAAATTCAAGATGATTTGGAAAAAGAAAGAAATTATGTCTGATGAAGAAAGCACCTTACCTACCGAGTTAGGTGCACCTATTTCAAATTAGTCAAGAAAAGGTATGAAGGGACTGCATTCTTTAAAAGTTGAATCATAACAGTTCCTATTCTATTATGTACAAAATTCAAAATCTACATAGTTAAGACGCAATTAGTTAGTTTATATACTATATAGGAAACCTGTCAAGTCGGTGTATACAAGAAACTTGTCAAGTCAGTGTATACAGGAAACCTATCAAGTCGGTTAATGAAGCTAAGTTGGGTACTCGGTGAAAACAAAAATGGAGTAAATTGGTAAAAGGTGAACCGAGTGCATTTAATATCTTGACCTAACTTGCACGGAGCCCAATAAGGTATTTTTGAGTACTTAAAAATGTTTTCGCGGTCATTTTCATTCACCCAAGTTTTCAAGAAGCAGAGCAGAGTGAATCAAAGCGATCAAACTTCATTCAGAGCGAATTTCGAGGTATTTACATCAATCTATTCACACTGTTTAGCTGGTTTCTGATCTAGTCAAATTGCTATTGTCTACCGAGTGTGAAGAGTCAGTCACTTTTAAACCCTAAGGATAACTTGTCGAATCTTACCCGAAATCTACCATGGCACCCAAGATCCAAGACCCTGTAGTTGTCCAAAATGTGGAGAAGCCCTCACTGAAATATTCCCTAACTCCTAAAGTTGCCTAAGAACCGAATGATAAAACTGCATTTTCACTCATCCAGGATCGAGTCTTGTTGGTAGAAGATGTCAGATTCTTTACCAAATGCCATGTTGAGGAACTCAGTCATGTAGAGATCAGTGACACATATGATGAACTGTGCACTGATGGCAAACTGGATAGCAAATTCGAGCATATCAGAATCAAGGTATTAACTGAAGCCCTAGTCTATCCCCATGTGTTCAAACCCCAATGGGTTAAGTTTGTATTGAGCAGAGTACATGATGATTTCATGTGGCTACAAGAGAAACCATTCAAGATCATGAAGGAAGTCATTCACCTGATCACCGGATATCCCATCTATGATCATGCTCATGCATAGAAAATGATATCACAAAAGGAGCTAATCAGTCTAACCGGAGTAGAATCTGATTACTGATGACTAAAATTGAATAATGTCACTGATGCTGAACTAAAATTTGCAATCAGAGTTATTGGTTATTGTTTCTTCCAATCTACAAGGGAAAACAGTGTACCATGTGCTACAGTGGACTTGGCCTACAAAATAGTGAAGAAGGGAATGAAAGTAGACTTATGTGAAGTGCTACTAAAGAACATATTTGAGAACCTGAACACAATAAGGAAGGCGAAGAAGAAGAACTCGGCAAACACACTAGAGTTTGGTTCACTACTTGTATGTATGTTTTTCTATTTTGAGAAGTTCTTTCCATCAGCTGGTAAAGTAGTATGGGAGCTACATCGACCTATCACCCATCAGATCAATGACTACATCAATAAGTTAGGAGATAACTTTAATGATATCATGGATGATTACTTTAGCAAATTCCAAGAGAAAATGCACAACAGGTACAGGATCCCACCATAGCTAGTCGAAAAATACAAGGACAATATATGTTTTGAAGTCGACACTGATTATTGCTATGTAAATGCTGTTGAACCGAGGATTCAATCATTGCAACCAATGGGTTATGAAATTGATTATGATATCACATAGCAAAAAATTGATGCCTATCTATCATTGCCAAGGCATGCAATTGAACTAAGGTATGGAACCTATGAAGAGGTGAAGGAGAAAGTAAAAATGAGCATTGTAGTTCCTAAGGCTACAAGAAAAGCTACAAAGATGATAAAGGCTTTATTTGAGAAATTCGGAGAAGAATCCTCCTCTACACCTGTCAAAGGCAATCTTGCCATTACCAAGGAAGAATTAGAAGCACAGGAGGCTGCAATAACATTGAGCATAGAGTTGCCAAAGGGAAAAGTTCTAAAAAGAAAGAAACAGGACATCACAAAGGCCCTACCGACTCCACCAACAAAGAGACCCAACACTAGAGCATTAGCTGCATCACCGAGAAAGAAACAAAAGACTATTACCATTCCTAAGGTAACTAAGACTTACAAGAAATCTACTCGGAGACTCATTTTGGCAAAAGAGTCGAGTGATATAGAGTCTGATGATGCAAACAAATTCCAGGTTGTGAAAAGCAAAAAGGTAAACATTCACAGTGTTGAAAACTATTGTCCCAATCTCAAAGAATACGGTGGATTTGCAGGATTCCGATATGTTAAGTATGAGTCTAGGAATAATGATGAGAAATGACAGATTGAAGAAGCTATCATATGTACACTTCTGAAGTTTCGGTTAGCACCATTAGAACTAGCAAAGTCACTTCCGAGTGAACTCTACTCACATATTGACAATAGATGGAAATATGCAATGGATTCAGAGAGACAAACAAGAGAAAGAAGTCTAGTCCATCTATTTCTTGACATGTCCGTAGCTAAAATCAAGGAGCATGTGTCCACATACAATTCAAAATTTCTTGTGAAACAGAGAGCCTTAAAATTGATGAATGGGCTATATATTGATGTGGAAAATGAGACTAAAGCCAAGCGGTAGGAGATCTTCAAACAAAAGGATGTCGGTGAACAATCTCAAATTGAAATTGTTGATGTCACCGAGCAAGATCTAGTTGTCATCGAGCAAGGTCCAGACCTGATTGACACTATACAAATTGATGAAGATGTAATGGATGAAGCAGCACTGGAGCAGGAAATGATTGAAGGCACCACTTATGCAAAACTTGTCTCTAGTGAATCTATCTTAGAACAAGTTCAGCCCTATTTGCCAGTGAAGCCACTAGTCTCAATTGAAGCTCCCAAGGACACCGAGCAAGCTACTGAAGGCAACAAATCTGAAGCTGCAGGTGACATAACCAAAGATCAAACGTCTCAAGCACAGACAAGCATTGCAAATATTATAGCTGAGACCCCTAGCACTGAACAACCCAAAGACACTGCAACTGCTACAGGTACAGACCAAAGTGTTGCATCTACTGAGTAACCTACCAAGGGTCAACAAGCCTCACAAGCACTTCTTTTAGTGCCACAGACCAAAGGAAAAGAGAAGAAGGTGAGAAAGCATGGTTTTAAATTTCACTTATCTAAACTAATCATGTTGCCCAATGTAGACATTTCCAAATTGAAAGGGCAAGCACTCACTGAATTTGGTGAACTATGCAAAGTAAAGGCCGAATAGGAGAAGCAACTGGCCATACAGAAAAAGAACAAAGTACTTCAGAAGGTTAGGACACTACTCACAGAAATTATACCATCAGCAATAGTGTCAACCGATGCAGCCATCCATATTCAGTTGGATGAACTCCTTAATCAGATTGAAACATCTAGAGTTGATGCATCCAAGTACTTAAGCAAGCTCAAGGATAAAGAGCTTACAACAAAAATGATAGAGGAAGTACAAAAATCAATTGCTGTTGGCAAGGTAAAACTTGTCAAATTCATTGCTGGGTTGTCCCCTCAACTCAAGCAAATTCTTTATTTATTCTAGAAATTGTGTACATTTTCTTTATTTATTAAAGATATCAAAAATAAAACTGATGCAATTGAGAAAGAGATCAACGATCTCTCATCCAAGTTGACCACTAAGCCTAATTCAATTCAGAATTTTTACAAAAAGTTACAACAGCTCATGGCTCAACAGTTAGAACTGAGGAATGAAGAGCATAAAACTAGGATGGATATAATGACCCTTCAAACATTATTCCTTCCTCATCTATCATCAGTAGAGGAGCAGCTCAACCGAGCTACAAGCTTATCAACTACACAAGAGGGAAGCACTCTTGATGGATTGATATCACTCTTATCTGATATTCAAGCACAAAACTCCCTTATGGAAAGTCTCAAGGACTCACTCTCAGTCGCCCTCACTGACGCCCAAATGAAGTATAAGACTATTTTTGATCAGTTACCACCTCCGAATGGAAATTAAGTTTTTAATGTTTGTCAAAAAGGGGGAGTAATATTATGGTACTACATAGAGGAAAGCCTAGCAAAGGGGGAGTAATTCTACACTTGGACAGTAGTACAGTTTTGATAACACAATTTTGAGTATTGTATACAAGGGGAGTATACCGAGCAGAATATACAGAGCATTCAAAGCACACAAGTACAAAACAGAACCGAACATGCAAAATTTAGAGTTATGTACAGGATAATGATAAGGGGAGTATATCTGCTTATACTATTTTATTGACTATTGTACATATTGTCAAGTATAGTCATTTTGTCAAGTATATAGTTTTTGAGTTATGACTTTGTAAGTAGTTTTTGTCAAACATCTCAACTAATGTCAAAAGGGGAGATTGTTACTACTTATCAAATTGTCATTAGTTTCATATCCAAAGTCATACTATATATTCTAGTCGGTTAGTATTATCGAATCATGCAGTCGGTACACACAGAGAAGTCGGTATGAACAGTTTAGTCGGTTACTGAAGAAAGCAGTCATAGAACGTAGTATTCATCGAGTTGTTTACCGAGTAAAGTTTCATGGCTACCGAGTGGTACAGTTAACTCACCGATTTGATATTCACCGAGTGAAACATTTTACAAGATACATTGAACTTGGACATGCACATGAAAATGTGTTACAACATCGAGGCACATCTAACCTTTTTTGCATTGGGAATTGCACTATGAGATTGTGTATGATTACAAGGTCAATCTAACCAATGAGATATTTTGTTTAGATATTCATTCAAAGAATCTTTTGTAAGATCGAAGCAATGAATCAGATCACCACTGTAAGAGATCTATTTATACAGCATGATTCTAGGGTTAGACATATGAGATGCAATAAGAGATAACAGAGTGTATGCATGAAGGAAGACTGTTATAGAGACACAGAGAGGTCACCGAGAAGGTTATCAGTGAAAAGATGAAGAACAAAGTAAATAGAAGGGTTTATCGAGTTTCATTATGGGTTACCAAGGTATGCTACAAGCTAGGTAATCTTATTTAGAGCACATAGAATCTGCTTTAGCATTTCAGATGTAAAGTTGCAGATATTTGTAATGATTTTATTGTAATATTTTGAAGTTGTAAGAGAAACCTTTAACAGGGTAAAAGACTCTAACCAAGTCTATAAATTGTAAATCTTTTAACCAGGTGCTACACTTATATAGTGTTGTAAAAATCCTTTAGTAAGGTAGATCTAACTGATCTTGGTACTCCTAACGGGGTAAGCTATCAGAAATAGCTAAATGTAGCTCTAACCGAGCATTCTTTATTATTGCAATAGTGAAGTTGTGCGTGCCATCCCCACCGTAGTTTTTCTCTCTAACCAAGAGTTTCTGCGTGACCAAAATATATGTGTTATGGAGTGAATCATGTATGATTGTTATCTATTGATTTTAGTTTTATTTTATGTTACTGCACTATTCTATTTATGCATAACAGTAAGGTTATTATCAAAGAAAAGTTTTGGAGTACTGATTCACCCCTCCCCTCTCAGTACATTAGCTTTCTATATTGGGCCTAACAGAAACATCAATATCAAACCCGTAATCCTAGATATGCTCTTGAACCTCTGCAAGTTCCAGTTTGAGCTTTCCTTTAGCTTTGAAGATGTTGCCAAAAATGGATTTATTCCAGCATTGGATATTCACATTGGAAATTTTCTGGGCTATACAAAACATAGTTGTTCCCTGGATATCAGTATTCCACCACTCTAAAAATTTATCTTGGATTTTTGGAGCCATGAGCCACATTTTCTCAAATCTGAAGAGGATGCCTTTCTTCCAGACAACGGAGAGACAATGACGCAGATGGGGAAGCAATCTGATCCAACACGGGCTAAGGCATTGAGTCTGCAGGATGCCAGTCGGAGGTAATGTGGAGAAATAAGACCCCTATCAAGATTAACCTAAATAAGATCCTCCCCACTGCATCTATTGGACCAGGTTAATTTAGCCCCAATAAGCTCAAGATCTAAAAGGCTCAAAGAATTGATCATGTCAGCCAAGTCTTGTCTACTATCAATAGAAATTGGCAAGCCACTAGATTTTTCCAAATTAGAAAGAGGGGTATTGAAATCACCTAGAAGGATCCATTTCTCATTAGGGAAGAGAGACCTAGCAAGGCAAATGGAAGACCAAAGAGATTTCCTAGTTGATCTCCCATTAGGAGGATAGATGTTGGAAATGATCCAGGAGGATCCATCCTTAAGATTAAAGGATCTAGTAGCAATGTGATTGGTAGAAGAGAGAACCACCTTACCACATAGCCATCTTGGATTCCAAAGGATGGTGATACCACCTGAAGCACCATTAGCATCCACACAGTGAACACCACAATCTCCAAAAATCGCCAGTTTGAGTTTTTCCACTTTACTACCAGGCATTTTTGTTTATTGGACAAGACAAATATCAGACTTGTGATCTCTGACCAAATTAGGTAGCAGATCATGCTTATGGGGGTGGTTTAATCCCCTTATATTCCATGAGATAACCTTCATTTAGCATGAAGGGGGGATCCATCCCCATTTTTGGTAAAGTTCTCCGGGCTCCATCTGCAATGGCAACCTGACTTTGTCTATCTTTGGTAACTGCATTAGAAGGTATCCCCACCCCCCTTAAATCTGATCCACAATCCTCTCTTTGTCTGTTTCTGGTTAGGACCCCCAGGAGACGGTGTGATTTGGCCAATAGGGGAGTTCCTTCTTCTAATTTTGGGCTTGACCTCAATAAATGGGGCGGGGTCCTCAGGAGGAGGATCTTGCAAGGAATCGATAAGGGGATTCAACTCAAAAGAGTTATCCATATCAACAATCAAGTGAATGGGAATATCCAGGGCAGATCCAGAAGAGGTTGTAGAAACCCCTTTAGAATAGGGGGCAATCACAGGAGAGGGAACTCCAACAATCTCCCCAGGGTCCAAGTTGGACGGGTCAAGGTCAGCGGGAATGACAGGTTCAGTACAAGAGACAACTAGAATAGAATTCAAAACAAATGAGGGAGGTATTGTGGCTAGGGCATATAGCTTTTCTAAGGGTGCCTCATTCCTTTTTCTCTAGTCCTTCTTAGGCTTAGACGGGCACTATCTAGCCCAGTGACCAACCTTTTTGCAGTGGAAACACGCAAAGGGGATGGATTCATACTCTACTTTTTGCACCCATCTGTCGAGCTTGGAGAAGAGATCTACCTCAGAAGGGAGGTTAGTGAACTATTTGATATTAACACAAAGTCTGGCATAGACTAGACATCTTTTTTCTATAGTCATTGGGTCGACAAAGATAGATCCCCGAAGTAGGCAGTAATACCTACAAAAATTTCTTCTCCCCAAAATTCCATGGGTAAACCTAGTAGTATGACCCAGATAGGGGCTTTGTTACATTCCCAGTCTTTCAAATTAAACCCTGGTTCCTAGTTTTTAAGGGAAAATAGGCTTTTCCTAGCATCTAGGGACCTCCGGCCAGAACAGATCAAAAATCTTCTTCACAACAGAATGAAAAGGAGAAGAAACTAGCAACCATAGCCACAACGTTTGTTTGACCTTTACCTTTCCATTTCCTTGCAACCCAGGAATGAACAACCTCAATGTTTGGACATGGGCCTATAAATTTTTCAACCAAGACCAAAAGTATATGAGCCATATTTTAATCAACAATATAGTCCAGAATGGAGATGGAGCAAGTACCAAAGTCCCAGTCAACCTTGTGCGGTACCGGCGAAATGGCCTTGCCTTTAAGATTTGAGGAAAAAAGAGAGGCCCATTTCTTGTTGCATTCCACAAAGGGAATCTTATTATTGGGGCCCTCAACCTCCCCAATTTTGTTGGAGGTGACAGAAAAACCATTGGCAATATTGGTACCACCATCCTAGGTATCATGTGAGGCCCCATCCAAAGGGTCTGGGGGGATCACCTCGACTTCCAGATCCCACTGGAGACAAATTCAAGCCTGAATTAGTTCCCGTGCTAACTCCATCTCCCACTCTCGTTCCTCCTCCCGCTCTTGACATTTTCTAATATGTCTCTCAAGTTTAAATGTCAATAGTTTTGGGTATATTGATAGTGGGGCTTCTTGCCACATGATGAGAGTTAGAGAATATTTCACCAAGTTGGAGGAGAAGAAGTTGGACTTTTCTATTAAACTTGGAGACAAATCCAAGTACCATACAACTAGTGTTTGCATGGTCAAGTTTCAAAGGGAGTCTGACAAACCTCTATTGGTGGAGGACATGTTGTATGTCCCTGGCATGACAAAGAATTTAATCTTTTCTTCTACTCTAGAGGAAAATGGTTACATCATGACCTTTGAATGGGGAAAAATATATATCCATCCTAAGAATTCCAAGGTAGCAAAAGTGATTGGAGTTAGGCATGGAAACTTGTTTCGATTACAATTTGGGCCAGCACATGCATTGGTGACTAGCACTAGAGGGATTGTACAATTGTGGCACTGCAAGTAGGCTCACTTTCTCCATGTAACACTGAATGTTCTCAAGAAAATAGCAATAGGGCTGCCTGAGATGGTCAAAAAGCATGAGGTGTGCAAGCGTTGTGATCTTAGGAGATATACCAAGACCAATTTTCCAAGCAACAACAATGGATCCAAAGGGATTTTGGATCTCACACACTCAAATGTGTGTGAATGGGTATGAGTATTATGTTACCTTCATTGATGTTTTTTTGAGGAAGAGATGGATATATTTTATGAAGAATAAAGATGAAGTCTTCATTAGGTTCAAAGAGTTTAAGGCTCTCATGGAGAACCAAACAGGGAGGAAGATCAAGATACTGAGATTTGATAATGGAGGCGAGTATACCTCGAATGCCTTCAAATATTTTTATACTCAAGAAATTATCAAGAAAGAGTTGACAATTTTGTACAACCCTCAGTAGAATAAGGTTGTTGAATAGAAAAATAAGGCTATAATTAGATCAGCCAAGGCCATGCTTCATGATTAGGATTTGCCTTTGTTTTTATAGGTAGAAGCTTCCAATACAATTGTGTATTTGTAGAATAGGAGTCAACACAAAGTTTTGGGAAAATTGACTCCAAAAAATCACTAGGAAGAAACCAAATTTGGAGTACAGTCACATCTTTGGATTCCTTGTGTATTTTCATATTCTCGTGGAGAAGAAAACCAGGTTGGAACCAACCATAGAGAAGGGTATCCTAGTTAGGTATAGTGAGACTTATAAGGCTTGTTGGGTTTACATTCCTACCCTCAAGAAAATAGTTGTTCACAGAGATGTAAAGTTCTAGGAGGAAAGGGCTCTTCAGAAGTCTAGAAGCTTGATGGAGGTTCAGAAAGAGGAGTAGGCATCCAAGGTTGAGGTGGCAAAAATTCCTCGGACGTTAGTCACACAAGTTGAAGAGAAGAGTAGGGAGGCCAAGAAAGTTGATCAAGAGGAATAATAGACGATTTATCGGCCTCAAACTCCTATCATAGGGAGGAGGAGAAATAGGGTAGTTGAGAAAACACTAAGAGAGGCCCAGGAGTATGTTGGTGATCCTTAGAATCCAATTAGATAGAGAAAGGCTCCCAAACATTATTCTAGCTATATGACACTTATAAGTGAACTAACTGAGGTGGACCCTTCCATCTTTTAGGAGGTGTCCAAGCACCAGGTGTGGAAGGATGTCATGGTGGAAGAGTATTTTTCCATCATGAAGAATAGTGTGTGGGAGGTAGTACCATGACCCCAAAACAAGTTAGTGGTGGGTTGAGATGGTTGTATAAGATCAAGAATGCTGCAAATGGTAGTGTTGAAAAGTTCAAATCTTGGTTTGTATCTAAGGGATTTTCTTAGACAGGATTGACTATGATGAGACCTTTGCTCTAGTAGCTAGGTACTCATCCATAAGGGCTATCATTTATGTAGTAGCATAGATTTGAGGTGCATTGGAGGGATTCCCATGTGTGCAAGTTGAATAGAGCATTGCATGGGCTCAAGCAAGCTCCTTGGGAGTGGTATGCACATATTGATGGTTACTTGTAGCTCGTGTGGGCTTCACCAAGAGTGAGGCTAATCCAAAACTATATTATGTTCAATTGAAGGGCGAGATTCTCATATTGGTGTTATATGTTGATGACTTATTTCTTATAGGGTCAAAAGAGCTCATAAAACACTACAAGTGGGATCTTGAAAGAGAATTTGAGATGAATGAGTTGGGGTTGATGCACTACATTCTGGGATTGAATTTATGGCAGAAAGAGGGAGAGATCTTCCTTAGATAGGGGAAGTACATACAATTGATATCTTGAATCGATTTAGGATAGAAAATTGTAAGCCCATGTTCATGCTACTTGTGACCAACTAGAAGAAAATTGATGCTTCCAAATCAGAGCCAGTGGACCCAACTTTATACAGACTATTGATAGGATCTCTTATGTATCTAGTCAACACAAGGCAATACATTTGTTTTGCAGTGAATTCACTAAGCCAGTTTATGGAGAAACCTAAACCTGTGCATTGGATATCTACAAAGAATATTTTGAGGTATATTCAATAGAATGCAGTGAAGCTCGAGGGGTTCACCGATGCAGACTAGAAAGGTAGTACAATTAATAGGAAGAGCACTTTAGAGTGTTGTTTTAGTTTGGGATCAAGAGTGATCTCTTAGTATGATAGGAAACAAAAGTAATTTGAACTAAATCTGTGGAGGTTGAGTATATGGTAGCTAGTATGGCTATATGTGAGGCTATCTAGCTTCGAAAACTTCTAGCTGGGCTCTTTGATTAGGAGTTAGATCCTATAGTCATTTATTATGATAATCAAAGTTGTATCAAACTCTCTGAGAATCGAGTGTTTCATGACAAATCAAACCATATTGAGATCAAGTACCACTTCATAAAATATTATGTGGGGAAGAAGAAAATGAAGTTACAATACATTCCTACGGATGAGTAGATAGCAGACATCTTGGTCTTGATGAAGAGTAAATTTTTATTCTTTAGGGATAAGTTGGGTGTTGTGCAAAACACCTTCCTCGCGAAGAGGGATTGTTGAGTTTTCTATAGCTCAGAAGGTGTTGAGTGTGGAAGTTGCTTAAGTGTAGCTCAAGTTGAATGTTCAGTAAGAGAATGTTTTTAATTTTGTAAATAGAATATTTCCCAGAGTTGTGAGGTTAATACCAAGAGAAGTTTTCTGTGTGAGTTAGTCTAAATTATGTGAGACAAGTTTCCTTTCTCTTGCATCATGTAAGTAAAGTTCCAATTTGTATCATGTAAGGAAATTTTCTCTTGTCTTGCATGTTGACATTTCATAAAGAGTGCTATATATGTAAGATTGCTATAGAAACTAGGATTTCATTTGCAAGGAAAGTAGCTCTTGATCCTGAATACAAGATTCAACATTTGCAAGTATTTCTCCGACATTGGGGTTTCCTGGGTATATGGGTGTTATATAGATGTTATTTTGTTTATGTGGTTGGTTTCATGTGAATTTGTTTTTGTTGTTCATTGTTGTTAATTAACCCAGTGTATTAATTGTTACAAATCAAATAGGTAAACATTATTCTTGTTTCTTTTCTCTGACATTTGTTGAGAAATTAATTTGTTGTTGGGTTATAGAAATTAACAAGTTAAATGATATCATCATGAATTAAATCGCTAATATGAAAAGTGGAGAGTTATGAATAAGATACATTTTGAGATCATTCAAGGAAGATAATTTCAAGAGGAAGAGTGATATCGAACAAGAGATCTGATTGTCCATCATCTATTGAAGGTGCTATATCCAAGAAGGCAGAAGCTATGTCCATCATCTATTGAAGGTACAATAACCAAGAAGGCAGAACCTAGTTTCTTTTTGGAAGTTAGTTCTTCTTAAAGGAGGAATAGGTGTCTCTCACTAAGTTGGTTCTTAGCTATGAGAGTTTGTGCCTATGAATTGAGGGGATTAGTGTTGACTGTGGGTTGGTGCCTACAAAGTTATAGGATAATTTTATATATGAGCAATATTATGTAATGGTTTTCTCTCGTAAGGGTTTCTATGTAAATATTGTGTGTCATTAAGTTCTTCTCATGTGCATAGTTATTGATGTCAAGTAAATGATATTATTGTGATTGATAAAGTGTTAAATTGGTAAAATGTTGCATCATATTGATTCCTACCACCCCTCTATTATATTTATGTGCTCTTCATTACTCATTCAAAAATACTTACACATGATTACAAACAATAAAATGAACTTATATAGTTTTAACAATTTATCCAATTTTTTAAATTTTTATGTAAGTTAATCTTTCAAAGATTATAACTATATTTTATTACAAAAAAAAATTACTAAATACAATTATATGACCACTATTTTTAGGCCCTGGCTATAATCAAGTCCTAATTCTATTTTAAGGAATTTATTAGAGTATATTTTAGGTTTTCTTGAAGAATAAAATTATAACAAAATTAACATTTATTGTGATAATAAAATTATCATTATCTTAGCAAAATATCGTACTTACTATGCTAGAATGAAGGATATTGATGTTTAATTCCATTATATATATGACATGGTTAAAAATTGGAATGTGAAACCAAAGAATGTTGATACTTTGGAAAATGTTGCACATGTATTAACATTTTTAGGTCGTATTTCGATTTCATGGAACTCACAATTCTAAGTAGTTAATTGTAGATTGAATCTAGAAAAGTCTGGGACAAGTGGGAGCATGTTGGGATTATGTTGTCTTGACATTTTCAATTTCTAACATTTAATGATGTGATTTAAAATAAATTGTTTTTCTTGAGATTATATTTTTACTATTTTAAGTCACTTTATAGGACCTAAAATTTAATTATGTGATTAATTATTATTTTTTTCC
Organism: Cryptomeria japonica; assembly: GCF_030272615.1. Taxonomy (NCBI): domain Eukaryota; kingdom Viridiplantae; phylum Streptophyta; class Pinopsida; order Cupressales; family Cupressaceae; genus Cryptomeria; species Cryptomeria japonica. Next base: position 14,248,786 of record NC_081415.1, on the reverse strand, counting down.
TAAGTTTATTTCCTTATTATTTCAAGTCACTTTGTAGGACCTACCATCATAAGGGCTTCACTAGATGGGAAATATTATATCACGTGCATTCATATTAGGGGGTTTAATATCCCAAAAATGAGTGTGCAATATATTGCCTATCGGTGAAGATAGGGGGGTTTTAATTCGGGCTATGAAAAAATACAATATCTAGTGAAAATAGGGGGGATTTTAATTCAGGTTGTGTATTGGGAGGGGGTGACAAAAAAGGAGTTTAGGAAAATATTTTTTGAAAATAGGAGGACTCTTTAATATGCCATCTACTCATGAGGAGGCATACTACATGACAGACCTAATGTGTATAACATGCATCCTATTTTATGGAAGAAGATGTCCCTCTTGATGGACACCAATGAAAACTATTTTAGTGTATTTTAACATTATTTTTAATAGTTCCCTCTATGAAAGTTATGTCAATTTCTATATCAACAGTATAATAAATTGATAGTTTATATAATAGTGCAAGAGTCATGAATATCTATTTTATGGAATGTGGCAAGCACCTTTCATGTAAAGTGGAATCTCTTGCATATATGAAAATGTCTTTCATGTTAATATTGATGCCAAGTTTGCATAGTAGGAAAACACCAATGGCTTGGCTTGTGTGTTATGTTTGTTGTAAATTAGTATAGCGTGTGATGTTTGGTATGTATAGCGTGTGATGTTTGGTACCTTGCATTTTCTCCTTACTATTTTTCACACATGTAAAAAAGACGGTGATGTCACATCGCACAATCAGGCATTAATATTGGTATAAATATGTGTTAATTTAAAATAATTCATATCATAGGTTGAAGGTTTTGAAAATATCATTATGCTACCAAAATTGCTCCAAATACCAAAATTGCTCCAAATTTTTGTTATTGTGTGAAGTTGCTTGAAAGGCTATCGCTCTACAATTATATTATAAACAATCATTTACCATTAATGCATTGATTTGTATTTTTGGAGTGTAGCATTTTTCTCTTGAAAGGGTTTTGCTCATGTATACTGCTATGTTATGGTTTTCATTCTATTTTTTGAATGTCTAATTAAGTTAATTTGAATGTGCATTTAAATATGTAATTGTTAAAGGTTTTAAACAATGCAATTTTTTTATTACATGGATTGGTGTAGGAAGTTTTTTTCACTTATCCAACTTCCTTTTGATCCAGACTAAAATGAAGTTAAGAAATATTTATTCAAGATTTACTAGAGACTCCCTTCCCTGACATTGGATTAAATTTTCTTTATAAATTATGTGGTATATTACTCTTCAAGGTTTCTCTTAAGGAATTTTTTCTTTCATTACTCCCTTTGAATCACTTTTGTCACAATACAAAACATGTCTATTTCTTGCACAAAACTTTATGAAATTTAATTTTTTTTAAGGCTTATAGTATATGAAGCATAGAATATGACACATGTTTCGCATTCAAAAAATGTGATACTATTTAAAAGTTATAGATATTTTTCAATCAACCTATATCATTAGTTAAGTAAGTTCTATGATAGAAATTTTAGGTGATATGATATGCAACCTATAAAGATAATCAACGCGTGTCACAACACCCTAAAATTGTCTTAAATCATTATAATCTTTTTGTTCAATTCCTCATGTTTGATTGTTGATTCACTATTTCTATATATGAATCTGCTTGATTGTTCTTCTTGCATCATTCTCTCCTTTGTACTGATATTTTGCTAAGATTTTATTGTTTATTTACATAAGAATTAAGGCCCTTCTAAAACATTTTTTACCCTTAATGAGAAAGCACTTCCATAAAAAATTCTCTAAAACTCTTCTCATTATTAATGACTTATTGTCCCACTTTATGTAATGAATTAAACTTTCTTCCCTAATTTCATCTCTTCCATGGCGATCTATTTATTTGATAGTTGAAGTTTTCTTAATTCAATAAATAACTATGCCAGACCAAATCTAATCAAGGAGACAAAACAACTTAAGCAATGAATATAGAAGGTAGTCAATGGCCCCATACATTAGCAGGACCAGAGCAATAATTTCAATAACAAGCGAATGAGAAATTCCTCCATATTTTCTTATCCAGTTTCTTTTCAGACATACCTTATCCTTATCTTACTATCTCATATGCTGTGTAATTGAGGTTCTGACTATCCTTGCTTGTTATGGACTGTGGGTATCTTTTATTCTACCTCCCAATTATATTCCTTCTAATGTAGCAAACCATCTATCCGTCAGAATACATGATGGAAAAGGAAATGCCTTATTGACCATGCTGCAGAAGAATAATGTTCCAACAGATGGCAAAATCTCCTTAAAAAGTTTTGTTTGCAGGCCACGGTGAAGGTCAAGCGTAAAGACTTAAAGAGCCGCATATTGCTCTCTCAATTTATTCCCTATGTTTTCTATGATTATCTATGATTATCTCTCTATCTATATGTATATCTTCTTCAATGTAATTGAGTATTGTAGTCTCTTGAATTTAAGGCAGTGTGTGTTAGACAGCCAAGAATGTCTTGCCCACCTTGACAATAAATGAATTATTTGAGCATAATAACATGCTCTACTACATGAAATTTCACACCTATAAAATCATGCAAGAGAGGCATTGTACCAGAAAAACATGTAGTATGTATGAATTAATTGAAACTGATGACCATTTATATTGGTCATAAGATAATAGGAATACATTTAAGATAGAAAGGAATTCTTTCTGTTTATAAAAGTTGATGGCACATTTCTAAAATTCTTCTTTGTCAAAGTTGATAGCATTGTTGTGGCATCAACTTTTCAGTAGCGAAGTGATCTGAGCATTTTCTTTTTATCAAATGGTAATCTGACCTAATGCCTTTCCTGTGCAGTAAGCTTTTGGAATAAGATTCCCAAGAATTAAGTTTGCAATGACCTCTGCTACAGTTTTGTTATTTGGAGAGGATCATTCTTGGCAGAAGAACCTGTTTTTCTTGTTACAGAAGATCTCACATGAGGAGGGCTTTAGATGTTTGAATGTTATACCTTATTGAAGATAGTAAAAACTATAAGATCGTTTTATCTAAATAGATGTACTCTAATTTTGTCTAATAGTTGTACTCTTTCTTGAAAACTTCTATATGAAGAGGGCCTGTTTGTATGAATTTGAAATTCCTTGAATAATTTAATTCTGGTCCACACAAGAAATATCTAAACCCATTTGTCACAAATCAAATCATCGAACCTTCATACTTATAGAAAATGTCCTTTCTCTATGCATTTAAATCCTTCAGAGCTTCTAATTTTACTAAGTAGAAAAAGGTTAAATTTATATATTATTATCTTAGTTTTTCTCTTTCCATGCAAAGACTTGATATGTGTGATTCACGATTTCTAAATAATTTCAAAGATTGTTCACTCTAGATTCATGATAGGGATCTTAGATAAGAATAGGTGGCCTTTTCAAGGAATGCCTATGCCCCTTGGTAGAGATCCTCAGCCTTTTTCTAAGAACTTTTTACTTATTCTTTCTCTCTCCCGAAGACATAAAATATATTTTATTCTCTCTTTGTTTAATATTATAGTTGGGCTTACTAAGATTTATTTGGATTTATAGATGGATAATCATTCTTTATATCATCTATCAATGAATACATTTAGAAGTATTACAATAGAAGTTTGGAACCTTAAGAACAGAGGGAGAATGAGATGGTATCCTAAGCCATTCTATTTTGTAATTTTTTTTTCAAATTGAGGTAATTTGTAAGAAAATTGACATTATAGCACCATTATTAACATAGTTTACCATAATCCATGTACTTAAAGAATCATTTTGAGATCAATTGTGTGTGCTTTTTATTGATATTTTATGTTACACTCAATAATGTGGCATTAGAAAGAAGAAAATGAATAACTATATGGTAGACATAATTTTTTTAAATAGTATAAAAGAGTGAGCAATAAGAGAACAAGGCAGAAATGTGAGGAGGGGGGTTAAGAGAGAAAAATTAAGTTTTAAGGGAAAAAATCAAAAGGGTGGGAGGCAATTAAAAATTGGTATAATATAAGAAATGAATAAATATATTAGATACACTCTTCCATGTCATGTGCAATGTTCACTCATACAATCTTCTATTGGGTAGGCCATAGATTCATGCCATGGAGGTAGTCCCATTTGTTGAAATGATAATAAACCCATAATGAAGTTGTAGACTTTAAAGGATCAACCAAGAAAGATATCTTCCACAAGATAGTGTTGTGACATGAGCTTGCATGAATATTGAGAACCTTGTATATATAGGAAAGGTGTGATGAGGTATGCACAAATATCCTTGATACAAAAACTAAATGCTCAATGTAAAATAATAAATTCCTAAAACAAATATCAAATGGCCTATGTGTCTAAAAGTAAATAATGAGAAATGACCTCATTATTAAAAAAAACTTCTAGAATGTCACCTAGATATAAGGATAACTAACATGAATCTAAGTTAACTTAACATGTGAATAGCTTCCCACTATTAATAAGAAGATATAAAATAAACACATTCACACTAACACCCCCTATTAAATGCAACATATGGAGTCAAATTGTTAGGAAAATGTCATATCGGTCCCAAAAAATAAGCCACATTAGGTGCCCATGCATAGCTAATCATGCAACTAATCTCTCACAAATGAAGAAAATGAGGAAACCCAATGGGACAAAACTCATCTCCGAAAAATAGATAATGAAAATCATGTACATGTGATAGAAGAAGTGATAAATGGAAGTCTCAACATCAAAAACCCCCAAGAACTACATTCATCATAAGAATCAAATCGATAGCCTCTCCCCACCTCCCCATAAGAGGGAAATAGAGAGACTATGTAGCCCCCCATAATGAAGAATCACTTGCAATAATGGTAAGCATCTATAAACATGATGCCATGCATACAAACAACTTGTCTCCCATAAGAAGAAGAAAAACAAGGTATGAATGCAGGAATGCTTCCCATTTAGGAAATGATGATGATATCTCTAATAAATGCTCATGTGTTTCCTTGTCCAATAAATTTGATGATACAAAAATCCAATCGGGTATAGGTCACAAACTAGAACTAATAAAAAACTAATATTGGACAAGCTCTGAAGATGAATATGACAACCAAATATATCAAAAAAGAGGAGATATATCCCATCAAATGTGTATATCCTCCAACCAAATTTGAAATACAATGAAGTATATCCATCACAAATTCAATCAATCTCCCTTCATACGAAGGATCAATATGAGAGACATCACCTCCCATAATGAGATAACCTAATATAAAGAAAATTGGAAGCACTCTATGGAGTAAACTCTAAAACCCTCAATCTTTTAAATCAATGGACTAGATACATTTTTGTAGAAATATTAGAGAACTCTTGATTAGGGAGTCTCATAAGAGTCAAACTAAGCAAACAAAATAAGTTTCGATGTAAAGGAACAACTAGAAAACTCTCAATCTAGCACAATCCTAGAATCTATGAAGAAAAAATTGATTTATTAATGATTTAGAACTGATATGAAGTACAAATATCAAAATAACACCTTCCTAAGTGATAGGATATCCATGTAACACCTGGTGGTTGAATCTAGAAAAATTGGATGGACTAAATGATAGAGATCTTTAATACCTTTCGAACAAGTCACAAGAATCACAAAAAATCAAAGATCCTGACAAAAATTTATGAGCTCAGGAGTCCAAATGAAGATATGACTTCACTAGATAAAAAATACCATCAAATAAAAAAATCTAGGAAAATAACCTAATCTATCACAAAATTGGTGGACCTAACTTTGCAATGATATCTTGGTTATGCTAGTTTGACAAAAGGGCCCAATTTAGGCTATATGAGGTCAAAAAATCCCCCTCCCCCCTCTACCTCCTGTCTACCCATTAGCACCTCAAGGCCAGGTAGTGGTCACCCATGTTACCATGGTACAATTAGGGGGTTTAAAAAAACCATCATTAGTGAGAAATGGTGGAAATTGGACGTGGAGGGTGGGTGTAGAATTTTTTTTTCCACCCACGTACCCTACTAGTAAACCATGGGTATTGAAACAACTAGATTGTTCTTAGGGCTAGAATTTATTTTTTCAACCTCTAGAATTAGTGAAGTAGCCTCTATATTGGAAATTTTGGGTGATAAGGTATGCAACCTATAAATGAATTTAATTAGTTTTTTCATAACACTTGATAATAGTTATTTATAGAATTCAATAGGTTAAACATAAAAATATTTGCAGTTAACCAAAATTTGAATGATAACATCTTGCAAATAAAGGATACTGAATTGAATCAAAATAATTAGGATTCTCTTTAGGAGATGTGTAAATTGAAGGAGGCTAAAGATAAATAAGATGAGAGACTCAATACTATGAAGGAGCTACTATATAAATGTGGTTGATGTTATTAGGTATTCTCTACACAATTGTGCAAATAGTTTTAAATTATTACATGATGGTATTAAATATCAAGCTTCTCTAGAGTAGGTGGGACCTAGTTCTAGGATGCACAATCAATGGATGAAAGAGAAAAGAGTTGGTCTCTTTGTCCCAAGATGTGGAATTTTATAAAAAATAAAAATTGAGTGTTTCTTAAGCATAAGTATGAGGTACCAATTTCCCTAAACTCATTGTAATCTTTTTGTTCAAGTCTCTCATGTTTTATTGTTGTTTCACTGTTTCTTTTTATGCAACTTTGATTCTACTTGGTTGTTCCTTCTGAATCCTTCTCTCCTTTGAATGTTTTGTGCTAATGTTTCACTATGTTTTCATTATTCATTTGTAAAAAGGTTAAGGCCCAAAACTAAAAAACACTTCCACAAAAATTTCTCCAAACCATTTTTCAATATTAATGACATTATCACATTTTCTATTATCCCAATTTATCTCCCCTTAATGAATTGAACTTTATTTATTAATTTAAAGGTGTAGTCATGGATAGGAGAGTCCTCAAATAGAATAGTCCAGACTATGCAACAAAAGTCACACAACGGAAACAACACAATGCGATGGAGGCAATGTAGAAGCAAACTTTTATTATATCAAGGAATTCAAATACAAATTGACCGAAAACATGTGAGCATACAAGTTTGGCACATAGGCTTGATTACAAAATATACAACATTCAGGCTCATGCAACGATGTGAGCCAAAGCTAACTCTGTATCTCCTAATCTTCTGATGAATTCTCTATATTCATTCTATTGCTTCTGTCTGCTTAATTACATTGATTTATATTAAATTCATAGCTCTAGAATGATCCGCGTCAGCCCACGATGGAACAATTGCTGATGAATAAAGATGTAACGTGTAGAACAATAAGATCGGTCTCTGCCAAAAGAATTCCTCTGGAAACAACATAGAATGATGTGTGGAGCTAAGGAAAAGGTCGGACACAAGCTAAGGAACATTGGAAGCAATGAATTTAGATTTTGCAAGCTACATAAATGATCCCCAAGATTTATCCATTAGAAAATAGGTTCAAGTGACTCTGGTGCTCTGATTAGTAAAACTAGCACATATTCTAGAAGTGATAACTTGGCAAGAAAAGATCCAAACTTATCATGGACTTAGGATAAGGTAGAGGAACATGTCCACAAACAAAATCCAATTCCACAAGATCTAGTGAACAAATGTGGAAAATCGTAGAATGAAATGTTGAAACTGCAAGCCGAACTGATTAGAAAACAAAACAAAACAAAAAACTGGAATGTAAATGTTTCTGGATGATGCAAGATTCCCAAGAACCAGGGATGCTCCTACATCATACATCTGGGGTTGATAAAAAGTGATCCCCTGTCTTTGTAGGGACTAGAGGAATACCAAGATGGTCAACCTTAGCCTGATAGATCGATGATGAGTCTTCAACTAGTCTGCTCTTCCACTTCACAAGATACTATGTAACATTTGCCTTGGGTGCTATTCTCAATTCTATTATCCAAAATGTCTTCAATCTTCTCTGGTACCCTCTAGGGAATCTTCTCTGTTGCACTGTCTTCACTAAATTTTGTCTCATGATCTTGATGTAGGTCTGCAACATTGAATATAGGTAAAATACCCAAAGTATCGGGTAACTCCACTTCATATGCATTTTTGGAACTAAATTTCCTCAAGATCTTACAAGGTCCAAACTTCATCATTTGCAACTTGTTATAGGTACCCACTGGGAATATTTATTTTCTTAGATACACCATCACTTCATCTTCCACTTCAAATTCCTTGTGTCTCCTATTTTAATCTCTTTTTTTCTTATACTTACTATTCATGTCCTCCAAATGTTGTTTGACGAGATTATGTACTCCCTTCATATGTTATGAAAATTCTTCCACTTCAGCACTCGTTTTGTCCTCATTACTAAGGTTTCTTAACTTTGATATGCCTCTAGGGTGTACTCATGTAATAATATCAAAGGGTGTTCTTTCGGTACTCCTCTTTACTAAATTATTGTAGGCAAAATATGCTTGTGCAAAAACCAAGTCCCAACTTCTAGTTTTCTCTCCAACTAAGCATCTCAACAAACTTCTCAAATTCATATTTACTACTTCTTTCTATTCATTAGTCTATGGGTGAAAAGTAGAACTGAATTTTAAATCTATCTTCATCTTCTTCCAAAGTGTTCTCCAAAAATATCCAACAAATTTAGTGTCTCTGTCAGAAACTATGATGTTAGGTAATCCATGTGGTCTCACCACCTCTTTGAAAAATAGGTCAGCTATATGCACGACATTTGTTGTCTTCTTACATGGTATGAAATGTGTCATCTTTTAGAATCAATCCACCACCACAAATATAAAATTATTTCCTCTATGTGTCTTAGGCAATTCTACTATAAAGTTCATACATATGTCCTCTCAAGGTCTCTCCGAAACTGTCAAAGGTTTATATAATCCAACATTCTAACTGCTACCTTTTGCAAGTTGACAAATTCTATAGCTCCGAACAAATTTCCTAACATCCTTATGAATTTGAGACCAAAAGTAATTCTCACTAACCAAGGCTACTGCCTTATCAACACCAAAGTGTCCTGCTAGTCCTCCACTATGCTTCTTTTTTATCAAATGATCCCTCATAGAGCTCCTAGGTATACACAACTGGATTCCTCTGAATAACATCTCATCTTCAATGAAATAATCTATCCACGTACTCCTATCAACCACAACAAGTTCTTTACAAACTTTCCAAGGTTCTGTAAAATCAAGGTCATTCTCAAACAAGTTCTTCAATTCCTCAAAACCCAATACCTCCACTCTCATCTTTGTCAACAAGTTCCTCCTACTCAAGGCATCAACAACTATATTTAACATCCCACTTCTATCCTTTAAAACAAAGGTATAACTCTACAAGAACTCCACCCATCTCACATGTCTTTGATTCAACTTACCTTAACTATTCAAGTATTGCAAAGCTTGATGATCGGTATACAACTCAAATTCTTTAGGTAGTAAATAATGTCTCCACTTCTTCAATGCTTGGATTATTGCATAAAACTCTTGATCATACATAAAATATGTCCTTCTGGGATCATTTAGTTTTTCACTGAAATAAGATACTAGTCTTCCTTCCCAACTCAACACTGCTCTAATTGTATTCCCACTTGCATCACAATCCACTTGAAATACCTTGCTAAAATCCCGTAAAGCCAACATAGGCTGCCCTGTCACCTTTTGCATCAATAACTGAAAACTCTTATTTGCTCCGGATGTCCACTTGAAATCCTTCCTATCTCTTCTCATTGTTTTAGTCATAGGGCTACAAATTAAACTGAAATTTTTTATGAACTTCCTTTAGAAAGTACCCAACCCATGAAATGATCTTACCTCCCCCATGCTTTCCGGTGTAGGCCATTTGCTCTTAACTTTTCAAAATCCATCTGCATATATCACAAATCCCAAATAGACTAGCTCTTCCTTCATGAAACTACACTTTTTTATGTTTATCAACAATTTCTCTACTCTCAACCTCTACAAAACTTATCTCAAATGAAACATATGTTCTTCCTTTTTTAAACTAAAAATCAAGATGTCATCTAAGTATACAATAACAAACTTACCCAAGAATTTCTTCAATACCTCATTCATCAACCTCATGAAAGTACTCAGTGCATTAGTCAGTCTAAAAGGCATTACCAACCATTCATACAATCCTTCATTTGTCTTGAATGTTGTCTTCCACTCATCCTCTTCTCTGATTTTGATTTGATGGTATCCACTTTTCAAGTCTATCTTTGTATAATATTTGGCTCCACTTAAACAATCCATTAGGTCATCCATCCTAGGCAAGGGAAATTGGTACTTCACTATGATCATGTTTATTGCTCTAGAGTCAATATACATCCTTCATTCTCTATCCTTCTTAGGAGATAATATTGCTAGAACTGCACAAGGGCTCAAAATTTCTCTGATCAAACATTTCCTTAATAACTCCTGCACTTGTCTATTCTCATTTTCTGATGGTGTGTTGCCTTGTTAAGCAAACTATCTCTGGGAATCAAGTCCATGCAGTGACTGATACTTCTCATAGGTGGTAATCCATCAGGTATAATATCAAAAATGATATCTTCATATTATGTCAGCAATGCTTTTACCTCCTCCATTTGTTCTTCTTCATGCTCTAGATTTTAAGTCTTCTTAATAACTAAAGAAAAGCATGTATTCTCATATCCTATCCCATCCAAGAATTTCCTTCCATCCACCAAACAAATTCTAGCATTAGTACAAAATTCACTCTTAAGAAGCTCTTCCAAATGTAACAAGGTCTGTTTCATCCCATTTGCAACAATAGTGTACATGTTCTTTCTTCCATCATGTATTACTTATCTATTATACTACCAAGGTCTACCCAACATGATATGACATACATCCATAGACATGATATCACACAAAACTTCATCATGATAAGATCCAATTCTCAATTTTACCAAACATTATTCACTTACTAGTACCTTATGATCATTCTAAATTCATACTATCTAATAGGGCTTATGGTACTTCAGTCTCTCCAAGCTCATCTTACTCACCAGCTCCTCTTAAACAAGGTTATCTAAACTACCACTATCAATTATAACTTTACAACACTTATTGGCTACTTTACATCTTGTCTTGAATAAATTCTTCCTCTAAAAAGGTTCCTACTTGTCTCTAGTGTGGCATAATGCTCTCCTCACCATCAATAATTCTCCATCTTCAAATCTATTAGCTGATCTAGTAGGTTCTTGTTCCACCAATGTTGGTATTCCATAGTCCTTGTCTTTTTACATTCAAAAGCATGATGTCCTTCTTCTCCATACTTAAAGAATGTTCCTCTTAACATCTTCTTATCTTGTCTTTTGTCTTCCTTTCCATAACCCTCATTCCAGTAACTATCAGGTTCTCTTCTTCAATAAAAATTTATGTCATCCCTTCAGTATGAACTACCATCTCTACTAGCTTCCTTGTCTTTTTTTTGATCCATGTAGGGTCCTCTTCCTCTAGTATAGGTTCTTCCTCCCTAAAATATTCCTCCTCTGCCTCTTTGCTTCTACTCATGCCTTTTATTCAAATTTTCCTCTGCCTTCAGAGCATATTGGTAAGCTTCCTCAACACTCTGCAATTTGATTAAACTAAGTTCATCTTGTATTAACATCTGTAACCCATTCAAATATCTAGCGACTTGTTCAATCTCATCATCGGTGTGTCTGGATCTGATATTCAACTTGTAGAATTCTTTAGTATATTCCTTCACACTAGATTCCTTCAACTTCAGGTTCTGCAACTTCCAAAATAGATTTACTTGATAATCAACAAGCATGAACTTTGATTGAACTTGTTAACCATCCGCTCCCAAAATTTAATCTTCTGTTTACCTCTTCTTTGTCTATTTACATCCAAATATTCCCACCAAAGAGATGTATGCCCTTTCAACTTGGTACAAGCATATTTTACCTTCTTGTCTTCTTTAGTATTCTCAAAATCAAAATACTTTTCCATGTTCATAATATAATCAAGTAATTCATCTAAATCTAACTTGCCATCATAATCTAGTGGGTTAAAATGTGGTCTGGTATTCACTCGGGTCAAAAACCTTAAGAATCTCTCTTCTTCTGGAACAATCACTGGTTGATTTGCTCCTACTTCTCCTACCTTTGGTTCTTCTTCATCATCACTCACATCTTCAACATGTTGATGTCTTCTCTGGGCTATTTCAACAACGTCTAATCAGGCTACAATTCCTTTCAACATTTTAATCATAGAAAGATCTATATTTCCACGCACTCCACCACCTCTAGCATTTCTTTGGGGCATCTTTACACAAGTCCTCTAGAGTTGTGAGTTGAATCCTCACTCTGCCATCCCAGAACAAAAAAATATTACAGGACTCCGCAATCTCTAGAATGAAAACTCGCTCTGATACCACTTGGCGTAATCATGGATAGGAGAGTCCTCAAAGAGAATAGTCCATACCATGCAGCAAGAGTCACACAACGGAAACAACACAATGAGATGGAGGTAATGTAGAATCATACTTTTATTATATCAAGGAATTCAAATACAAATTGACTGACAACTTGTAGGCTTACCGGCCTGATTACAAATCATACAACATCTAGGCACAAGTAAGGATGCGAACCAAAGATAACTCTGGATCTCCTAATTTATTTTGATGAATTCTCTATATTCAATCTACTGCTTCTGTATGCTTAATTACATTGATTTATATTTAATTCATAGCTCTAGAATGATTTGTGTCTGCCCAAGATGAAAAAATTGTTAGTGAATAAAGATGTAATGTGTAGAACAACAAGGTTGGCCTCCACCAAAATAATTCCTCTAGAAATGATTTAGAATGATGTGTGGACCTAAGGAAAAGATTGGCCACAAGCCAAGGAATGTTGGAAGCAACAAATTTAGCCTCCACAAGATATGAAAATGATCTGCAAGATTTTTCCATTAGCAAATAGGTCCAAGTGGCTCTGGTGCTCTCATTAAAAAAACTAGCACATATTCTGGAAGCGATAACCTATCGAGAAAAGATACAAACATCCCACAGACTTAGGATAAGGTAGATGAACATGTTCGCAAACAAAATCCAATTCCACAAGATCCGGTGAACAAATGTGACAAGACGTAGAATGAAATGTTGAAACTGCAAGTTGAACTAAATAGAAAACAAAACATAAAAACAAAATAGAATGTAAATGTTTTTGGATGATGCAAGATTGCCAAGAACTAGGGATGCTCCTACATCATTTAATCTCTTTCATGATGATGTATTTATTTGATACTTGAAGTTTTGTCCATTCAATAAACATATATAATTGACCAAATGTAAACAACAAGACAAAACCACTTAAGCAATAAGAATTATTGAAATAGAAAAGAAAAGGTAGTCAATGGCCCTATACATTAGCAAGACACTAGAGAGCAATAATTTCAATAAAAAGAGAATGAGGAATTTCTTCATATTTTCTTATTTATTCTTATCTTCTTTTGTCATATGTTATATACTTAGGGTTGTGACTATCCTTGCTTGTAATAGGTTGTCGTTTTATTCTACTTCCCAATTATATTCCCTCTAAAGTAGCAATCCTTTTGAATACATGGTGTCCCTATTGAAAAAAAGAAATGCCTTATTGACCATGTTGTAGAAAAATATTTTTTCATGGCCTTGGGATGAGTCTTCTCTATAAATTATGTGGTATGTTACCCTTCAAGGTTGCTCTTAGTAAATTCTGTAGTAGACTCTATAGCCAAAATTTTAGGTGATAAGGTACACAACCTATAAAGGAAGTTATTGTCTATCACGACATTTCAAAATAGGTTTTTTCTAGAAGTTAGTAGGTTAAACAACAAAATCTTCCTACTTAGCCAAATTTTTAATGGTGACATCTTGCAAAAGTAGAAGGATATTAAATTCCATCAAAATAATTAGGATGCTTATGAGGACGTATGAAATTGAACAAGGCAAAGAATAAATAAGATGGGAGGCTCAATACTGTGAAGGAGATATTGCACAAAATTGGTTGATATTATTAGTTCTACTATACAAAACTATATAGCTAGTATTAAAATATTACATGATGATATTAAATATCAAGCTTCTCTAGAGTAGGTGGGACCTAATTCTAGGATGGACAATAAATTGATGACAGAGAAAAGGGTGGGTCTCTATGATCCAAGATGTAGAATTTATGGAAAACAACTTAAGACTTTTTTAATGATAAGTAGGATATATCAATTGTCCTAAACTCGTTGTAATCTTATTGTTAAGTCTCTCATGCTTGATTATTGTTTCACTATTTATTTCTTGCAACTTTGAGTTTGATTGATTATTCCTCTTATATTCCTCTCTCCTTTAAGATTTTTGTACTAATATTTATTAAGCTTTTACTGTTTGTTTAGATAAGAATTGAAATGCTTTAAAACTTTTTTTAACCCTTAATTAAAAAGCACTTCCAAAAAAAATGAAACACTTTCCATTACTACTAACATTAATGCATGTTCTATTATCCCACTTTATGTTCCCCAATGAAATCAATTGTTTTCTTCCCTAACTTAATATCTTTCTTGATGATCTATTTATTTGATACTTGAAGTTTTATTAATTCAATAAACATCTTATGCCAAACCAAATCTAAAGAACAAGACAAAACTCTATAAGCAATAAGAATTATACAAATATAAAATAGAAGGCACTCAATGACCCCATACATTAACAGGACCAGAGCAATAATTTCAATAACAAGAGAATGAGAAATTCCTTCATATTTTCTTATCCATTTTCTCTTCAGACGTGCCCTATCCTTATCTTCTTTTGTAAAATGCTGCGTACTTATGGTTGTGACTATCTTTCCTTGTTATGGGCTGTGGGTATATTTTATTCTACTTGCCCACTATATTCCCTCTAAAGTAGCAAACTATTTATGCCCTCAGAATACATGATGGAAAAGGAAATGCCTTATTGACCATGCTGCAGAAGAATCATGATCCAACAGATGGCAAAATCTCCTTATAAAGTTCTCTCTGTAGGCCATGGTGAAGGTCAAGCGTAAAGAGCAGCATAGTGCTCACTCAATTTATTCCCTCTTTCGAATCCACAAACAGTATAACCCCACATATCTTTCTTATCTATGATCATTTGTCAGTATATATCCTCTTCAATATCATTGAGTATTGTATTCTCTTTCATGGATATTGCATTTAAGGCAGAGTGTGTTAGACAGCCAAGAATGGCTTGCCCGCCTTATCAAATGAATGAATTATTTGAGCATGTGGGCAAACCATTCCCGGCTGCCCATCACATTTTTGCTTCTCAAGCTTATAATACATGAGGTGTTTGCAATGAGCTCTAATCATATTTTTCCACAATCCATTTTAAATCATGATTTATAGCAGAATTCTCGTGATTTATATTTATCATATTGTCAGCTTCTGATATGATATATGTTGGTTAATGTGTGTATATATAGGTTGTACTTGTGAGATAACTTTTTCTAATTCATTGAAGTTGAATGCAGACAGATGGCTATTAAGAAGGTTTTCTTACTATTGAAAATATGCTACGTTGTTTCTATTTAGTGTAAGGAGCTCTAGTTATTTTGAAATTTGTGATGTTAAGTCAATAGAGTTGAGTACTACTTTTAGTCTATAATGTTGTGTAAATTACAAATAATCAAAATCGCCACATCATATGAGATACTGAAAAGAGAGTCCACTCAAAGAAAACTTGGCAATTTGCTTTTCTTTTCGCTTTATTCTCAATGTTTTCGTCATCATTTGACTTAAAATTGGGCACATAAATCTTATTCCTGGGAATCTCATCCCAAAAGCTTACTCAACAGGAAACGCATCAGGCCAGATCACCATTTGAGAAAAAGAAAACGCTCATATCGCTTTTCATTCATATTATATGGCTTGACTACTGAAAAGGTGATGCCATCAACTTTGGTAAACACAGGAATACTGTGTCATCGAACAAATAATTCCGAAGAACTCCAAAACTGTACCATTAACTTTGAGAAACAGAAGAGTTCAAAAAATGCGCCATCAACTTTTATAAACCGGAAGAATTCCTTTCTATCGTAAATTTATTCGTCTTATCTTATAAATGGTCATCAGTTTCAATTAGTCCATACACACTCCATAATTAGTCCATACACACTCCATGTTTTGGTGGTACATTCCCCTTTCTTGCATGATTTTATAAGTGTGAAGTAGTTGAAATTTAATGTAGCAGAGCGTGCTATTATGCCAAGAATGATTTGCCCACTGCTAAAGTTTTGTTATTTGGGGGGATCATTCTTGGCAGAAGAACCTGTTTTGCTTGTTACTGACTATCCCACATAAGGAGGGTTTTAGATGTTTGAAAGTTATATCTTATTGATGATAGTCAAAATTACACGATAGTTTTATCTAATTGATTCACTCTAGTTTTGTCTGATAGTTGTACTCTTCTATATGAAGAGGGTCTGTTTGTATGAATTTGATCTCCCAAAATAATTTAATTCTTTATGACACAAGGAATATCTAAATACATTTGTCATACTTCATCTAATTTTACTAAGGAGAACAAGGTTAAATTATATATTAGGGTTTACAATTCTATTTTGTTTTTGTCTCATTTTACTTTTTATTATCTTAATTTTTCTCTTTCCATTTTACTTTTTATTATCTTAATTTTTCGCTTTCCATTCAAAGACTTGATATATGATACCTTCACACTAGACACATGATAGGTATCATAGAGAATACCGATGCCCCTTTGGTAGAGATTAAGTCTAACAACCTCCAAATTTTAATATTAGATCCACAACCTTTTTCTAACTTCTTATTTTTACTTTCTCTCTCCCTAATGCATAAAATATATTTTCATCTTTCTTTTAGTTTTAGTATAGTATTATAGTTGGGCTTTCTTAGATTTTTCTTTTATTTAGCTATCATTCATAGCTCTAGTGTTAGTCAATTAGGGTTACAAAAGTTGGAAATTCTTAATTAATTATAATTACTTACATATATAAATATGGAATGTAACAATAGTTTAGCCCTTCTTTTTTTTTTCTTTTCTTTCATTTTGTAAAACAATTAAATTATCTTATTGATTCTTCCTTCTAATTTTCATGTCTTATATTATATTTTTTCTTTATTAGGTGTACAAATTAGCAAGAATATATATTCTCTTTTCTCAGTCTTTTGGCTTCCCTATTGCTTGCTTAGTATACCTTCATTCATAACTCAACCATTCTTTCCATTTAACTAATCCTTATCCTTTTAGGACCCTCCTCTATCACAATCCTCATCTTAAGCTTTGCATCTATAGAATTCATTTTTCTTGTACCATTTCTTTCTTTCCATAGATAATATTGATCAAGAGGCCTAAATTGGCTGAAACCAATAATGTATGAAGAATATTTTACAGATTCAATAGACCAATAGTACTATTAGAGTAAAATGTATTAGTTTACTTAATTAATTAAATCATATTGATTTAATAATTAAGTCACCTTTTCTCTATTTCACTTAAGCTAAATTTAGGAAGCTAAACTTAAGAATATTAATAATTAATTTATTATTAATTATTAATTACTTTTAGGGTTTTCCCTTTTTAGGTTTGATCTCCTTTTATAAGGATTGATCCCTTTTGTAATTAATTAATATTATTATTATTATTGCATTCTTTTTCTCTAGGTTTTCAAAACAATCTTTGTGTTTTGTGAATCTTCCATTGTTGTGATAGGTTATTTGCATATAGGTGTTCACTAGTTTATGTGAGGTTGTATTTTCACAACTTTCACATGGTATCAAAGCTTCAGACCTGAGGCTTTCCTGTTCTTCAGATTGAGAGATTCTACCTATAGCAGGTGTTCTGTGCAATTTGGATTGATTTGGACCTCACCATTGAATCTGGAACGTGTCAAATAGTCAAGATTGACCTTTTATTTGTCAATTTTTTATTCACGACCCTAGATCTGTGAGGGTTTAAAGATTCGGGTTTTTTTTTAATCCAGTGGGCACTTGATTTTAGGAGCAATTTGGGCCCTAAAGGACTTCATGGTTGGCTTCAGGAGGCTAATACCATGAATCTTCAAATATAATTCGACTAATTTGGGCATTAGAGACTTTTGAGGCAATTTTTTTTCTTGTACAAGTCAATTTAGCTTAGGGCACACAAATCGAGGCAAAATATAGGGGTAGCTAAAAAATATGGGCACTTTGAGACAAAAAAAAGGTCACCATCATGCTTAGAAGACCCAAAAACCCCTAAATTGCTTGTCAAATTGTCAAAATCGGAGTTCAGAAAAAAAATTGGTGATTTTTTATTGGCACACTTTACGAGGCACAAAATCCATACGATCGTACTTGCACCTACGTCAATAATATTTTTTAAAAAAATCAACTCACTTCCATTTGAATTCAGAGGTGTTGTTTTCAGTCCCGAGCTTGTAACTTTTCACCAATTTCTCCATTTTTTGCGATTCCAGCAGCGTTGGGACAATGTTTCAGAGCTCTTCAAAACCATCAATGCACATTTTTTAGATTTTACTCCAGGTACATTTTATTCATTTTTTTGTGTTTTCACACTCTAGTGAATTACTTGGACATATGACATCGTGGAAACTTCGTGTTTGTGTGGGATGAGTCATTTTTTGGCTGTTCTTCATGTATTTCCAGTCTTATGTCTTTTTCTTACATTCTGAGCTTTCATTGTAAGCACTTATGATTTTGTAAATGCACTAAGATAAAGTGTCTCTGTATTGCACATCAATTTTGTGCCTTATTGCACTCGCACTATGATATAAAGTGTCATGGAGGTTTGATGTTTGCCTTCGGTTGTCTTCATACCTTTCTCATGCATGTGTGCCTTGGTTTGCACACCCTTTGTATTTGCTTGTACTTTCATGTCTGCATGGTCAGATGTTCTTGGTTCTTCTTCATACACTACATTATGGCTTTCAGATTCAATGTACCTATCATACCTCTCCCTTGTCAGCATTATGGGGGGGTTTCTACTGTTGGTGCTAATGCTTCCTTGGTTTTGTATTGGAGTGAGCTATGTATTCAGTATTTGTTCCAATGTACTAGGTAGATGCAGCAGCTAGTTACCCATGCATTTCCGTGAGATGGAATACTTACCATATGGACACTCTTGCATTGCTATTTTCTGGAGTCAACCTCCCATTTTTCATTTGATCAGTTCTTCAGACTGTTGGTACTTGTGCCATTTGTATCTTCAGGTTCCATATGTTTTGCCTGTGTTTGTCATCTGATTCAGATTCAAGTAGTGTCATTGAGGGAACTCATGTAGATTCATGTCTTCTTGATCTTGATCATCTTTTGTTTCAGAGGAGGTTCTTACTACAACATCTTAGCAACCATTCTACGACAGAGTTTGTAGCTTCTTCATGCTTCAGTAATTCTTCATGCTCGTCTTTTGTTCCTATCTTTTGGAACATTCTTGTTTCAAGACTTCTTAGTCCTTCACTTGAGCTGTCATCTCTTCTTGGAGAGGGTTTTTGTTCCCACGTGGTTTTCTCATTTTTCTCCATTTTATAGAGATTTCATTGTATTTAGGTACCTCATCAGGCCTTGTTGTCAAGAACCATTTTGGCTTTCATGCATCTAGTCCTTAGGTTTTTTTTAGCTTCTCCCTAACTTCATCTTAAGGGGGGATGTTATAGTAAAAGTTATTAGTTTACTTGATTAATTAAATCATATTATATAATAATTAAGTCACATTTTCTTTATTTCACTTAAGCTAAATTTAGGAAGCTAAACTAAGGAATATTAATAATTAATTTATTATTTAGTATTAATTGATTTTAGGGTTTTCCCTTTTTAGGTTTGATCTCCTTTTATAAGGATTGATCCCTTTTGTAATTAATTAATCTGATTATTATAATTGCATATTCTTGCTTTGGGTTTTCAAAGCAATCTTCGTGTTTTGTGAGTCTTCCATTGTTGTGATAGGTTATTTGCATACAGGTTCTGTGAGGTTGTATTCTACAACTTTTACAAATACTATAAACCTTGAGGTTTTCCTTGTCCCAAATAATATTTTTTATTATTTGTTTACTATCATCCTTACTAATGTTGTGGGTCTTGAACTCATGTAAAACATTAACATATTATCCATGTTCATGCCAACTCATATCACATATTTTGACTTATTAAGATTACTTCTGTAGATTCCATCCCTATTTCTCCTACCACCTTTCCCAATTCTTCTATGTATCATCTCCATCATCTATCACTCTTCCCTCTCATATTATCTGCCTTATACAACTGAGCCTCTCCAACTAATATGCAATCCTTCATTAAATTCCATCTAGTATTTTTTCATCCTATTTCAATATCCCCACTCCTCATTTTTTTATTTCTACATATCATCATACTTATTTTACTTCTTACACTAATGTATTAATGATCACTATATTAATTATTACAATAATTTTATGAAGCACCCACCTCCTATAATTTCTCCTAATTACACCTCCTCCATCTTACCCTATGTATAATATATAATCTTCTCTATCATTTCCTTTTTTATCATTCCCATCTCATTAATCCTCATACTATATTTCATCTAACCTTATTATATCTCATCTTCCACACCATTTCCAACTAATGCAACCAAAAATTAATTCTTTACTTGTCAATTATAGGGAGATAATCGTGAATATTTACCATAAACCTCTATCCTATGACATTCTAGATGATCCAAATTTCTCCTAATTTTAAAGTTCCCAAGCTTCCCTAAATGATGGAAAAGAAAATGATTCTAAACAATTTATAGCATTCTATTTTTTTTTGTGGATTATGTTTTTGATGGTCACATCCTTCATTGAACGAACATACCCTTGAATAGTTTTACTCTTTAGCCCATGCCAACAAAAACCATTAAGATAAAAAGCTATGAGTTATTTACTCATTATAAATTTTAAATCTCCCTTAAATATAACTTTACTAACCTCATCCATTATAAAAAAGGGCATCAATCAAAGATTAATGAATTTTTCCTCTAGTTTTAAATGATCTTATTCAAGATGCACTATCCTTCATAATACGTAAATCCAAGTATTTTGTATGGATAATGTCATTCCATCTATCCTAAGGAAGATGATGTTCTAAAAGTATAAAAAAAATTAGGACCATTTTGTAACTAGGTTTTATGAGACAAAGATGGACAAGGTTAAAAATAGTTCAATATGGAAAGTTATATCTACTATACCAATAAACTCTAAGAAAGTTTCTAAATCTTACCATTAAATATATTTTAAACCAAATGTAACACAAGAAAAAATTTCAACATGGTTACAAGAGCTAATTGTACCACCATCTACCACTCCATTACTTTATCCTTCACCTTCTTCCACCATCAATGTTATTTCTATTTTAACATGACCTTTTTTATCAATTAACTAGGCTTTTGAAACCATATCAATCAATTATGAATCAATCTATTTTTATAAACCTTATTCATCTTATTTCAATCCATGATGTAGAGGTGGGTATATGCTTAGGAAGGTCTACAACTGAGTTTTACAAATCAACAAATTTGATGCACAATTAGGGAGATCTTTCTCCCAACTCACCTACCAAACCAAACCTCCTTGATCTAAGCGAAAAGGACTCAAAATAGTGAATACATTCAAATGGTTTAGGAATTAAAAGGCAAACATCAAAAAAATATTATTAAACCCAACCAAATGTGTTACAAGAATTGGTTATGGCTTCTAGCATGTAGAATGAAAGGCCACTTCACAACCACCCCAAATTCTCTAGTAGCCCTCCCTTTTAGGATTGTCATGAATATCTTTTAATATATGACCGATATCAATAATATGAAATGAATTTTAGATACCCTTTTTGGATTGATAAAACATATCTCAAAATGGCCCTAGGTTGTTTTAGAGTGTATGTATCAAAACTTGACTTCCATCACCGCACTAAAGCCCGAATTAGCCCTATTTTACAAAGAAAGTACCCTATTATTGCTCTCCATAATTAAAAAAATGGTATGGAAAGGTGGTAAACATAACCAAACAGATAAATATATAGTTTTGGGTTCCCAAGTTTCAGGTTTTCATCAAACTCACACAAACCCTCACTCACTTGGCCTAACACATAGAGATGTTAGGCATTCATTGCTCCAAAACCACATCAAACTTTATTTCTTTCAAAAATGAAGAAAAACACATTTTAATAAACCCCTTTCCTACCATTCCACCAATTTTTATGAATAGCCCTCAGTGGAATGGGGATACTTTTACATTTCTCTTATCAAACCTTTGAAACTAGGGTTTCAGGACAGGTTTAAGAAAAACATTCACAAAATGATCAAAACTTAATGGAATCTTAATAAATTGGTATCTACGTAAATTTAATTCAACAAGATTTCAGATTGTACCATTTTAAAGCCATTATTTGTCTATATGGAGAAGTACTAGACATTTTTGCAGCAAATTACATAGAAATTGCATGAAACAAATCTTAAAATTTTATTATTTCTTCTTCTCTTAGAAAATCAAAAACCAAAAACCAAGCCTTTAGAAAAATGAGGATATTTTAAATTCCTTACATCCATATCCAATGGTTCCCAACTGAATTTTGAAAAGGGATAACCATCGGGACATAATTGCACATGTTGACAACTTTTACAAGTCTTGACAACTTTTGTCAAACTTGCCAAAATGACTCAAAAACTTCTATACTCCCCATAGACATGTTTAAATAGACTTACAAGATCTTATTACATCAATTTCGCCTATGTTGGCCACACTTGAAATTTTTTGACTAGGATTGACCACCTTAGGCCCATATTGATCTGCATATGATGATTGGCTTAAAAGCCTTACAAACTTGATTGTATGACCTTGAAAATGGAACTCTATTTATTCAAATTGGTCCTAGGAACCTTATTTTTCTGTCAAAAAACACAAAAAAGAAACCATTACAATAAAGCCTTCATGCAACATAAGAATGACTAGGTACTCTTGCACCAATCCATCATATTGATACTTCTCTTCATGTACCCTAAAACTATTAATCTGGTTCCTTTTCCTAATACCATAAATTCCATGGAATAACTACTCAGAGATGTATGGGCCTCAGATATTAAAATTATCCTTATTCATATAGATGACATAAATGATAAAGGGAACCCTTCCATGGATCCAGGTCAAACCAAAACCTACAAATCTTAACCAATCCTTTTCTCCTCCATTTAAACAATGTTGTGCAATTTGATACTCCAATTATTTTTTAAATAGAATATCTTCTTTTGATATCATCATTCATTCTACCACCACCATCATGGAAACCCCCTAAATATTTATAAATCTTTATTTTGATTATAATATAAAATAGTCATGTAGGATTTTACTTCAAGATCTTCTACGAAACCTTAGTATGTTATATTTAGATAATATACAATTTTTAATAATCATAATAAAAAACCCATTATACATCAATCTTGTTAGCAATGATAAGTATGGGAAGGAGTTTTGATTTAATGTCTTATTTTCTACTTCAATATTATCATATATTAATACCTTTTCAGAATGCATACCTACCAAGAATCATATCCTACACTTGGGACATCATTGAAATGCTATAATAGAGCATACATCAAGACACCATGTAACATAATTATAATTATAGATATTGGTCCTAAAACTACCCACATTCTTTCACATATTTTGCTTCCTTTTAACCACTTTCATATACCTCCTAGAAGGAATTGGTTAGATGATTGCCAATTTTTTCCTTCTATTCTTCACCAATGCATAAAATTCATCCATGAAGACTTTTTTATCATCATCCTTTTTTACATGTTGTTGAAAGAGAGGCCCAAGGTGTAAGAAAAATATTAAATCAGCCAAAAATATATTTAATTTACTTTATTGGTCTAATTTATAGTTTTATATTTTCATTCTAGTCATTAATATCCTCTATAGATCCTACCACATATCACTATATTATGCCTCATGCTAGGGAGAAAATTTCTATATACTAATATATGTACATCATATTCAATTTCTAAAAGATTTTATTCGTGAAATAGGAATGATTTGGTTCCTAATACTTTTTTAGGCTCAAAGCATATTATTGGATGATAATAAAACAAATATTAAGGGGAATTGGAACTAGGATTTTGATGGTGTGAACCACTTTAATATTCAATAGGAATTAAGATTTACGTCACCTTGTGGCTAACTTGTTCATTACTAAGGATTAAGTTTTATATACAAATATTATGTCTAACCATTTCATAGAAATTAAATTAGGAGAGAGATTAGATATTAAATTTTGATAAGTGTCTTGTAACTAAATTTGAATCTCTTAATTTACATATTCATAACTAGAAATTTATGGCCAAGCATGTTGTAATCCTTTTTTCTATAAATTTTAATACATTCGTGATTGAGAATCAATAAAGTTCATATTATTATATTTTCTATTTCTTTGAAGTTTCATTGTGCAGATGTGTGTTGTAACATTTGGATGTATGAATGGATAATCATTCTTTATATCATTTATCAATGAATATATCTAGCACTATTACAATATAATTTTGGAACTCTAAGAAGAGAGGCAAAGTGAGAAATATATGGTATCCGAAACATTTTACTTGAGAACAAATTTCTAAATTGAAGCAATCTATTAGAAGCTTGATATTATAACACCATAGTTAACATAATTTTTCCAAAGTCCATGTTCTATTTGAAAGAATGTGCATGTCTAGGATATTTTATATGGAATGGATAGTACATATGTAATTGGTAGTTTTCCATAGTACATTTAAAACCAAATGTGCATGCTATTGTATTGATATTTTATACGACACTCAATAATACATCATTTGGAAGAGGAAAATGAATAATCATATAATGGACATAGTTTTAAAAATAATAGAAGAGGAACCAATAAGAGGACTTGGGAACAAGGGAGAAATGTGAGGAAGAGGGATTCATAGGGAGAAGAAAATTAAGTTTAAGGGAAAAAATCAACAAGGATAGAAGGAGGTAACTAGAAATTGCTTTAAAAAATGAATAAATATAAATGAGTAAATAAAGAGTATGAAATAAAAGGTAAACATGATAGAGAGAAAAAAAGAAATATAAATTTATATAACTCTAGTTTATCATTATTGAATAGTTTTATGTGCATATTTATTTAGATATACTAATATCCATGTTTAATTATAATAGAATATGTATCTCTACACACTTATAGGAAACCATGAAACTAAATCAATAAGAATTAGTATATTTATGTCAACATATGAATACATACAAAAATATGACTATAATAAACAAATATACCTATATGCAAGAATGTATCTATGGATGAAGGTTCAACGAGAAATAAAATATGGTAGAAAAGAATGAGAAAAAACAAGAAATTGGGAGAAATATTAGACAATAAAAACATGAAAATAAGAAAGAATAATAATGAAAATCTATAACTAGATGGACAATATAAATATATAAATAAATGTAAACATATGAATATTATTCAATTTACAACATAGGAGTGTTGAAAGTAAACTTGAAGGATATTATAGAACATACATTCTTGTGAATTTGGATGTTAATGTTTTTGGGGATTTCAAACGGGGTGGATAATGATTATGAGGAAGAATTTTGTGAGGCCATGAAAAATTCTATTGGAACTTGGTAAGTGCATAGGCTACCACAATGTCTTTGATAGTGTGTTATATATCTCAATTATATCCCTACTCTCCTCAATTTCCAGCATAGTTTTTGCTTCGTGAGGATATGAATGGAATTCAAATCTAAGTGAAAATTTAAATGAATTGTATTTTAAAGCACCCCCACTCAATATTTTAGAACTAGGGAAAGTTGTACAAATGCTTGAAGTTGTTTGGAAATGTCCATTATATCTAATTCCTAGTGGATCTTGTATTCAAAGGCACCACGTGTTGTGGCAAGCCGTAATGTATATAGAATATATTGTAAAGTTTCTTTCTTATGTCTAAAAATGAAGTATATATCTTCTTGTGAAACATTTAGTGATATTTCTTTTTATTAGAGTCATTTTCTAGATTCTTTTGGAGATAGGTCAAATGGATGAGCATAAAATGGTTGTTTATAGATGTAAAAAATATAAAATGGTGAATATAGAAATATCATTTTATTAGCTTTTGGAGAGGCTATAATAATAGATTTTTATATTTTCTGAAAAATAGAATTGATAAATTTCATTTACTAGCATTGGGTCCTTATTACTTTTTTCAACTCCTAAATAACTAAGAAAGTATTTCTAACAAAATAATATTATAATTTAAAAAATAAAATCATTATTGAATTAATAACTTATGTATATAAGTGCCAGTAGTATAGCATAGTTGAATTGAGGTTGCACTATAGTCATAAATTACTTCAAGCCCATATTGATAGAGAAGTAAATCATCTTTGCATTGACTTCCTCAAGTTTACTTTTTGAAAACATATTGTTCCTAAAATGCATATTGAAAAATGGTCATAAAATTAAATATGAGTGCTATTTTATATAGTTATAAAATGACTTAAAATTTTAAAATACTTAATAAAAAATATTAGTTAATTTTTTTCTTTATCTTTTTCTTGAATCAAGGATATTGTGTCTAAATTTGTTTGGGTGAGTTGTTTTTAATTGGAAAGTTTAGGATTCTCTTTAATAGGTGGGCTTCAAGATTTGATCTTGTGAATGAATGCATTGAAACTAATACATTCATCATCTTTGAAATGTTGGGATCATCTTTGAAATGTTGGGAAGATGAGGTCCTAAATATATTGTTTATCTAGTTAGTCAATTCATTTGTTTTGATCTAGTGACCATTTTTAGAAATTATTTTTGTTTGCTAACTCTTTGTGTATGTTGTTGTTAATAAGGTGCCTTCTTCTATAACCTTATCCTTTAAACTAGGTGATGTTAGGGTTTAGGTAGACTAGAGATATGAATAATATTAAATATAATGTAGAATAAATGAAAAAAAAACAATCCATAATAACACACAAATATAACATGGTTCACTCAATGCAGAGTACATCCATAAAAAATAGTTGTCCACAATTCTTTTATTATCTATCAAAGAGAAAATTATAATTTAATGATATTTCACATTCTATAGCCACTTATTTATCAAACCTTTTAGTGGTTTATAAAAAAAATTTACATACAAAAATAATAGTCAAATGATTGGGTGCAATGTATTGTATATAAGAACTACATTGTTTTGTACCAAAAAATAACATGACTAGCCATTCCACCTTTCAAGGCATGGGTGGCCCTTCTTGTTATGTTGTTTGTAGGTTTCTTCACCAGTAAAAAGTTTAGGGATGCCTTTGAAAACCCTATGGGATGTTTAGTTCTAGCTTATTCTATGATGTTTGGTTGCTTGGAATGGCTAGGTTTCTCCATCTTTTGTTCTTCATCTTTTTTTGTGGGAAGATGGAGAGTGGAATGCCTTTCAAAGTCCAATGGTTGTTGCAGGTTACCTTGGCTTCTTCTTTGTAAGTGCAAGGGCATGCCCATAAGATGACCTGGGTGCTCCTAAAACCCTATGTTCTTGATTAGATAATTTTGGTTTTGTGGGAACTGTTCTTGATTAGATAATTTTGGTTTTACAGGAACCCTATTCCCACCAATTCACTACTCTAGTCAAAAGCGTGTTTCAAAAAGGGAATACCTTTTTTGGTTTTTTTCCCTTCTAACGGTCTCACTTCTTCTTTTATTTAATCAAAACATGAGATCTAATTATACTAGGGGGAACATTTATCCGATGGTGCTTGATCATACTTAGGGTGATGTAGTGTAAATTCTAGTTACTTCTACTATGAGGGATGATTTTCGTAGATTGTAGGGAACTGATTTCTAGCAACAAGGATAGGAGGGCAGAGCTTCATATTGAAAATATTTATATCCCCTCTTCCATGCTCTGTATAATGATTTAGCTTTAAGCCTCCTTGATTGCAAATATCTAATTTTTTCTTGTTCTTTCTAAAACGGTTCTTGTATGTGTTGTTTATTCCTAACTACTTTTGTTCTCATATTATGAACTATTTGTTGTTGTGTTGCGGTCTACATGCTACTTGTTTCTTTGTTGATTGATTAGATTGTATTTATGTTTTTTTATCTTTTCAAAAAGAAACTTGTTCCCATTTTAGTCTTCGCTCATGAGTATTTTGAATCTATTTCTTTATTCTCTATCCAAAGCATGGCAACAAGGTAATATTCCCATGTTATCAATTGACTGTTTATGATATGTAAGTCTTCCGATAAAATCGGTGCAACTATTCCTCTCCACGCTTGCCTGACCCTTATCTTTTATCATTTTTTCTTTCATCTGTTTCCTACCATACTTATTCCTCTTTTCAAATGGAATCCTCTAAATAGTTCAACACTTTTATCTGATGATACTCATTCAATGGACTTTTTATTATTCTCAGAGAAGAAAATGAAGGAACAGAAATATGCCTTGGGTGACCATTGCTATATCAACAAACGGAATTGTAACAGGTGTTGAATCGTGGGCCCATATAATAATGGGCTCACTTTTACCGTCATTCCTGAGCTCAAATTATTCCTCCTATCATATCATGCACTGTAACATTATACTATATATAGTTTGTATTCTTCCATGTCAATATATTGCAGTCTCTTCTCTGATGGCTAAGAATATATGTAATTGTATATAGAAGGAAAGGAAGGATTCGGCCAAATAAATATTTTGATCTAAGTTGGAGTGTGTTTGATAGCCAAGAATGACTTGCCCACAGGAAGCCATTCTCGGCTATCCATCACACTTTGCTTCACAGGGTGACATAGTGAGGACTTGGGAATAGTTATTTATTATTATTATTACTTTAGCTTTAATGTGTTATTTTGCAATTCTCTATTTTTCATCATTAGTTCATTTTGTGAGTGGTTTCATATATGCATTTGGATTGTTAAGATTTACAAGAATGTTTGTTGAACAATTATGTATTTTTCAATTAATGTTTTAGATTGTGTTCAACAATACACCAACCCTTCTTATAGGGTTATCATGAATTCTGAGGCGATGAAGAAATTTTCCAAATCAGAGCTTGCAGATGATAAAAGATTTCCTGTCAAAGCGAATTCACAAAGTTGAATTTGGGGGTGAGGAGCCTATGTATTTGAATCTGTAATACAAGTCATTTTAATCTGTAAATTTCAGAGCTATGTATATTACAGTGTTTTTTCATAACTCGTTCGGAAAACTGAATTTTGTGCAAAAATATTTGTGGATTTTTTAATTGATTATTTAACAATTTTTAAAATAAATATTTTTTAATATTTGTTATTAAAATTTGCAAGTAAAAATTTAATTGTAAAGATATTATTTTAATGCTTTACTTCCAGTCATCTGACAACCACTCGGAAGTCTATTCATTCAGTATATTAGTGTGCTTTCTTCAATTAAATTCCATGGTGAGAGGGAGGGTTGAACTGCAATGTCAAATGATAGATCTTTCTCATACAAAAGATCTTTCAAGCTTCTTTCTCCTAGGGGAATGTGATTCTTTTTCTTATTTTTCTTTGATTAATGAATCTTTTTCCTAAATATAAAAGGGAGCACTTTTTTAAAGGTTCTAAAGCTAATGATTCTTTGTTTTAGTCATTGTTTGAAAATTGAAGTTTGAGTGGTGATGGAAAGAAAAACAATTCTTTCAATTATAGATATTAAAACAAAAGGTAATATATGATTCTCCATTCTTGTGCTAATTTTTAGTCTAGTAAAAAGTGTTCTATAATTTTAATTACTCTTTATATTTTCAATTTGGGAATCTATGAATGATATGAGATTTCCACAATCCATGTTGTAATTCTCTTAATTTTCTTATTTTTTCTGGATTCAATTGTATATGCAATTTTTGTATCATCTAATCTAAAAAGAAAAAAAAGAAAAAACAAATAAAAAACAAATTGCATACACAATCTAATCCAAAAAAAATTAAGGGAATCTATGAATGGTTTACCTTATTAATAAAAAACAATTCTTATTTTTAGATTTTATGTTTTTTTGTTTAATAGGAGAGAGTTCATAATCTTGCTTTAACACTAGCTACTTGGCTGCTAATTATTTGAACTACAACATAAATTGATAGATATTTCTTAGGATGAGGATGATCTCTTAGAGGTTCCTTTTGATAGTTCATTTTCTCTTTCTTTAGTTTTCTTTTCACCTTCCACTAACAATATGTCTCGAGCTTCTCATTCTAAGATGAATTTAATTTCCTCACTTAATTATTTTTTGAGTGATGAGTCTTCTCATTCTATAAATGTTAAATGGAGTACCCCTCTTAAATTTTTTTGGTCAAGGATTCCTTCTTTAAAATCACTTCTGTAAAATATTGTAGCTTGGAGAATAGTGGAAAGAAAAAAGAACTCCTTTAGCTATATGAATTAAGCAAAAAAAAAAAAATGATTTTTCACTCTCCCTAATTCTCTAAATTTGGATTTACATTGTTCTAATTAGATAAAACCAAAGAGGCCCAGACCATTATATAATAACTAAAGCAAAGAAACCATTGATCTTACAAGAAGTGGAAGCCCCAAACTAGAGAACTAGTTGATAAAAAGGAACAAACCTAGTTGAGGACCATATCTCAGCACCAAAAAACCAAACAAAAGACTAAACTAAAAGATGATATAAACAAAAAAGAACAATACCACCCCCCAATTGAAGACACCAACCAATGGTCAACCTAGTTGGTGTCTTTTCAATTTTTTTGTCCTAGTTAATCAATTTCACTTTCTTAGACAAGGAGAGCCTTTTGTTTGAACCTAATCTTGACAAAATAGTAGGGGACTCTAGAATAGCTTTAACCCTTAACACCGATGGCTCCATTGTAGTTGCAGGAGACAAATCCATGTGTCATTTCCTTTTAGCATGCCTCCTATCAATTTCCTCCTGACTGGCTTGGAGAGTCATAGTGTTTTTTCCTTTACATTTCATTATTCAAGGACATCATCTCCTTCATCTTCCTTTTGAGGGTCACCTAGTTGTCCTAAAGCTCCTCAATTACCTTCACCATGTTCCTCCTATCATCCTTCTAGTCCACCTTATCACTTACCTCCTTCATTTTCTCCTCCAACCCTTCCCACTTCTCTAGTTTACCTACCAAGTCATTAGCCACCACTTAGATCCTTTGATCATTTTCATCCATTTCCCAACTAGACTATTTGATATCCACATCGAAAAGGGCCTCAATATTGTTAATTTTATTCTTTCCCACATTCAATTGGTCTAAGAGCTAGCAGATTTTAGCTTTTTGTCTATTGTAGGCATCACAAAGTCCGTTGACCTTTTTTGTAAGGACTAGTAAATCCCATTTCTATAGGGAATTAAAAAGAGAGTTGGAAGGAGAACCAAATGATGGGGTAGAAGGGGCAATAGAATTACCAATTGGGTTGTCTAGAGTCCCCTCTAACCCAATATACCAAGAGGAAGTCGAGTCCTAAGAAACATTCTCCTATACCTCTAGCTCTTCTATAATGTATTCAATAATGGGAGGGGTCAAGGAGTTATTGCTTTTAGCTGACCCACTAGGGTTAACCCAAGTATGGGCCGCTTTGAGCTGAGGTCTAGAAATGATGGCTCTACTCCCTTGGTTTTCCAAAAATTTGACAACCAAGGTGGGATTAGGGAGAGGACTAGAGGGGTTAAAAGTAGGCCCACTATTGGGGGTCATGTTCAGATGAAAATTATATAGATACATGATAAGCTCCTATTGCAAGGTAAGGACATTTTTAGCTTTGGAAATTACCATAGATTAGGATTTAGATGAAAAAATCTAGTAAGGGAAATTTATCTTCACACCATACTTGAGGTGGTTGAGCATAGGGAAGAGCTAGGAGTGGAACCATTTGAATCTCTTATCCAAAGTGATGTACTTCATAAGGAGAAGCATGACCTCTTTTTTAAAACCTGACAAATCATCTCTTTTGAATCCATTCTATAAGTCAACCACCTTGTCCCCTGACTTCAAGAGCCTCATAAAATATGCTTTATATTTCCTCTTAGGTTTCTTGGGGGAGGTCATTCCTTCCATAATAAGACCAATTTTGACTACAATTGTTTGCATAGATACCATAAACACCACACCACTCCCTATTTCAAATTCACCCTCATTCAAAGATTGGGTTAACTGCTTAGATAAAGAAGAGTTGAAGCCCTTCATACCCTCAATATATGGCACCAAATTACCTTTCATAACCTTTTTCCAAAGAGCTTCATTTTATTTGAAATTTTTGCATTTGTTTGGCTTAGTTTCAGTGAAATATCCACCCATGGTACCTTTCTTAGAGAAACCAATAACAGGGGTTGATAAGGGGTTGCTAAAACTAGGTTTGGGAAATGTAGCTTTCACTAGATTTAACAAAGTTACTCCACATCAATATATGAAAAGGCAATTTTTAACTCTTTAAGTATCATTGGGACTAATGTATGCTTGTATTGTGGCACAAATGTCGTCAGGAAACTCGAGCTACACCATCCATATTTTGAGCTTGTTAGAGAAGGAACCAAGGTTCATCAACCTGTTTCTAGTCTTGTTTTCTTCCCTAAGTGTATGTTGTATCCTTATGTGGGAAAATGTGTTTGGATTAGGGTATCTCGACCTTTGTAAATCCTAACATTGAATTTTCATTTTATTTATTATTTGCCTACAAATGTCTAGTCATCTAGTGGGACCCACAAGCTTGGTGAAATCCTACTTGGTGATGATTGTATGACACAATTGTTTCACATGTAGAGGTAGGATTCCCACTTTGAGGATCTTACCAATTGTCAACCTATGACAAATTTATGACATATTAGACAAGTGGAAGGAGATACCTTTTGCATGGAGAGGGTGGGTGCCCATGTTGGGTTATGATGAGTTGTAAGAGAATAAGCTAATATTAGTCATTTATGATAGATTCTCTTACAGTTGCAAGTGTTGTAAGTTATGATGTTTGTAAGATGCGTAAGAGCATCTACAATACCTCCAAATAGCAAATTTTGGGTGTCCAACTTAGGAGATTTGAATCAGGAGTCATTCAGAGATGTACATGTATCATTTGCATGCTTTTTGGTGATCGAAAAATAGGGCCAAATTCATTGCACAACCCCACGTTCTTCCTGCATCTAGAAGCTTCCTTCTTTGATGTATTTCTCTATAAAAGGTGTCCTTGGAGAGTATTACTTATGTTAAGTTTGTAGGTGAAGTGTTAAGCTACCGATTTTAATCCAGATTGTGCATTGTACTTGTAGACTCTTGTTGAAGAAACTAATTGTTGATATTGTATTATAATAATTTGATGGCTACAATACAAAGTATTGTTCTTTTAGAGTGTGGGGTCTTTCAGCCAAAAGTATTTTCCCCTCGAGATATCTTATTTTCATTGTTTTAATCTTCGTGCATGTTTTTATCTAGTTGTGAATGTGTTTATGAATCTATAATAGAATATTTGTAAAGAAATTTGCAATATCTCCCCCACTAGAATAGTGTTAGGAAGTGTTCTCCGCACCTTAGCGTCCTTTCAAAAGGTGGCTATGACCCCTTGGTATTTTTAATAAGATCCATCAAAATCTAACTTGGCTTAGCATTTCCTTGAAACATCATGATGATGTTTTTGGAATCACCCTCAATTATGAATTTTTGGTAACTCCTATCCTTGGCAATGGAAATACCATAGAAATTATTTGCCACTTCTGCCATGTTGGAGGTTTGAATGCCTAGGTTTGGTGTGTAGGCCAACAAGATTCTCCAACCGAGATCTTTGATGACCCCACCCCCCACCCACTTGACATGGATTCCCTTTAGAAGACCCATCAAAATTATTTTTTAACAATCCAATGTCGGGGGGAACCAATTTTGGTTTGAATTTTTAATAGAAAATAATTGTTAATTTTGTGCTTTGATTTTTATATGATTAGAGAGGACCAATAATCTCTCTTTTATAAAAAAAAATATTATAATGTGTACACTAATTTAAACTTTAAAAAATTAGAAGGTGGAAATAATGGGAAAAGTCCCAATCAAGAGAGAAGTGGTCTATGATTATATTTTGAAATTAAGGATAGACCGAGGACAACAATTGGAAATGAATTATCATTCATCTATGAGGTTCTTTAGAATCAATTAAGTTATTGGTTGTCTTTTATATTATATATGCAATATGTACTTTTTGGGAGAGAAGATATTTTTGAAATTTCATTACTATGTAGATTTAATAATTAATATGTATTATGATAGGGCCTAAATTTGATGATTGACCTTGTCTATCAAGTCAATATTTTGTGAGGTTTATTTGTTAGAATAGTTATCATTGATGTCAAAGGTAAGATTTCAAAGTATATTATTCAAATGTTGTAATTGATGTCAAAGGTATTGGAAGTTATAATAGTTGCCAAAGGTCAGAATGTATGGATGAGATTGCTATAAGTATTGCCAGTGATGTCAAAGTAACACAATAATAGTTTACTATACATTCTCATTAAAGAAAGCTAGTGAAATGAGAAAACAAACATAGAGATACACATATGTTTAAATTAAAGATTTAAACATAATAAACAAGACATTGAGAAGCATATTGGAGAAAAAGTAAAGGTTCTTTATTAATTACATTTACATATTATCCATATTCCTAGCCAGCCATACATGGAAAGATGTAGGTCAATTGATAAATTCTCACAATCAAAATCAAATTCCCCAATGCTGGCTTATGTTTATTTTAAACAAATTAAATATCATGAGGATGTGAACTCTACTAAAAAATGTCTTGATCATGATTAGGGTTCTTGACATTTCACCCCTCATAGACTAATTAATTTTAAGATTGACCCACCTCATCCTAACATATCAACAATCAATAAGGATATACATTTCTAAAAAATTATCAAATCTCTCTTTTGATGTAAATTATATTGTTGATTGTCCTTCAAAATGCAATCAAACTCATCATGTGGACAAGGTTAGTAATTGTTAGAGTAATTAGGATATTACCTAATTAAGTATCTAATTAGGTTCATTATTACTTTATTCACTTAAGATAAACTTAGGATTTATTTTTCCTCTTAATAGATTAGGCCAATAATAGCTTTTTTTTTCATTGAATATGATGTGGGCATTTAGTACTAGCTAATTTAATATTTCTCTAGGTTTTAGATCTAAGGATGCATTCATCATTCTATAAGGATTTCATTCATTCATCATAATCATAATCTTATATGTATAATACAATTCTCAAGTTGCTGATAAAATCTATCTTGCTTGATCTCTATTCATGATAGGTATTTTTATTACATGTGATTGTTGGTCTTGTGGGGTTAAAAAAATAACTCCAACTTGATACCAAAGTTTCAAATTTGCTAGGTTCCTATTTAATTTCAGAGATCCAACCTTCTATAATTTTTTCAAGTGCACATTGGGCTGAAATGGATATTGGCATCATGTTTAGAGCATCCTAAAACCTATACATCAATTATAGTTTCATCAAAATATGAGCACTTGACATTTTGTTTTTTTTTATGAAGGCATGAGAATTGAGGCAAGATCTAGGGGTCAAAAATGTATATGCATCATGGAGAAAAGTGGACCTCACCATCACACTTCCAACAGCCAAAAACCTTAGGATTTCCTATCAATTCACAAAATTTGGAAAACTTGAAATAGAGACAAAATTTTTTAGGTAGGACACAATCCCATAAAACCATATTTAGAGTAATGAGGATATTGATCACTTAATTATCTAATTAGGTCTATATTACTTTATTCACTTGAGCTAAACTTAAGAGTTCACCTTTCTTTTATTAGATTATATTAATATTAGCTCATGTTGTCTCATTTGTTATGATGTAGACACTTGGCACTAGCTAATTTAATCTTTTCCTACTATTTAGATCTAGATTTGCATTCATCCTTTATATAAGAATTTATTCACTCATTGAATCAAATATCTTTTGTGTATCAATATAGTTATCAGCTTTATGAGAAAATATATCTTGCTTGATCTTCATTTGTGATAACTGCAACAGGATGTTAACCTACAAGATCTCTCTTAGAAAAAAAAATATTTTACTTCTCCATTTTGAATCACTTTTGTCACAATACCCAACTTATGAATTTATTTTATTTTAGTTTTTATGCCCTAAATACTTTTTTCTCGAGGTTAATCGTGGTGTGTATTCTCCCATTATAGAAATATCTCACTATCATTGTAGTTAACCATGCACTAAACTTGAACCCTCCACTTTCCAATCCCCTCTGGGAATGAGGCTTGCTTCATCTCTTGGTAAGCATAACTCTACGTTGAGAATGAAACTTTCACATATTCAACGGAATTGTGTGTCTAATAGTAAGAAAGGTAAAGAAAAGGATAATTAAAATTGGGGATCTAAATGATAATTTTTGTGTTGTGTACGTTAATGGATTGTTCTTAGGGACATCCTCTAGGCCTTAAAAATATAAAAATCATCAACCGTAGCAATGGTGACGGAGCCTCTATGGTAGGAATTTCGAGTGATAATGTATGCAACCTATAAAGGAAGTTAATGCTTGTCACAATACCTTAAAATAGTTTTTTTTAAATTTAATAGGTTAAACAGCAATATCATCCGACTTAACCAAGGTTTTAATGGTGGTCCACTATTTTTGAAGAGATATGCAAATTGAAGGAGGTAATGATAAATAAGATGAGAAATTCAATACTATGAAGGAGGTATTATACAAAATTGTGCAACTAGAAATTAAAGTATGACATGATGGTATTAAATTGCAGCCTTCTATAGAGTAGGTGGGCTCTAGTTATAGGATCCATAATCGATAGACGAAAGAGAAAAGGTTGGTTCCCCATGGTCCAAGATGTGGATTTTTTTTGAAAAACACTGAGTTTCTTAAGGATAATAAGAATTACCCATTGTTCTAAACTCATTATAATCTTGTTGTTCAATTCTATCATGCTTGATTGTTGTTTGACTATTTTATTTTTTTTCTACTTTGTGTTTGCTTTATTGTTCCTATTGTATCCTTCTCTCCTTTGAGAATTTGTTTTACTGAGTTTTAATTATTTAAATAAAAAATCAAGACCCTCTATTAAAATTCAATTTTATCTTTTAATTAAAAATACTTCTACATAAGCTTTCTCTAGAACACTTTCAGATAGTAATGACATTATTTCATTTTCTATTATCCCATTTCATCTCCCATTAAATTCAACTTTCTTTCCCTAATTTAATATCTTTCACGGTGACAGTTGAAGTTTTATAAATTCAATAAACATCTATACCAGACCAAATCTAAACAACTTAAACAAAATTGTTTATCTTGCAATGAGAATTATACAAGATCAATAATTTCAATAGTTTCACTAACAACAGAATAAGAAATTCCTTCAAATTTTCTTATCCAATATCTCTTGAGCCATGCTTTATCCTTATCTTCTTTTGCCATATGCTGCGTAATCATGTTTGTGACTATCCTTGCTTGTAAAGGGCTGTGGGTATCTTTTATTCTACTTCCCATTTATATTCCCTCTAAACTAGCAAGTCATTTATGCCCTCAGAATACATGATGGAAAAGGAAATGCCTTATTGACCATGCTGCAGAAGAATAATGTTCCATCAGATGGCAAAATCTCCTTATAAAGGTCTGCATAAAGACTTAAAAGAGCCAGATATTGATCACTTCAAATTATTCCCTATGTCGAATCCCCAAACAGTGTGACCCCACATATACTTCTTATCAATGATCATCTGTCACTCTATATATATATATATGCTGAGGTGTTTGCAACTTTGCAATGAATGATCATATTTTTCCACAATCCACTCTAAATCATGATTTATAGCAGAATTTCTGTGATTTATATTTATCATATAGTCAGCTTCTGATTTATATTTATCGTAACTAAATAACTACATATAGCCACTAAAAGATTCCCATAAACTCATCCCCACTATAATATAGAATTGTTACATCATATCAAATACTGGAAAGAGAGGCCACCCACTTCGCTTTTCTTTTCCATTTATTGGCAATGTTTTTGTCATCCTTCGACTTAAATTTGCGCATATAAAACTTATTCCTGGGAATCTCATTCTAAAAGCTTACTGGACAGGAAAGACATCAGATCAGATTACCATTTGAAAAAAGAAAACGCTTTTCATTGAGATTATTTGGCTTCACTGATGAAAAGGTGATGCCATCAACTTTGGTAAACAAAGGAGTATACTGTCATGGAACAAATAATTCCAAATAATTCAAGAACTATTCCATCAACTTTGAGAAACAGAAGAATTCCATAATTGTGCCATCAACATTGAAAAACAGAAAGAATCCCTTTTTATCTTAAACGTATTCCTCTATCATTATGATGGTCATCAGTTTCAATTAATCGATAGATATTCCATGTTTTGGTGGTACATTCCCTTTCTTGCATGATTTTATAGGTGTGAAAAATGATTTGCCCACTGCTACCGTTTTGTCATTTGGGATCATTCTTGGCAGGAGAAACTGTTTTACTTGTTACACAAGATCTCTCACATGAGGAGGGCTTTAGATGTTTAAATGTTTGAATTTTATATTTTATTGAACATAGTTAAAACTATAAGATAGTTTTATCTAATAGATATACTCTAGTTTAGTCTGATAGTTCTACTCTTTCTTGAAAACTTATACATGAAGAGGGCTTGTTTGTATGAATTTGATCTTCGTAAGATAATTTAATTCTTTATGACACAAGGAATATTTGAAGTCATTTGTCACAAATCAAATCACGGGACCTTCACGGGACCTTCATATTTTTTAAGGAAAATGTCATTTCTCTATTTTATCCATTTAAATCCTTTATAGCTTCTAATTTTACTATGTAGAACAAGGTTAAATTTATATATTAAGGTTTACAATTCTAGTTAATTTTGTCTAATTTTACCTTTTTATTATTTTAGTTTTTCCCTTCTCATATAAAGGCTTGATATGCAATACATAATATTAAATAATTTTGAGATTGTTCACTCTAGATACATGATAGGGATCTTAGATAAGAATAGGTAGCCTATTTCAAGGAATGCCTATGTCCCCTTAGTAGTGATTAAGTCTAACAACCTCCAAATTTCTATTTATACTTTTTTCTCTCGCTAGACCATAAAATATTTTTTCTTCTCTCTTTTAGGTTAGTATTATAGCTGGGCTTCCTTAGATTAATCTCTTATCTAGTTATCATTTATAGTTCTAGTGTTAGTCAATTAGGGATAGAGAAATTGAAGATTCTTAATTAATTATAATTATTTAAACATAAAATGGAACGTAACAACAATTTAGCTCCTCTTTTCTTTTCTTTCATTTGGCAAACCTATTAACTTATCTTATTGGAACTTCCTTCTAATTTTTATATGCTATACTATATTTTCTCTTTATTGGGTGTGTGTTAACTAGAATATATATTCTCTTTTCTTTGTCTTTTGGATTCCCTTTTGCTTGCTTAGTATACCTTAATTCATGACCCAACCATTATTAACATTTAACTAAGACTTATCCTTTTAGGAGCATTCTCCATCATGGTCCTCATATTACTATTTGCATGTATAGTATTGTTCTTACCTATATCATTTCTTTCTTTCCATAGATAATATTGATCAAGAGGCCTAACTTTAATAGGTCAAGAATACTATGAACCTTCAGGTTGGCCTTATCCCAATTATTTTTTCTTTATTATTTGTGTAATATCATTCTTACGAATCTTGTGGGTCTTTAACTCATATAAAAGATTAACATACTTCCCATGCTAATGCTAACTCATATCTCATATTTTGACTTATTGTGATTACTTCTACGAATTATATTCCTATTTTACCTGCTGTCATTCCCACTTCTTCTATTTATCATCTCCATCATCTATCAATCTTCCCTCTTATATTATCTTTCTTATCCAACCGAACCTCTCCAACTAATATCTAATCCTTTATTAAATTCTTTCTTTCTTTAATACCCCCTCTCCTCTTTTTTATTATTCCTACATCCCATCCTACTTATCTTCCTTCTTATACTAATGTATTTATGATCGTTATACCACTTTTCACAACAATTTAATGAATCACCCTTCTCTTATCCTTCCTCCTAATTAGACCTTCCCCATCTAGCCCTATGTATAATATATAATATTATCTATTATTTCCTTTTTTATCCTATCCATCCACTTAATCCTCATATTATATTTCACCTAACCCTATTATGTCTCATGTGTCACATTATTTCCAAAAAAATGCAATAGAGAATTAATTCTTTACTTGTCGATTAATCATGAATACTAATCATAAACCTCAATCCTATGACATTCTAGGTGATCCCTTTTCTCTATATTTTAAAGTTCTCCATCTTCCCTAAATGATGGAAAAGGAAATGATAATAATCACTTTAACACATTTTATTTCATTTGTGTGAATTATGTTTATGATGATCATGTCCTTCATTGAAATAACATGCCCTTGAGTAATTTTACTCTTTACCCCATGTCCATGAAAACCTTTGAGATAACAAGCTATGAATTAATTACCCATTTTAAATTTTAAATATCCCTTGAATCTAACTTTAATAACCTCATCCATTATAAACAAGGGCATCAATAAAAGACTATTGAATTTTTCTTCTAATTTTAAATGATGTTATTCAAGATGCACTCTCAACTTCATAATAGATAAAGCCAAATATTATTTATGAATAATATCATTCCATTTATCCTAAAGAAGATAATGTTATATTCTACTTTTAAATGATTCTATTCAAGATACACTCTCAACTTCATAATATATAAAGCCAAATATTATTTATGAATAATATCATTCCATTTATCCTAAAGAAGATAATGTTCTAAAAGTATAAATACTTTTAGAAACTGTTTGTAACTAGGTTTATGAGACAAATATGGAGAAGGTTATCAACAATTCAATAGTAAAAGCTATATCTATCATAATATTAGACTCCAAGAAAATTTCTAAACCTTACCAAAAATATTTTTAAACAAAATGTAACATGAGGAAAATTATCCAAATTGTTACAACCACTATCCTACCACCATCTACCACACCATTACTTTATCCTTCATCTTATGCATCCACCTTTGTTATTTTTATTTTAACTAAAACTTTTGCCAATTCAATAGGCTATCATACTGAAACTTCTCTTCATATACCCCAAAACTATGAATCTAGTTCCTTTTCCTAATACCATAAAGCCCATGGGAATAATATTAAGACATGTATGGGCCTCACATATAAACAATATCATTATCCATATATGACTTAAATAATAAAGGGAACCCTTTCATTGATCAAGGACACACCAAAACCTACAAATCTTAACCAATCCTTTTCTCCTCCATTTTAACAATGTTGTGCCTTTTCATACTCCATTTTTTAAAAAATTTCATATCTTATTTTGATAGCACCATATCTTCTACCAAAACCATCACAAAAACACCTAAGTATATATAGCTCTTTATTTTCATTATATTATAATAATGGTGGATGAATCTACTTCTACTTATTCTATAAAACCTCTTATTATAATAATTTCAATAAATATATAAATTTTAATAGTAATAATAACCCATTATACATCAATCTTGTTATCAATGATAAGTGTTGGAAGGAGTTTTGATTTAATATCTTGTTTTCCCCTTCAATTCTATCATAGATGAATACCTTTTTGGTATGCATACCTACCAAGAATCATATCCTACATTTGGGACATCATTGAAAAGCTATTATAGAGCACACATCAAAACACCATGTACATAATTATATAAATATATATTGGTCCTAGTACTACGCACATCCTTTCACATGGTGTACTTGTTTTTAACCACTTTCATATACTCCTTAGAAGGACTTGGTTATATGATTCTCAAGTTCCTTTCATTCTCCAACAATGCCTTAAATTCATCCATGAAGACTTTTATATAGATCACTCCTTTATACATGTTGATAAAATAGAATCTCAAGATGTAAGAAAAATATTGAATTAACTAAAAATATATTTCATTTAATTTATTGGTTTAATTTGTAGTAGTTTTTTTCATTGTAGTAATTAATCTCCATTATAGATCTTACCACATATCACAACACTTGCATATTATGCATTCGGAGAAAAAAATTATATACTAATATATGCATATCATATTCAATTTCTACAAAGGAACAAATATTAAGGTACATTGGACTTAGGAGTGTTAATGATGTGAACCACTTTAATACTCATTAGGAATTGAGATTTATATTACCTTGTGGCTAACTAATGTCATTCCTAATGATTGAGGTTTCCATACAAATATTATGTCTAACCATTTGAAATAAGTTCAATTAGGAGAGAGATTGGAAATTCAATTCTGAGAAGTATCTGAATACTTTAATTTGCATGTTTATAACCAGAAATTTATGGCCTAACATGTTGAAACCCTTTTTTCTATAAATTGTAATGCATTCATTGTTAAGAATTAATAAAGTTCATACTAATGTATTTTTATTTCTCTAAAGTTTCATTGTTCAAATGTGTGTTTTTTTATTTGGATGAATAGATGGATAATCATTCTTTATATCATCTGTAAATGAATACATCTCGTAGTATAATAGTAGAAGTTTGGAACCCAAAGAAGAGAGGTGGAGGGAGAAAGAGATGGTATCCTAAACATTCTTCTTGAGAAGAAATTTTCAAATTGAGGCAATCTATAAGAAACTTGACATTATAGCACCGTAGTTAGCATAAGCTATCCATAGTATATGTTGTATTTGAAAGAATGTTTTTGAAATTAAATGAGTACATTTTTATATTGATATTTTGTATTACAATGGACAATCCATCTTTAATCCATTATTAGGAAAAGAAAAATGAATAGATATATTGTAGACATAGTTTAAATAAAAAGAGTATAGAAGAGGAAGTAATAAGAGGACTTGAGAAAAAGGAAGGTGGGTTAAGAGAGAATAAAGTTAAGGGAAAAATCAACAAGGATAGAGGGAGGCAACTAAAAATTGGTATAATGTAACAAATGAATAAATAAATAAGAGTATGCAAATAAAAGGTAAATATGAAAGAGAAAAAGAAGGATATATAAATGTATATATATCTATTTTATCATAAGTGAATATTCATGTGCATATGTATAGAGATATACCAATATCCATGTTATTATAATGGAATATGTATCTCTTCACACTTATAGGAAAACAGTCAACTAAATCAGTAAGAATTTGTATATATGTGTCAACATATAAATGCATATAGAAATATGATAATGATAAATACATATACCCTATATGTAAGAATGTATCTATTGATGAATACTCAATGACAAATAAAATATTGTAGAAAAGAATAAGGAAAATCAAGAAATGGGAGCAATATTGGAGAATGGAAAGTTGAAAATAAGAGAAAACGATAATGTAAATCTATAACTAGATGGGAAATATAAATATATACATAAACATAAACATATGAGTATATTAAACTCACAACATAGAAGTGTTGAAAGTAACCATGAAGGAAATTATAGAAATTACATTCTTGTGAATTTGGATGCTAATGTCATGAGGGATTTCAAAGAAGTTTGACAAAGATGATTGATAAAATTCATTGTGAGGCCATGAAAAAAAATTATTGGAACTTTGTATGTGTATAGGATACCATAATGTCTTTGATAGTGTGTAATATATCTCAATTCTATCCATACTCTCAATTTC
Source organism: Cryptomeria japonica (assembly GCF_030272615.1). NCBI lineage: Eukaryota > Viridiplantae > Streptophyta > Pinopsida > Cupressales > Cupressaceae > Cryptomeria > Cryptomeria japonica. Next base: position 14,205,065 of record NC_081415.1, on the reverse strand, counting down.
CAATATAGTTTTTCTTCATGAGGATATGGATGAAATCCAAATCTAAGTGAAAATGTAAATGAATTATAATTTAAAGCACCTCTACTAGATATTGTGGAAATAGGAAAATTTATACAAATGCTTGAAACTATTAGGAAATGTACTTCACATCTAATTCCTCATGGAGCTTTTAGTCAAAGACATTAATCATGACAAACCTTAATGTACAACATATTCTATAAAGTTTCTTTCTTACAACTCTAAGTAGAAATGAAGTCTATATCTTCTTGTGTAACATTTAGTGATATATCTTTTTATTATAGCCAGTTTCTAGATTTTTTTTAGGGATTGGAAAAATGGATGAGCATATAATGGTTGTTCATAAATGTAGAAAATATAAAATGACAAATGTAGAAATATAGCCCTATTAGCTTTTGGAGAAGTTGTAGTGATTAATTTGTCTATTTTGTAAAATCGTTATTGAATTAAGAACTTATGTATATAAGTGCTAGTAATATAGCACATTTAAATTGAAGTTGTATTATAGTCATGATAGAGAAATAAATCATCTTTGTATTGACTTCCCTTACAATTTGAAAATACTTTATAAAAAAATATTAGTTAAGGTGTTTCTTTATCTTTTACTAGAATCATGGAGATTGTGTTTAAATTTTGTTGGCAGGTTGTTGTTTATGCAAAAGTTTTCTACTTTCTTTAATAGGTGGGCTTCAATCTTTGATCTGGTGAATGCATGAATCAATAAAGTTTTAAACTGAGTGAAACTAATAAGTTCATCTTTGAAATATTGGGAGGATGAGGTTCTAAAAGATTTTGTCTAGTTGGTCAACTCAATTTTTTTTAATCTAGTGACTATTTTTAAGAAAAAAAATTGTTTGCTAGCTTTTTGTGTATGCAGTTGTGAATAAGGTTATTCCTTCTATTACCTTATCTTCTAAATTAGGTGATGTAAACAATATTAAATATAATGTAGTTAAATTTAAAAAAATTATAATCTACAATAACACATAAATTTAACATGGTTCACTCAATATGGTGGGCTCTACCCTCAGGTCCCCTTTGCTGGCATCTCCCCACACTCCTCTTTAATTTATCTAGAGGGAAAGTACAACTGACAAAGTCACCAAAATATAAGTCTAGTAACATGATTAGCCATCACATACCAACGGGTGATTCGATGAAATGTATTGTATATAAGAACTACTTTGTTTTGTACAGTCATTCCACCTTTAAAGGCATGGTCAACATAGAATCTAATAATACTAAGGGAACATTTATCTAATTGACGTTTATTGTAGGAAACTAATTCCTAACAACAAGGATACGAGGGCAGAGCTTCATATTGAAAATACTTATATCCCCTCTTGCATGCTCCAATCCTCAACTAATTTTCCTTCACCTAAAAGGTGTAAGAGGGAAATAAGGAAGGATGCAAGTATACTTAATTATCTTTTGTTTTTTCTGAAATTGACAACTTCTAAATATTGTTGTACAATCATATTGATTAATTACTATAAAGTTCTTACAAATATAAACAACTAAAAATTCAACGCTCTCTATAAGCCTCTTTGATTGTAGACATCTAATTGTTTCTTTCTCGTATGTGTTCTTCATTTTTTAATTCTTTTGTTTTCATATTATGAACTATTTGTTGTTGTGTTGAAGTCTATATGCTACATTTTGCTCTTTGTTGATTGATTAGATTGTATTATTGTTCTCTTATCTTTTCGAAAAGAAACTTCTTCCCTGATTGGTATTTTGAATCTAGTTCTTTATAGTATATTCAAAAACATGGCAACATCGTAATATTCCCGTGTTATCAATGGACTGTTTATGATAGGTAAGTCTTCTGATAAAATCGGTGCAACTATTCATCTCCATCAGTCCAGAATAATAATGGAGTCACTTTTACCATCATCCCTGAATGATCACTCAAATCATTCCTCCTGCCATATCATTCACCGTTACAGAATATTATATATACTTTGCATTCTTCCATGTCAATATATAATATATTGCAGTCTCTTCTGTAATGGCTAAGAATATGTATTTTGATCTAAGTTAGAGTGTGTTTGACAGCCAAGAATGACTTGCCCGCCTTGCAAAATGGATGGATTGTTTTAGTATGCCGGTAAGCCATTCTCGGCTGTCCATCACACTTCGCTTCACGGGGTGACATGGTGAGGACTGAAATGATGATCCAGGATCTATAAGAATGTACTCTTTATCAATATTTGTACAAATATTTATAGAATAAATTATGTATATTTTTGGTATTGAAGGTTTTTCACTGTATTCAACAATCTATCATTAAAAAAAATGTGATGAGAAATTATGCACAGATTTTTTCAGAAGCATTTTTGTAAATATAACATTAGTGAAGATTTCTTTTTTTTATCAGTAGAGGACTAGAGCCGAGAATATTATATATCTTTATAATAAGCTGAAAATCAGTCAGGTCCGATCTAGAGTCATGAAAATATATAAAATATACAAAAATACCTAAGAATCATGAAGGGCAGCATCAGTATTTTGACAGTCCAGAGATGAAAAAGGACAGAAAAGTAAAGATTAATCAGCTAACCAATTAAGATTATGCATCCTATCTTCCTCAAAAAAGAAAACTAAAGATTAATCAGCTAACCAATTAAGATTATAATAGATCAGCCAACAGAAGATGTAGATCCTGGAAGGAGGGAAGGAGGGATTCCTTCAAGAATGATAGGTGCTTGCTTTCCCCAACCACTTTGTTTGGGCATAGGAAAGCAATCAACCTCAGTTTCTGTTTCTTCCCCTTCCACAGACCAAATCGCCTTTAGGTCTCCAGTCCAATCCTGCAACCGGTCCTCTAAAGCAAATTGAGAATATCCTTGAAAAACAAGGAATTTGCTAATCCAATCTTCATCCTTTGTTTTCGATAGCTTGAAGAGATTCCATAAAAAATTTGCTTTCTTCTCTATAATGAAGCATATGTATTTGAAAGTGCTCTCATCCTCTGTATACAAGATAAGGAACCTTGGTGGTTGCCTTCCATTCTTGAAAGTCACTCCAAAATCGATCGGAAGAGGAATGGCGAGTTTATCATCAATATACCTGAGAACTTGGTCCAAGCCTCCCAACAAATCCTAACCAACTTATCTAATTTATCTTTGAAAAGTTAAAAATGGAGGAGAGTAGCAAGAAAAACAGCTCCAAATTCCAGTAGTAACCCTATATTTGTGATATGTCCTCATAAATTGGTCGCCCAAGATCATTTTCACCGCCTTGGAGATCACAAAGTGATATTTGTCTAAAACGTCTTGTATTTGTTTCTCTTTAATCCCCCCAATGAGCACCATTTATCTTTTTGATGCCAAGAGATGAATAGGAGAATCAATTTTGTCTTGCCTTGAACCAACCTGCAACCACCAATAGAAAACTAGAGAGAGGGACCAAAAAAGCTTGCAAGAAAAACTAGCGGACAAGACCAGAGGAAAATGAAAAGGAAGAGGGAAAACGGAAGCTTGTCAAATAAGGCAAAATACTTGATAATCTTTCATATTGTAATAAATGCAGAGCCCATTCGATATTTTCACGATCTTAAAGGCCACTAACTTTTGGCCGAGAGTGTCAAAATAGCCAAGACGAAACAATGCTAAGCTAGCATTGAAGAAAGGAATTTCTTCAAAGAAAGATAGCAGTCTCACTAAAGATAGAATAATCTTTCAAAAAAGGATCCAAATAAAAATTGCATTCGATTGCCTAGGAAGGATAACTCCCAAACTTAAAGGCTAATCCCAGAACTTGCTTAAAATACAAGTTAACTCAGAAAGACTTAATAATACCTGGTCGGCCGATGTCAATAAATGCTGATAGGAGGCGTTAAAAACCCCTAGCCTGTCAAAATTTAAACAGGAAGCAACCTACTCCCGGTTAAGAGCAATGAGGATGAATACAAAAAGACTGTTAGAATTTGAATACCTAGAATTTGAAAATTCAAAATAATTCCTATTCCCTGTTGGCATTAGTGACCTCTAACTTCATTATGATTTTATATACTTCTCAGTATATTTTGTCTGCTCCTCTATTTGCCAAAGTATCCGCCAATACAGTAGCTTCTCTATAGACATGATTAATTGTGAATGCTTTAAAGCCCTTAAGAAGATTGATGGCTCTACATACAAAGTTTCCAATTTGGGTTTGAACCAGTCCTTAGAGCATTAATTATTAACACTGAATCTCCTTCAATGTAAATCTTTTTTAGGCCCAGTTGTCTGCATAAAGAAAGACCTTCAATAACTGCTTGTAATTCTATCACATAGTTGGTATCAATTGGAAGTGGTTTGGCTAATTTAGCAAGGATGAGATCATCTATGGAATGAATGATACAACCTACCCAAAAACACTTGGATTACTTCTGGAGGTGCCATCAAAATTTAGTTTAAGCCATCGTGTTATCAGAGGACTCTATACTGTTGCCTTCCTTTGTTTGGAAGCCTCCTCTCCCCCTATCCCTACAAAGGGAGGAATATTGAGCCCATACCGATTTGAACTCATATTACTATCTCATCATGAGAATTGAGATTTTTTTTCATGTTAATTAGAGAGAACGCTATTAACAACTTCTACTATTGCTGCTTCCATTCTATTGATCATCCTTTCTCACGAAAGTTTTTCCCCTCTAAAAACTCTTTAGTTCCTTTCCTTCAAAATTTCCCAAATTGTTTTGGGGGCAGAAGAAATCCATAAAGAAAGAAAAAGGGTTGAAGAATGAAGTTTTGGCCAGCCTTTAAATACACTCATAATGTCATCTGGAAGAGTAGTTAGCCAACCTAATTTGGCATAGAGCCATTACCAACACTTGGCTGCAAAGGGGCATGAAAGTAGGATATGATTGATAGATTCTTCTTCTTTCTCACAAAGGACACATTTTGAAGGCCCTGAAAATCCATTTTTTTAAACCACTTTGCTGTTCAAATTCTATCTTGAAGTGTTGCCCATGAAAAAATGCCTACTTTTGGGAGACATCTATTATCCCAACATAAAGAAACTAGGATATTGGGTTTTTTAAACTTCTGATTTTGGACAATGATTTTATAACCATCCTTTTAGTTATAGTTACCTGAATTTTACCCAAGCCAAAAGATGGAATCCAATCCTTCTTTAAATGTTAGTGATATTTGAATGACAGTCTCCTTATGGGCTAAGATTTCTCCCTCATTGACTTGTAATTCATCGAAATCTTTCCATTTCCAACCTAATGCTTGATTCTCCTCATCCTTTTCAATATAATCTTTAAGATAAATGCCCCATCTATTTTCTACAATACCTTTGAAGTTGGATGGCCCCAATACTTAGACTAAAGCCAGATATTCACCCCAAGAATCTGACCAAAACTTCACTTTGATCCCATCTTTAACATTCCAAGAGATTTTTTCTGAGATCAAATTTCTACAAGTTAAAATGAAATTCCCAACTCTTCAACTTTTTGGAGGGTTGTTGGTTCGAAAAATTCCTTTTGGATTCATATCTTCCAAGTATTTTCCTTTAAGTATTCTTACCCATTTCCTACTTGGATCACTATATATCTTCCATGATAGTTTTGCTCCTAGAGCTTTATTCTTCCATAATTGATTCCTCGGACCTACTCTGCCTAGGTTTTTGGGTTTGTAAATTTTATCCCATGCTATCAAGACATTTTCCTTTTTTGAGACACCCCTTGCCAAAAAAAGGATCCCATTATCTTAACAAGATTTTCATTTGCTCCAATTGATAGTGATAAACATGACATTAGATAGATAGGGATGACAAAAGGGATAGTCTTCAGCATGATAATTCTATGAACCCATGAGAGCCATTTGGCTTTCCATGACTCCATTTTCTTATCCATCCTTTGTCCCAATAGATCCCAAAATTTTGCCGATTCGATACCTTTATCTATGGGTAATCTGAGATAATGCATGGCAATTTTCCTGTTTTGAAGTTGAGATGAGATAGGATCTGAGTTTCTATTTCTTTTTTGACATTGAAGAAGAATATTTATGACTTCTCTTTGTTTATCACCTGACCTGATGCTGAAGCATAAGCCCTCACATAATCTTAAAATTAATTGCTTCTCTCTTTGCTTCTTTACTAAACAACATCGTATCATCTACAAATTGTTGATGAGTGACTGCCTCCACTACATTTTTTAGCTGGATGCCTTTGATCTTGCCTTCTTGTTGCGATATGAGAAAATCCCTACCCAAACATTTAGCTAAACTGATAAAAAGGAAGGGGCATAACTGATCTCCTTTCTTTACCCTTCTCGAAGATTCAAAGAAGCCATACAGAGATCCATTAACAAGGACCGAGCAACAAGGAGTAGAGATACAAAAGTAGATTAAAGTAATCCAACTTTTTGGGAAACCAAAGGTCACCACAAATTTGCATAAAAATCTCCAATATATATTATCATATGCCTTATTGATATCTAACTTGATCAACATACTTGGGTGTTTATTAACTTGTAAGGAATGAATTTATTCTTGAACTATAATGACTCCATCCAAGATGGATTTTCCAAGAACAAACCATGATTGATCCTTAGATATGATCTTCGAAAGTTCCTCCTTTAACCCGTTTGCTAAATTTTTTGAAAAGATCTTTTAAGGAGAATTACACAAATAAATTGGTCTATAGTCTCCAAATTTTGAAGCCTTGTCTGTTTTTGGAATCAATACAATAAAAGTATTGTTAATTTCCTTCAAAAATCTACATGAGTTCCTTGCTTCCTCTAATGCCTCAATAAGCTCATGACCAATGATCAGCCAAAGTTTCTAAAAGAGATATGAAGGAAATCCATCTGGCCTTGGGGATTAGTTTGGATGCAGTTGTTTTAAAGGTTTTTCTACTTTCTATGATATTATCCTTTTGTTTAACTTTCAGTTTTCTTCATCTGTTATGATCTTTGGGATGTTATTCAAAAGCTCGTTTTGAGGTTTAAGTGACGATCCCTCCCAATTATTTAAAATTTCTAAGAAAAATGATACTAATTTTTTTAAAATTTCCTTGAAGTCATCAGAATAGATGCCTTGATCATCTTCTATTCTATTAATTTTATTGAATGCGCTTCTCTATTTGGTGCTGTTATGAAACAAACTTGACTTTCTATCCCCTTCTTTGAGCCAGACATCTTTTGACTTTTGCTTCTAGAATATTTCTTCTTTAGCTAAAATTTCTTCATACCCCTTGTAGCAATTCCTTCTCCTTTTGAAAGCTATTTTGATCCAACCCAGACTCTAAGACCTTTGAATTCAAAAGCTCCATTTCTATTTCCACTCTGAGTTTTTCTAGAAAAATGTTTAGAAAGTTTTCCTTATTCCATTGAAGAAGTTTTTGCTTAAACTTTTTAAGTTTTGAGGTCAAGCAAAAGAGAATTGATCCTTCGAATCTCTCTTCATTCCACCAATTTTTCATCAATGAATCAAATCTTAATCCTGCATCCACATTTTTTCAAATTTAAAGGGACAATTGATTGGTTTCTTGTCATCAACAATTAATAACTCAATTGGGTAATGATATGAGCCTGAGATAGGCAAGATTGCTAATTTCAATGTAAACGATGATTTAGAAAGATCTCCTTTAAAAGAAAATCTATCCAATTTTTCCGCTATATAGCTAAAGCCCAATCTTCTATTATTCTAAGTGAAAAAATGCATTTTTCTATCACAATATCCAATAGGTTGTTTCTGTTTGCCCAATCTCTAAAATCTATTTGAAACTGTGATTCCTTCTAAATGCCTCCAAACTTTTCTTAAAGATGCAGCATTGCATTAAAATCTCCACCTATCACCACATTCTGCCTAGGACCATTTTTCATAATCGTTTCTATCTCTTCCCATAAGGCTTGTTTCATATTGTTTTGGATAGGCCCATAAATGTTGAAGATATTTATGTTGATGTCCTCCTAAAAGTTGGAAATAATTCCATTTATCCAATGTTTATCAAAGGAGAGATGCATAAAATATATTTTCCTAGGATTCCACATTAGAGCCATCCACTTCAATTGATTCCACTTCCCAGTAAACCATTTTTTTTTATGAAAGAGGAAATTTGTTCTTTATCTAATTTGGTCTCCTGCAATAAGACCACCTCAAGTTTATACATTTTTATACATCTCCTAACTATACATTGTTTTAAAGGGGCACTAAATTCCCTTACATTCAAAGAGATTATCTTCATTATTAAGAGAAAAGGGAATTCCCTTTATCTTTTCTCCAAAGATCTGAAATTTTTAATTAATTCCATTCTTCCCCTCCCAAAGATTTCCCACCTCTTCTAGAACCTTTAGGGACTAGTCACACTCTAGTTTCACTTTAGAGGAATGTTGTTGAAAAATATCAAATGATTCCATCTAGCACTTTACCTTGGAATGTCTACCTACAACTGAGTTCATTGAGTTTGACTTGAGCTCAGTCTGGCTCATCTAAATTCAATAACTTCTGGATTAATTCTTGTTTCTAAACCATGATTCTTTAGATTCCCTCTTTGTAGAGATGAAATGCCTAAGAAACCACATACTACTACCAGTTCCTAGTGAGAGGAGAAGTGATAACATGGTTTTCCTTATCTGAGCTAAGAACTAGAGAGGGGCTCAGCAAGAGAAGAAGGTCCGCTGGAGACTCAACAATATCTGAGGGATCCTTATAAAGACTATCCATAAACTTAGGACTTGTTTTCTTTGAAGAAAAAAATTTAGGAGGCACTGATTGGGATCCTTTCAAATTATTTTTCCCCAAAATTCTCAAAGATCTTCTTTTGTCCATTTTAAGACTTGAGGACTCCATATGAGATTGGATAGCCTCTTTTTTATTTTTAACTCTTAGGACCTTGGAGCTACCCAGAGGTCTCCCTCTCTTAGGTTTGGGAGGGGTAGAAATATCCAAGGCCTCCAGACTAGCAAAAGGATCAGATCCGAGAGGGATTGAAGGAGGAGAAATTAAATCCATTGAGGAATTTTTGACTGCTTCCAGCATTAATTGAGGGCTAAACTTTCTGTTATACATGCAGTGTCAAAACTAGGAAATAATTTGTCTAACTTCCTTACCCTTTTGAGATAAAAGAAATGTCTCTTCTCCATGCTTAGAGAATATCAAGGAAAACCACAGTATTAATTCCTTTATCTCTACCGAGAGGCTACTTTCAACCCTAACTTCATCACTTGAATCCTGAGAATTCTTTTTTCTGAACCTATGAGAAAGTATTTAATAATAGTTTCCCAATGCTTGATTATCCTTCTAGTGTCTTTTGAAAATTAAACAAAATCTCAGCCAAATTTGAACTCCCAATTTCAATAGGAGATAAGGCCAAGGAGATGATATGTTTGAAGGGACTCATAGAGCTGAAATAATATTGTTCTCCTATGTTCTTTCTGAAGCTAATCACCTAAGTTTGAGACCCAGAAGGGCAAAAAGCTAGTTCATTAAGCTCTGTCCACACAAAAGAATTTTGATACTCTTTATGTCATGTTTTCAAACCCTTTTGAGCTTTGCCTAAGACTTGATCCACTATTTCCTCTGTCAACTTATCTTGGGTTTCTTCAATCCAAGACTGAAATACAACTTCAAGATCTTGAGAGGAAGATTCGCATCCTTGAGATCTGTTATTTTCCATTATTTCCATGGAACTGACCGAGACACCAATGGAGAGATCTCAGGAAAGAGGTCTAAGTTTTGACTAAACAACAATCCTTTAAGCAGCAGGGCGGCCTCAGAAATCTTTGAAGATTCTGCATCTGGACAATCTACAACTCTGTTGTCTGAGAGATGACAAATTTCACAAACAGAATCAGGACCTTCATAGAACACCTTTTGTAACCAACAACCATTTTCAGAGGTAATATTAAGATTAGAGGGTAGATTTTTTTATGTATCCATTAGGAGATAAATCCTAACAGGCAGATTAGGATTTTCAAAAAAGGTTGCATCTATTTTGAGAAAAATCCCCAACGAGTTTCCCAAAATCTCTATAATGTCTAATTTCCTGTATTCAAGCGGCAAATGTTGAAAATGTATCCAAAAAGGAACAAATTTAGTTGGAGTAGTGAAGGGATTAAAGTTGGTGAACCATTTTTCCATGAATAAGCCCGAAGAATCAAAACTCCACGATTTAACCTTAAAAACATAATCTCTTTCTTCTTTGGAGTCGAACGAAATTATGAAAAAACCATTCCCATTATTAACCACTATAACCTCGTTTAACCCTACCCAGTTTTTTGATACCACTTGAATAAAATTATTTTTTCTATTGAGCATTCCAGAATTTACATATTATAGCTTTTTGAAGATATTATAAAATCTGAGGGGAAGGAGAGTGTTCTAAAAAGGTAACATTTACCTCTTTTTCTTTCTCTCTGGTCTGCGGATCATCACCCTTTTCTGTCTCCCACCACGAACCATCTAAATAAGAATGGGAAGACAAAGCCTCCAATCCTTTTTCTTCCATTCTTTTAGTGTTTTCTTTGATGCTAATTTCGCCTTCCTCTAGAGCTGCTAAGATATTTCTCTCTTCCTCATTTTGAGCTGCTATCCGAACTTGACGCATGTGGCTAACTTTCCCTTTTCCCTTTTCCAGAGGTCGGGATTGTTTGAAGAAATTACTAGACTGATACTCAAGATTCTGGAAAGGATTTTGACTCTTATACAAGAGCCTCCCAGTCCCCAGAGATCCGATTATCATTTTCATCCCTGAAAGAACTGTTAGAATGGAGACTTTCCCCAAATCTGGAGCTACCCTTATCTAAACGATTATGATTAAAACTCTGCTGAAAAATAGCGATGCTATTTGGAAAAGATGAGAGGAAATGAGAGGACTGGGAATCTCTACTCGAAAACCCCTGAAAAGGCTTACTCCATGGCTTGACAGTATTAACAGGGAGCCTCCATCCTAAGGGCTTTTGAAATTTAATTATTTTTTTTCTGGATATCGAAGCTTGCCAATACTTTTGAGTCCAAGCCTTCTTAGGTAAAGGCAGATTTATGGGCTTTGCAGAAAAAAACAGAGGAAAAATAGGGATGTTATTCAGGAAGGAGCAAGGGCCACTCAAAGAGGAAATATTCTGAGAATTTGGCCAAAGAGGCTTTACCCAAAAGGACCTTTTGGAACCCAATGCATCTATCTTTCCGAGGATGTTGTTTGAAAGGAGTTTGAGGATGTTGGGCTGGTCTTCAGATTATGCCTACTGTTCTCTAGCTGTCTTCATTCGGCTCTATGTATTTGTTATTCCAAAAGCGTCTATCTTTCCGAGGATGCTGTTTGAGAGGAGCTTGAGGATGTCGGACTGGTCTTCGGATTCTGCCTACTGTTCTCCAGCCATCTTCATTTGTCTGTATGTATCTGTTTTTCCATCGAGCCATGGTTAACTTACACACATAGTGAAGATTTCTTAATTTCAAATATATTTTTTAATAATTCAAGTTGAAATAATAAAATTTAATTATTTAAATAGTTTTGATATGTAGATGGCTAGTCTTTATCATTAATTAATTTTGTTAGTGGTTTGACAAATATATTTTGACATTTGAACCTCTAGCTCTTCAATTTTGAAATATAAAAGTATTATTCCTCCATTGACACTTCATTGGGAAAATTGATTTTTGTGCCTAAATATTTATAGGTTTTGTTGATTATTTAAGAATTGTTTTAAAATATATTTTTAGTATTTATTATTAAGATATAAAAGAAGCAATATAATTATAAAGGTATTATTTTAATGTTTTACTAATCATCTAACCATCATTTATGGAAAGTTTATTCATTCAGTATGTTAATATGCTTCCTTGAATTAGCTTTCATGTGAAAGGGATGGGTGAACTGCAATGTCATATGATAAATCATTCCCATAAAGAAGATGATCTTACACTTTTGCATCTATTTCAAGCGGGTTTTAAGCATCCATTGCACACTATTATTGGGTTGCTCTAATAAATGGAAGAGATTTTCTTTATAAGGTTAATAGAGGGTTCTATTCTTATGTAATATATTAGAAATGAGTATTGGACTAGTCATTTTTTATCACAATAATTTTGGGGATACCATTAATGTACATAAGAACATTTTAACATATTCAACTAATAGTTTGAAAGAATTTATGAGATTGAAATTACCACTTATTTGAAATTCCTCAAAAAATTTAGAACATGTAATAAGAAAAAATTGAAAAAGATTGATTCACTTTACCTAAAAGAGAGGCACATAAAATTTCACAATTTAATAATAAAAATGTAACTATCATAAAAAAATTAATTTAAACTTAAGATTAAAAATATAAATAAAAACTTCCATACAATCATCCGCACCATAAAATAAAGTTCAGATATGAAAAGAGTGACCACTCAATTAAAACTTGAAATTGACTTAAACTTGCGCACATAAAACTTATTCTTGGAAATCTCATTCCAAAAGCAGCTTAGTGGACAGGAAAGGCATCAGATCAGATTACCACAGAAAAGTTGATGCCATCAACTTTGGTAAATAATTCCACAACAATGCCATCAACTTTTACAAACAGAGAGAATTCATTTTTATCTTAAATGTATTCCTCTCATCTTATGGTCATTCGTTTCAAATCATTCATACTACATGTTTTGCTCGTACATTCCGATTCATTCATAATTGAGAAACAGAATAATTCCAGAACTCTGCCATCAACATTTATAAATAGAAAGAATTCCTTTTTATCTTAAAAGTATTCCTCTTATCCTATAGCAATTATTAATGGTCGTCAGTTTCAATTAATCCCTTTCTTGCATGATTTTATCGTTGTGAAGTAGTTGAAATTTAATCTAGTAAAGCATGCTATAATGCCAAGAATGATTTACCGACTGCAGAAGAACCTAATTTGTTTGTTACAGAAGATCTCACAGGAGGAGAGTTAGATGCTTGAAAGTTATATGCACTCTAGTTTTGTCTGATAGTTGTACTCTTTCTTGAAAACTTCTTCTATATGAAGAGGGTTTTTTTTCATGAATTTGATCTTCCTATAATAATTTAATTCTCAATGACACAGGGAATATCTAAACCCATTTATCACAAATCAAATCATGAGACTATCCGACTTTATACAAAATGTCCTTTCTATATTTTATACATTTAAATCCTTTAGTTTCTAAGTAAAACAAGGTTAAATATATATATGTTAGGGTTTAGAACTCTATTTTATTTTTTTTCCCTAATTTTACCTTTTTATGATCTTTAAAGCTTCTCCTCTTAGAAGAATATGATTCCTTTCCTTATTTTTTCTTCAACTCATGAATATTTGTCTTTCCTAAATATTAATGGGAGCATTCTTTTTAAGGTTCTAAAGTTAAAGATTCTTTCTGCTCAAGTCATTTTTAGAAAATTTGAAGTTTGAGTCATGATAGAAAGAAAAAAGATTCTTTCAATTATAAACATTAAAAAAATAGGTAATACGTGATTCTCCATTTTCCTGCTATTCTAGTCTAGTTTAAATAGTGTTCTATAATTTTAATTACCTTTCATGTTTTCAATTTGGAAGTTTATAAATGGTTTACCTTATTAATAAAAACAATTATTATTTTTAGATTTTATTTTTTACTCAGTAGGAGTGAGTTCATAACCTTGCTTAACCACTAGCTACTTGACTACTAATTATTTGAAGTTTTTTTTGACATTTCAATCCACTTCCTTGATCCCAGCCTCATAATGTGAATGGATTTAAAATACAACTTAAATTGATGGATCCTTCTTAGGATGAGTAATATATCTTATAACTTTCTCTTGATAGTTCATTTTCTATTTCTTTAGGTTCTCTTTCAACTTCTACTACCAACAATCTCATGATTCTCCTTCTATATTGAATGTAATTCCTTCATATAATTTTTTTTTTTTGTTTGATGAATCTTTTCATTCTATAAATTTTAAATGGAGCTCCCCTCTTAAGGTTTTATGGTAAGGACGACTGCTTCTAAAATCATTTTTACACAAGATTGAAGCATGGATCATAGTGGAAAGGAAAAAAAAAGACTCTTTTTTCTTTAAGAATTAAATAAAAATATATGATTGTGCATTCCCTTCAATATTCTAAATTTAGAACATTGTTAATGAAAACAAATTGTTAATTTTAGATTTTGAGAGAGCCCATAATCTCTCTTTTATTTATTTTTATTAATGTGCACTTTAATTTTCTTTAAAAAATTAAAATGTGGAAATATTAGGACAAAGTTACAAATCAAGGGAGAAGTGATATAGAGTTATATTTTGGAGATAAGGAGAGATTGAGGGCAGTAATTGAAAATTAATTCTCATTCAACTATAGGATGGGATTTTCTAGAATTAATTGAGGAAGTTATTGATTGGATTTCAAATTATTTAGGTGACATGTTCTTTTATATTTAGGTGACTGGCTTTAATATTAATCAAAATAGAATTAAAAGTATTGTAATCAATAACAAATAAGGCCTTAATATTTTTAGTCTAGACCTATTACATAAGATTGATGTAGATATAACTCTCATTGTACCTAAATATCTTTCTATTGATGGTTTTGAAAATATGGGTATAAATTTGTTAGGTGCAATCACACTACCAACTAAGGTAGGACCTATGAATTTACAAGTACACTCTTCCATGCCATGCTCAATGTTCCTTCATACAATCTTCTTCTAGGTGAGCCATAGATTCATTCCATAGGGACAATCTCATTTGTTGAAATGCTAATAAACCCATAATTAAGCTACATACTTATAAGGATCAACCAAGAAAGATTACTTCCACAAGAAAGTGTTGGAACATGAGCTTGCATCAATATTCATAAATGTTTTATTACATGAATGTGATATGATATGTAGTGTAGAAGAACCTTGTATATATAGGAAAGGTGTGATGAGTAATGCATAACTAACCTGGATACAAACCTTAAATGCTTAATAAAAAATGATAAATTTGTAAAGAAAATACTATATGACCTATGTGTCTAAAAGTAAATGATGAGACAGGGTCCCATTGTAAGAAAACTTGTAGAATGTCACTAGGATATATGGATAACTAACATGATCCTAAGTTAATTTAACATGTGAATAGATTCTCACTAATAAGTATATAGTAAATAACCACATTCACACTAACACCCCTTACCCCTACACCTTAAGTGCAACTTAGGGAGTGAAATTATTATGCAAACGATGCAAGACTAAATAAAAATACCATATGGGTTCCAAAAATTAAGCCATGTTAGGTACCCATGAATAGATAATAATGAAACTAATCTCTCACAAATGGAGAAAAGGAGAAAACCCTATGGGACAAAACTCCTCTCTGAAAAAGAGATAATGCAAATCATGCACAATGATAGAAGAAGTGATGTATGGAGGTGTCAAGATCAATATCCCCTAGCAAGAACTACATCAACCACAAGAATTAAATCGATAACCCCCCACCCTAGAAAAGGGAAAGAGAAAGACTATGTAGCCTCCGCCATAATGAATAATCTCTTGCAAGAATGGTAAGTGTCTGAAAACATGATGTCATGCATACAAACAACTTGTCTCCTATAGGAAGAAACAAAACCGAGAATAAATCTAGGAATATTTCCCATTTAGGAAATGATGATGAAGTCTCTAAACAATTCTCATGTGTCTCATTGTCCAATAAATATGATGATGCCACAATCCAATCAAGTAAAGGTGGTAAAATAGAGCTATGTAGAAAATTATGTTGAACAAGATCTAAAGATGAATATGACAACCAAATTTATCAACAAAGAGGAGAGATAACCCCTCAAAGTGTATGTCCTCCAACCAAATTTGAAGGAAAATGAAATAAATCCATCACAATCCAATAAATCTCCCTTCATATGAATGATCAATACAATAGACATCACCTCCCATAATGATATAACCAGATACAAAGAACATTGGAAGCATTCTATGGAATAGACTTCAAAACCCTTAATATCAACAATCAAAGAATTTCATACATATGTGAAAAAACATTGGAAAACTCTTAATTAGGGAATCTTGTAGCAATAAAATTAAGAAGAAAAAAAGTGTTGTTGTGAAGGAGCAAGTACAAAAGTCTCAATCTGGCCCAATCCTAGAATTTATAAAGCAATGCTTTATTTACTAATGATCTAGAACTAATATGAACTAAAAATATGAAAATAAAACCTTCCCAAGTGATAGGATATCCAAGTAACAAATTAGGGACTCATCAAGTGATATCTAAAATAAATTATACCTAGGGTTGAATCTAAAAAAATTAAATTGACTAAATGATTGAGCTCCTTAATACCTTTCCAAGCTACAAGAATTGAGAATTTTAGAGATCGAAACAAAGATATATGAGCTCAAGGGTCCAAAATGAAGATCTGGCTTCAATTGATAAAAAATGCCATCAAATATCAAAATCTAATAAAATAACCTACTTTGTCAAAAAGTTGGTGGAATCGACTTTCCAACGATATCTTGTTTGAAAAAATTTTAATTTTGTATTCCTAAATTATGTTAGTTTGAAAAAACGCCAAATTTAGGCTATATAAGGGCCAAAAAGCCCCCCCTAGTTTAGCTCCTTGAGACTAAGTGGTGGTCACCCATGTGAATATGGTGTAGTTAGGCAGTTAAAAAAACCACCACCGGTGGTTGGCGGTGGTGATTGCAAGTGGAGGGTGGGAAGTGGGTTTCTTGTGCCACCCATGCACCACAGGAATAAACTATGGGGGCATTGAAACCACTAGATTGTTCTTAGGGACATCCTCTAGTCCTAAAAACGTTTATTTTTCATCAACCTCTAACATTAATGAAGTAGCCTTTGTGGTGGAAATTTTGGGCGATAAGGTATGCAACCTAAAAATGGATTTAATGCTTTTCATAATTCCCTAAAATAATTATTTTTAGAATTTTATAGGTTAAACATAAAAATATTTTCACCTATTTAATGATAACACCTTGCAAAAACAGAATACTAAATTGAATCAAAATAATTAGGATTATCTTGAGGAGATATGTAAATTGAAGTAGGCTAAGGATAAATAACTTGAGAGGCTCAATACTATGAAGGAGCTACTATAAAAAAAATGGTTGATGTTATTATGTCTTCTATAGAAAATTGTGCAACTAGTTTTAAGATATTAGATGATCGTATTAAATATCAAGCTTCTCTAGAGTAGGTAGTACCTAGATATAGGATGTACAATTGATGGATTAAAGAGAAAAGAGTGAGTCCCTATGTTCCAAGATGTGGAATTTTTGGAAAACACTTATAAGTTTCTTAAGGATAAGTAGGAGGTACCAACTTCCCTAAAATCATTGTCAACATAATTTTATTGTTCAAATCTCTCATATTTGATTGTTCATTCACTATTTCTTTGTTGCAACTTTGACCCTACTTGTTTGTTCCTCTTGTATCCTTCAGTCCTTTGAAAATTTTGTGCTAATGTTTCACTATATTTTCATTGTTCATCTGTAAAAAGGTTAAGGCTCCTATTGAAACTCTTTTTTTACTCTTAATTAAAAATACTTCCACAAAACCTTCTCTAAAAATTTTTCTAGTATTGACATTTGGCATTATTGCATTTTATATTATTCCATTTTATCTCCCCTTAATGAAGAACTTCTTTCCTATTTTAATATATTTCATGATGATGTATTATTTTACACTTGAAGTTTTATCCATTTAATAAACATATATACCTAACCAAATCTAAACAAGAAGACAAAACTCCTTAAGCAATAAGAATTATGCCAATAGAAAATAGAATGTAGTCAATGGCCCTATATATTAGCAAGACTAGAGCAATAATTTCAATAACAAGAGAATGAGAACTTCCTTCATATTTTCTAATCTATTTTCTCTTCAAACATGCCTTATCCTTATCTTATTTTTTCATATGTTGTGTACTTACGGTTGTGACTATCCTTGCTTGTTATAGGTTGTTTTTTTATTCTACTTCTTGATTATATTCTCTCTAAAGTAGAAAACCTTTTGAATACATAATGCCCCTATGAAAAAATAAATGCCCTATTGACCATGTTGCAAAAGAATATTTTTCTACAACCTTGAGATGAGTTTCCTCTACAAATTATCTAATATGTTACCCTTTAATGTTGCTCTTAGAAAAAAAAATATTCCATTTCTCCTATGAATTTATTGTTTTTTCTCTTACTTTTTTTTTTTTGTCTCATTACTACTTTGTGCTTGATGTGAATTATGGTGTCTCTATTCTTCTATTACACAATATCTCCTTATTATTTGTAGTAAACAATGCACACAACTTGAAACCCTCCACTTTTCTATCATCTTTAAGGATGAGGCTTTCTTCATATCTTGCTAATCATAATTTTAGGAAGAGAAAATTCCCCATATTCAACAATATTTCTCTCCTTTTTTAAAGGTTGAGTCTCTCAACCCAATGGAAATAATAAGGATGCTATAGGTAAAGGTTTTACTAGGAAAAGTGTACCTAATAGTAAGAAAGATAAGGAAAAATCTATTGGAATTGTTGGAAAATTGTTTTGTCCCTAAGCCTCCTTGCACCTCCCATGCACTCTAATCTCACCTACCTATCATTTGCAATCCAGAGCAACATGTAGAGAAGTTAATTTTGTACTAGGCAGAACATTGTTTGCAAGCATTGGGATTGCCCACTCCCAATTTCCCCCGATGTGCAACAATTGAGTATATTGTTTGCCAGAGAAATTAACTAAGGTAGGTCAGTTTGAAATTTGAAATTTTGAGGGGGAAACCAATGAGGATAGTAGAAGAAAAAAGAGGAGAATGTTGTCTAAATCCATTAGTTGTTGAAAAAAAAAATTGTGTAGCAATAGAGGGAATGATTTTTTTCTCTCCAAATGATTCAAAGTTGACAACAATAGCTATGTGTTAGGCATTTTTATATTTTTTTCATGGCATCAAAGACATTTGGCCCTAAATCCTAGTGAGTTTGGGCTTTATTTTTTCTAGATGTTGAGTTTCTTGTGTAGGCAACATGGCTAGAGATGAAGGAAAAATATGGAAGCAACCACCATATTTTATTCTAGACAAAGTTATGATGTTTTTGGAAAAGAAGATAAAAAACATCATAGTTGCAAAATATTTATGGGAGCTTGTGGGAAATGGTTTTGTGGTACAACTAATTGAGCTTAGTTTGTAGCCCTTAAAAAAAACTAGAAGACCTAGTTGAGAGAGACAAGGAGGAATCATGTGAAGGCCCTTAGTGTGATTGAAGCAGCCCTGAAAGAGGTCATTTTTTCCATAATAGTAGCAAATAACTATGTGAAAAAATCTTGGGAAATCCTCCAAATAGACTATAAAAGGGACTAATGAAGTGAGTTTGGTGAATATTCAGATGCTTCGAAGATCATTTAAGACTCTCCAAATGAAGGATAGCCAATCTATTTCAATCTTTTACACAAGAGTCTCAGGTTTATTGAACCAATTGATGAAAAATGGAGAAACCATGGAGGAATTAAGGATTATGAAGAAAATCCTTTGTATTTTTTCTTTTAAATTTGATTCAATTGTCATTGTCATTAAAGAGGAAAAGGACATTTCTACTTTAACGATGGATGAGTTAATGGTTCACTTCAAACCCATGAGTAGCACCTACATAGGTCTGATCCTTCTTCCATAGAGTAATATTTTGAAGCTTAGGCAAATGCAAGAGGTAGGGGAATAAGAAACAATGTTGGGAAAAAATCAAGAGGTAGAGGTCATAGCAACTTCAAACAAGGAAGTGCTAAAGGAGATAGCTCATGATGATCTCAAAGCCAATAGGGAGCAAGAATCCCTTAGACTAGCTCCAAGCAACTTGGCAAGAGGAATAGCAATCTGAATACAAGTAGACAAAAGAAATGTTGAATGTTATTGTTGTCATAAGTTTGGTCATTATGCAAGTGACTGCTGGAAAAAGCACAATAATCAAACAAAGAAAAGCGAAAATATGGCTAATATGAATGTGGTTGAAGGTAATTATTCCAGAACCTTCTTGATATGCAACACTGGTGAAAAAGGTAGCCCTAAAGTTTGGTATTTGGGTAGCGGTTATGTTAATCACATGAGTGGTAATAAAAGTTTTTTTCTTTCATTGATAAGAATGTTAAGTTTGAGATTAAGATAGGGAACAATATAATAGTTCCAATTGTTGGAAAGTGATTTATTATGATCCACACCGAGCAAGGTGAGAATAAAAAGATTGGGAATGTTTATTTTTCCCCAAGCATGAAGCACAAACTCATGAGCATTGGACAATCGATCCAAAATAGATACAATGTGCTAATGGAGAAGGGTGACTATGTCATATTTGACAGGGATGTGAGTAAGAAAAATGTTTCTGGAATTCAAATGACAAAGAAACGTATGTTTCCATTGAGAATAGAGACTTTTTTCTCTTCTAAGTCTATGGCTCCACCTCCCAAGCAAGAAAAATGTACAAAAATGCAACAATAAACTCTCAAGAGCTTCATTCAAGACTTCTCCAAGCTATGGCATCTCAAGTATGGACACTTAGGCTATGTTGGTCTGAGTTTATCATCCAAGAAAAGTATGGTAGATGGACTGCCAAGGATAGTAGAACCTAGAAGCAAGTGTAAGTCTTGCATTTTGGGTAAGAAACATAGGCAACCCTTTCAATTAGGAAACTCAAGAAGGGTAAAAGAGCCATTGGAGCTATTGTATGCTAAATTGGTTGGCTTTGTGCAAACCGTTTCCAATGGTAAGAGTCATTATTTTATGACCTTCATTGATGATTTTAGCCATAGAACATGGGTTTATATTTTGCAACATAAGCCTAAAGGTTTTAATAAGTTTTTGTTGTTTAAGGCCCATGATGAAAAAGAAAGCAGACATTTCATCAAGGTCCTAAGGTTAGATTTTGGGGGAGAGTATACCTCCAATTATTTTATTAATTTTTGCAAGAAAAATAACACCAAGAATGAACTTACAACCAGTTATACTCCACAACAAAATGAAGTCATTGGGAGGAAGAATAGGACCATTCTGGAGATGGAAAAGAGCATGTTCAAGGAAAAGTGACTCCCAAATGAGTATTGAGGAGAGGTTGTAGCAACAGTTGTATATTAGATTGATAAATTTCCAACCAAGTTAGTATTTGACAAGATTCCACAGTAAGTAAGGTTAAAACACAAGTGAACTATTTAGAACTTAAGAGTATTTGGGTGCATGGTGTATGCTCATCTACCAAAGGAAAAAAGGAAAAATTTTGATGATAAGGGTGAGAAGTGAATTTTTATGGGCTATAGTGTTGAGTCCAAGGCATATAGATTGTATTGTTAAACACTACCAGAAGCTAAGAGGGGATTGAAACAACATTTACAAAAACTTGATTATATTTAAGCTATTTGAATAATAACATTCATCCAATACTTATGCATGAAAGTAAACAAGTAAATAATCAAAACACTCTCACAAGAACACTAAGATTTTGTATGCGGAAACCCCAAACTAGAAGAAACCACGATGATAATCAAACTCACAATATATAATAACAATTTACAATGAACAAGGCTTCCTGCTAAAAGAAATTGCTACTCTAGACTTGCAGACTGAGGTGCACAACCTCAAGCAAGATACAAAAGAGGACTTGCTTAGCTAAAGATTACTTCTTCAAGGCAAGATACAAACTACTCTTATAAAATAAGAGGAATAGTAAATCAAATTGTATACAAAATAGAATCTAATAAAATGTGGATAATAGTTCACTGTACATACTCATCTATCTACTCTATATATCTTTGAATATTTGTACTTACTATCTTCGCATCCATCAATCATCCATCTCGATCTTTGTATCACATTATCTTCTCTAATGCAACCGATTTGCTCAATATATACCAATCAGATCCAAAATAAGCAACACCAGGTCTGCCAGAAAGAATATGTAATGTGTACATAGCATCAACCCAAATATGCATCATCCAGAAGGTAAGAAGAATGTGTGAGGGTTCACACCAAGTCGGCACACCTTCCAATCAACATCAAAAAGCTTTACACCCAACTTCTTGGACCAATATGCATAAACTAGTATAAAACTTGTTTTGCTAAAGTCACAGTATCTTATCTCGGACCTAAAGCAAAGAAAGTGGTTCACCCCAAAAGAACCACAACATCTTAGAGAATTATTTGCACTACTGTCATGTTGAGAATAGCCAACATGATCACCTCAGACATATTCGGTATAGACACTTATTCCAAACCACAATAAGTTTCACTAGAGCAAACACCAAACATAACAAAAATACTTCCAGACCAAGGAACACTAGATTTCTGAAAACACAATAAATCATCACTTCATATCATCTCATTAGCACAATGTGAATCTATAATTACTTATGTAGCATAGTATCATAGAAACAAACATTTAGACCATCAACCAGATACATTGTTCATCAACTGAACATACCCATATGTGTGACATAACCTCATTTCCAAGAACATTATCATTAGTAGAGATATGGAGCTCATTGAGAATGAGTCATGGGATGGCTTGATGGATGCTTCTTCATCCACTTATTTTCCAAGTCTTTTAGTAGTTTACAAAGGCCAACTTATATACAAAGATAACAGTCCAATCCTTTATTAAATAATGGCCAATTTTTTCTTTAGTGGTGTTGCCCCCAAACTCCTATCATGGGCTCCACCCTCAGGCTCCCTCTAGCCCCCAATAGGGGGATGAGCCTATCAAACCCCATAGGAGGGCTTTAGCCTCCCCACACTCCACAATAATTGATATAGGGAGAAATTGTGATTGACATCGTCACCGATATTTAAGCCTAGTAGCATGATCAATCACCACATGCCAACATATGATTGGGTACAATGTATAGTATATAAGGACTACTTTGTTTTGTACCAGAAAAACTATATGACTAGTCACTCCACCTTTGGGGCATGGTCAACATGAGAACTAATAATAATAGGGGGAACATTGATCCCATAGTGCTTGATTGTACTTATGGTGATGTAGTATTAGTTCTAGTTATTTCTAGTCTAAGGGATGACTTTGAAAGATTTTAGGGAACTAATTCCTAGCAACAAGGATATGAACACAAAGCTTCATACTAAAAAATACTTATATCCCCTCTTGTATGCTCTAATCCTCACCTAATGGTCCTTCACCTAAAACAGATAAGACGAAAATAAAGAGAGATGCAAGTAAATTTAATTATCTTTTGGTTTCTTTCGAGATTGACTCAATTTCTAAATATTGTTGTATGTGTTCTTTGCTCTTAATTGTTTTTTTGGGTCATATTATGAACTATATGTTGTTGTGTTGCAGTCTACATGCTACTTGTTTCTTTTTGCTCTTTTTTGATTGATTAGATTGTATTTATGTTTTTTTATCTTTTCGAAAAGAAACTTGTTCCCATTTTAGTCTTCCCGGATAAGTATTTTGAATCTATTTCTTTACACCATATTTAAAAAACATGGCAACATCGTAATATTCCTATGTATTTTGACTGTTTATGATATGGAGTTTGCTAATAAAAAAATCGGTGGAACTATTCCTCCATGCTGGCCTTATCCTTATCTTTTATCATTGTTCCTTTCACCATACTTATTCCTCTTTTCGAATGGATTCCTCTAAATAATTCATACACTTTATTTGAATAAACTCATTCAATGGATTTTTTCTTATTCTCAGAGAAAAAAATGGAGTAACAGAAATATGCTCTATGGTGACCACAGCTAGGTATTTCAACGAACAGAATCGTAAAGTCTAGAATAATAATGGAGTCACTTTTACTGTCATCCCTGAATGATCACTCAAATTATCCCTCCTGTCATACCATGCACTGTAACACAATATTATATATACTTTGTATTCTTCCATGTGAATATCTAATATATTGCACTGTCTTCTGTATATAGAAGGAAAGGAAGGACTCGGCCAAATAAATAGTTTGATCTAAGTTGGAGTGTGTTTGATAGCCAAGAATGACTTGCCCGCGGTGAGCCATTCTCGGCTGTCCATCACACTTTGCTTCACAGGCTGACATGGTGAGGACTTGGAAATAACTATTTATTATTATTTTAACTTTACTGTGTTGTTTTGCAATTCTTTATTTTTCATCATAAGTTAATTTTGTGAGTAGTTTAACATATGTATTTGGATTGTTAAGATTTGAAAGAAAGTTTTCAGAACAAATTGTATATTTGTTTTATTAATGTTGTGGATTGCTATCAAGAATGATACAAAAATACATACAGTTTGTCTTAAAAGCATTCTTTCAAATATAACATATAGAGGATTTTTTAAAAGAATTTTGAATTGTCTTGTTTCTTTTTTTTTTTTATTAAATATAAGACGGTTTTTTAGAGCTGGTATTTAGCTGCGCTGATTATGCAACTCTTTGGAATCTGTTACTTTTTGTGACATTCTTAAGGAGCCCAATGGACTTGCAGATTGTTTGGTCAAAATGGATTTCTGATCATACGCGGGAGAGGAATATAGTGCATAGGGGGCAATTATCTTCCCAAATGTCTCATTTGTTGGATAACCTAATAGATATTAACAGAATTGTATAATTTTTGTCTGCTGAACATGTGACCCTTTTTACTTTGTATCTCTTTCTTTGATTGAATAAATTTTTACCTCTTATAATGAAACTACAACAAATAAAAAAATTTACTATTACTACTTCATCTCCATTTGCCTCCTCCATTTTGTATTACTATTTCCCTGCAAGACGGGAAGAAGGATTCCAGTTTTCTTTCTCTTACGAACAGCTATCATCGTGATGATCTTAAATTACAATTTCACATTTTTTCTCAGAATTCAGTGGTCAAATTTATTCCTTTTCCTTCCCTTCGATGGTAGTTGTGCACGATCAAGTGGTTGGGGCTTTAACCATGCAGGTGAGGATGGAAGAAAATGATTCTTATTTCAACACTTTTTCTAGGGTTATCATGAATTCTGAGCAGAAGTTTTCCAAATCAGAGCATGCAGATGATAAAGCTTTCCTGTCAGAGCGAATTCACACAGTTGAATTTGGGGGTGAGGTGGCTATGCATTTGAAGAAGGGCTGATACAAGTCATTTTAATCTGTAAAATTCAGAACTATATATATTACAGTGGTTTTCCTCCATTGGTACCTCATTCGGAAAACTGCAAAAATATTTGTGGGTTTCTTTAATGATTATTCAGCAATTTTTGAAATAAATATTTTCCATATTTGTTATTAAGATTTAAAATTATAAAGATGTTATTTTAATGTTTTACTAGTAGTCATCTGACCACATCTTATCGGAAGTCTATTCATTCAGTAGATTTCATGCGAGAGGGAGGATTGAACTGCAACACCAAATGATAAATCCTCCTGCTTCTTTCTCTCAGGGGAATGTGATTTCTTTCCCTTTTTTTTTATTCTTCTTTCTTAAATATTAAAGGGAGCATTTTTTTAAGGTTATAAATTCTTTATTTTAAATCATTTTTTGAAAATTTGAAGCTTGATGTGATTGAGAGAAAAAAAATTCTTTCAACTATAGACATAAAAGATAATATATGATTCTCCATTTTCTTGCTGTTCTAATCTAGTCAAAAGTATTCTAGAATTTTTTATTTTTTTCAAGAGTAAATATGTATTCAATCACAAAAAAAGATACAAAGAAAGGAGGGCCAACATCCCTGATCGTATCCACCAAGTAATCCAACCTTCCAGTAGAAAAAGTGTTCTATAATTTTAATTACCTTCCATATTTTCAATTTGGGAGTCTATGAGTGGTTTATCTTATTAATAAAAAAATAATTTTTTTTTTAGATTTTTTTTTTTAATTTAATAGGAGAGAGTTCATAATCTTGTTTTACCACTAGCTACTTACTTGGCTGCAAATTATGTTTTCTTGATATTTCAATCCACTTCCTTGATGCAAGCCTCATGATGTGAGTGGGGTTGAGCTACAACATAAATTGATAGATATTTATTTTAGTATGCCTCTTGTCAATTTCCTCCTGTATGGCCTAAAGAGTCACAAGAGTTTTTCCTTGTCATTTCATTATTGAGGGTCATCATCTTTTCCATCTTCCTTTTGAGGGTCGTCTGGTTGTCCTAAAGCTCCTCAATTACCTTCGCCATTTCCCTCTTATCATCCTTCTAGTCTACCTTTTTTCTTATTTCCTTCATTTCTTCCTCCAACCCTTCCCACTTCTCTAGTTTATCTGCCAAATCATTAGCTGCCAAGTAGACCCTTTGATAATTTTCTTCGATTGCCCAGTTAGAAGCTTTGATTTGTGTTAGCAAGGGCCTCCAACCTGTTAATTTTCTTCTTGCCACATTGATTTCAATAAGGAGTCAGTGGATTATGGCTTCTTGTCTATTGTAGGCATCACAGAGTTCATCGACCTTTTCTGTAAGGACTAGTAAATCCCATTTCTACAATGAATTAATAG
Source organism: Cryptomeria japonica (assembly GCF_030272615.1). Classification (NCBI taxonomy): domain Eukaryota; kingdom Viridiplantae; phylum Streptophyta; class Pinopsida; order Cupressales; family Cupressaceae; genus Cryptomeria; species Cryptomeria japonica. The sequence continues at coordinate 14,178,688 of NC_081415.1, read as the reverse complement.
GGGAGGGGCGAGGGGGGAGGGAAACCAAATGAGGGGGTAGAAGGGTGGTAGAATTACCAATAGGGTTGTTCGAAGTGCACTCCAACACAATAGACTAGGAGTAAGCAGAGTCCTTAGAAACATTCTCCTCTAGCTCCAACTCTTCTATAATGCATTCTATAATGGGAGGGACTAAGGAGTCCTCATTTGTAGAAAACCTACTTGGGATAACCTAGGTAGGAGCCCTTTTGAGCTTAGGTGTAGAAGTGGTGGCTCTACTCCCTCGGTTTTCAAAAACTTCGACAACCAAGGTGAGATTAGGGAGAGGACCACAGGGGTTAGCTCACTATTAGGGGTTATGTTCATATGAAAATTAAACAAATGTAGGACAAGCTCTCGGTGCAAGGGAAGGACATTTTAAGCTTTGGCAATTACCGATGATTGGGAGATAGATGAAAAAAGCTAGCAAGGGAAATTCATCTTCACACCATACCTGAGGTGGTTGAGCATAGAGAAGAGTTGGGAGCAAAACCATTTGAATCTCCTATCCAAAACTTGATGTACTTCATAAGAAGTACCACAACCTCTTTCCAAACCCCAAGAAAATCATCTCTTTTGAATCTATTATATAGGTTTTCATCTCTTTTAAATCTATTATATAGGTGAACCACCTTTTCTCCTAGCTCCAGGAATCTCATAAAATCTGCTTTGTAATTCCCCTTAGATTTTTGGGAGAAGATCGTACCTTCAAAAAAAAAAAAAGAAAGAAAGAAGAAGAAGACCAACAAGAGCCACAATTATTTCCATAGACACTATAAACACCAAACTCCCCACTTTTAACTTCACTAGGGAAATGATTATATAGCATTTCTAATTATTGCAATTTGTGAGAAAAGCCAATGTATTACTGCTGTCACTACCAAGTTGATTGGTGTGGAGGTACAGATATGTAAGAAGGTTCAACTTACCCAGTTCCTTTAGAACCGGTACACCGAGTTGGATTATAGCTAAATAAAGTACTTCAGTGGATTATATCTAAATAAAGTACTTAGAGACTGGAACAATTTCCCAAGGAGTTTAGTATGTTTCCACTAAGCTGATTTCCCCATAAACTGAGGAATACCAACTTGGAGAGGTTGGTACCAATTTGTTTCGTATGAAGAAGCAGAAATAGAAATGTATCTGAGCAAATTTGTGAGTGATCTTATAGCAGATTTATAAGATTGCAAATATATAAGCAGAAATTGTTGAAGATTTCAAGTAGATGTTTGGAGCATATATAAAAGCATTTCAAAGAAAATTTGTAAGTACAATTACAAAGGAAAGCATTACATTAATTGAGATTCAGTTTATGAAGGAAGGACTTAGATTTGTGAAAGAAGGAACATTGTATTATAGTGCTCAGATTTGGAAAAGAAGAATATCACATTATAGTGTTCAAATTTGCGAAGGAAGAACATCACAATATAGTGATCAAACTTGTGTATGGAAGATAAAAAGTCATTTATATGCTAGAAAATTTGTGTGAGAAGAGGGAGGTTGATTAAAGGCGGATTTTGTGAAATACTTATAGCAGATCTTAGCATATTTATAACAATTTTTTAGAAGGAAAGTGTGTGACAGTGGATGCATCACTTGAGAGTAGATTGGTGAATGAGAATGAATGAATATTTGAGAAGAGGAATATAATGCAGATTTGGTGGAGTACTAATATGAAAAGTGGAGTTATGGATAAGATACATTTGGAGATTATGCAAGGAAGACAAATTCAATAGGAAGAATGATCTCAAACAAGAGATCTAATTATCCATTATCTATTGAAGGTGCAACATCCAAGAAGGCAGAATCTATGTACATCATCTATTGAAGGTGTAACATCCAAGAAGGTGGAACTTAGTTCCATTTTCAAAGTTGGTGTTTCTTAAAGGAGGGATTAGTGTCTCTTACTAATTTGGTTCTTACTTAGCTATCCTAGTTGGTGCCTCCAATAGCTTGGTGCTTCCAATAGGTTGGTGCCTATGAATTGAGGGGATTGGTGTTGGCTATGGGTGGGTGTCTACAAAGTTGTAAGAATATTTTATATAAGAACAATAATCTATCTATCATGGGTAAAGTCTCTTGCCTAAATATCTTGTGTCATTGTGTTCAAGTCTCATGTGCATAATTATTGATGTTGAGTAAAGGATGTTATTGTGATTGATAAAGTGTTAAATTGGTAAAAGTTGTGTCATACTGATTTACCCCATCGGACTCCCCCACCCCTAGCATATCTATGTGCTCTTCATTATTCATTCAAAATTACTTAAATATGAATACACACTATGCAATGGATGTTTTTTTTATATTGAACAAAGAACAATACAATGAACTTATATAGTTTTAACAATTTATCCATTTTTTCCTTTTTTATGTAAATTAATTTTTCAAATATTATAATTATATCTTATTATAAAAAAATTACTAAATACAATCATATGACCATTATTTTTAGGCCCTAGCTATAATCATGTCCTAATGCTATTTTAAAGAAATTGTTAGAATATATTTTAGGTTTTCTTAGAGGAAATAAATCTTATGTCTTGCTAAGGAATCTAGATTCATGAAAAAAGTAGAAAATTATATATGTTCTCAAATAACATGAATTATCTTAGTTGTTCTAAGGAAACTAGATACAATAAGAAAGATATATTAGAAATTTATATTGGTACAAACATTATTGTAATTTTAGGTAAATATGAATCCATTATATATTTACAGTGAGCTAACATGTCTTTCAAATCACTCTAATCAATGAAATGGACTGAGTAAGCCAATACCTTTGTAAGTTATTATTAATTTTGGATAGTACAGTTGGATCAACAAATTGAAATAAGGATCCAACCAAAGATTGTGTAGAAAGCACGAATCATTAAAGGATGAATGTTCATGTCACACAATTTACTATGACATAACACATGCTAAAATATATGATTTTTGTTTTGATAATCTATCAATTTTATTATATCATGCAACAAAATTTTGAAAAAAAAAATTATTTGAATTTATAAAATAACATAGAAATCATCAATGACCGAATAAAGATTTAAATTTAAAATTATTAAAATACATAAATCAAAATTAGAGCTTATGGTAAAGATTTCCTTTCAAAGAAAATTCACATGTTTGGGGTGAGGAGGCTACATATCTAAATAATGGATCATAGAAGTTGTTTTGATAAAAATATTTTAAAAGTCTTGTCGTATTTTGGTAAAGCTTCATGATTGAATGGTATTTAATAGAAACATTAGAGAAAGATGGTTTTGTTCTTTTTCCATGTGTGAAAAGGTAGTTTTTGGTTATCTATTGTAGTGGCAAAAACTATGTACCTCTTCAATAATTTCACGTGGTGTTTAGCACTCATTTTGGATTTTATGATTGATCGTGTGAAAATACGCATGTCTCAGGCATAGATTGACAAAATTGATAAAATACTACACTACCTAGAACTATGACCTATCAAATTGGGTTGGAGACTAGAGCTATGTGCTATTTTCCTCTCAAATTTGGCTTTTGAATTGTCAAATAGGCCAAGCCACTAGTGTTGGTTGGACCTCAAATTCAAAAATTTAGATGTCAGATTTAGGCTTTAATAGATATAATCTTATGTCAACCTCTCCCAAAAAAATTACTTGTGAAAAGGTGTTATTTACACATAGATGAAAATCCCTCTCTCATTTTCAACACCTTCTAAGAATATTTATCTTCGATCCTGAGAAGTCAATATTAATAAAGTAAAGAATTATAAAGGCATTATTAATATTATACTAATCTTTTATCAAGTGCCATTCATTATAAATATGATTCATGTTATTATTATGTTATAATATACTAACCTTTTATAGGAATTTGTTAGAGTAAGTCAACAATACCATACATGATATTTAAGAAAGGATTTCATGCCTAAGGTAACCATTTCAATTTATGTTGTTTATTGTTCTCTACTCTTGAGGGTGCATGCAATGTTTTTTATCATCATTCATTATTGTTCTAGAGGTGGGAAGAGCAACACAAGGTTTGACTTGGGAAAGCCCCTATACAACATAACATTTTCTCTTTTGTCATGAGTGCAAGCATAGATCCAAAATATTATGATGGATACAACAATACAAGCAAATAGAGAAGACATTTACAAATAGTTTCAAACTTTTAACAACCAAAAATCTTCAAACTTTAGAGCTGGTTGTTATTGTTTGGATATTTTTCTTGAAATTTGGAGGACGAAAATCCAACTTAGGATCCTAACCTTGTTTTTGGCACTAGCCTTTGATGAAACCACCTTCAAGATAGAGGCACCTATCTCTTCTATCCAACAAAAATTAACACTATCTCACAAAACCAAGTCCTTCTTTCTATCTTCTTTCCAGATCTCTAACTCTCTTTTGCATTTCTATTTTTTTATTTCCTACATTCTATCAATATTCTTCAATTTTAGCCTTCTTTTACCTAGTTCATTACACACATGCAAAACCAGTCCGCATCATATGAAATTAGCAAGAGTGTAAGTGTAATTCCCTCCAAAATACCCTAACGAAATAAACCAAAATCTACTAACAAAAAGAGATAATTTTTTTTTTTAAGATAACCATTACAACTATGCTATTAGTAGTATTTATTAATGCAGCATTACTACCATTATTCATCAATGCATTGTTAACTATATACATGAATACATAAATCAACAAGAACATAACCATAGAGTCATATTATGCAAGAGGATTAACCATTTAATCATTAACATAACTCTATATAAACTCATACAATGCAAATCCATTCCCTAAGGTATCTCAATGTCACTACTTGATAAAATCTTAACACATCGCATGTTCATCTTAGAGAATCATATTCTATTATCCATCTAATCATCCACTTTCCATTTAAATATGATAAATCCTTAACACACATGCATAAATTAGTCACATAACATACTCTTTACATTCTTTTAGAAACTAGCAAATTAGATAATCCTAATATTCATTCTTTCATTCATTATAAAAGAATCAAAGATTACATAACCATTCTCTTTAATAAGACTAGATTATCCTTTAAGTTTCATTACATATCTTTAATATAACTAGCTCATTTAGCTAAGCAACATAATCCATTTCATCTAGATAATTTTCATTCCTTAAGTAAGATTTATAACAGCAACCACTATTCTTTCATCTTAAATTTCCTTAGGTTCATACATAAAATTCCATCTTACAATTCCACACAATACAAACATACAAACACTATATCTTTCTTTCACATAAAATTGTACTCTAGCATTACATAGTCAAGTATCCAATACATCAATGAATATACCATAATAACTTCTCCTACTACTACATCATGTCTCTTTTCCAATTACATCAGCAATTATTTGAAGATACATAGCATAAGGATACATAATCTCTTTTAAAAATATGATACAATGTCTTCTTTTCCATATACATAGAAATCAGCTCCAAAGAATAATCTCATGAAGAATCCAAGAATCTAATCCCCACACGCTAACATCAAAAAATAATATCCCAATGGTAGAAGGAATCAAACTACTCGGCCATGTGGAACCACCCCCCATGCTAAGAGATGACATAAGGTTCCAACTCACACTCAAGACCTAAGTTGACACCTAACAACCAAAGGATACAACATGACACCATAGACTCCAAGACAGGAATACAACATCAAAATACATCACATGGTTAAATCAAAGCAATCAACCTCCAGAGGCATAATAAATAAATCAAGGCTTATGGATAATGGACTCATGTGGGATAGAGTGTCATCACATGCTAACCTCATGTGGCATTTGTTTCCACCTTGGAGTCACTCAAGGGAGATCGGGTATATCGCTCCAATGGTCTTCCCAATCTAGGGTTACGCAACCCTCTCCCTGGGTCCATCCCATTGGGGAATACAACATCATATTCTTTATCTTGATTGGGTGAATTCCTAGATACCCAACCCATTAATCAATTATTAATTATGTTATCACTAGCAATTAAACCATAAACTCTTCATCCGGTTCCATCGGTCTAGACCCCCTTCCTAGAAATCTAATGCTCATAACCTGGGTCCAACACATGCAAGAGCCCACTCTCCCAAACATGGACCAAGACCATAGGGTAAAAAAATAACAAGATACATCTTACAAAAACATGAAACCCAACATGGGAAGCATACAAAATTCCAGCACAAAACTGATACTAACTGAATCATAAAGATAACTTATGCATATACATACAATGCCATATAACAACAATCATGCCATAAGCTCAAAATATCATAATGAAACAATAAAGAGAGCCTCAAAGAGATATTAACATATATAAAGGGAAATAATATGAATCCAATGATACCACATAGTCCTCAACAATAAGGCACAACAAACCCTCTCGTTGGAGCTGCATAAACTCATCCTCAACAACAAGGAATACATAAATCTTGTTGGAGCAACTTTGCAAACCTCAACAAAAAAGTGAAAAATACTTGATGGAGCACAAAAGGATTCAAACATACCACAAAATCATATAGCAGTACCCAAAAACCATCAATACAACAAACCCTAGCCTCTGGAGTCCAAAATCAATAATAAAAGTCAACCCAAACATCAAAATACAACCCAAAAATGTATTGATCCTACCTTGGCGCTATTGTCTTAGTTCTGGTGCTATTTTTTCCTAAAATGGCACCTTTATAGCCCAAATTAGAGCTTATGTACTGGGTGCAACATTTGGGAAAGAGGGAAAGAATGTGGTAGAAGGTGAGACTCTGCCTCCTAAAGACAGACTCACAATTGCTGATATGGAAACCCAAGAGAATAATGTTGATTTTTTACAATTCAATAAAGATAGAAATGATTCTCCCATAGCTATGTTTCACATTGCGAAGAATGGGGTGATGGAGATTTATAAGGTTATAAAATGGGTCTACTCAGAGATTGAAAGTTTGAAGTCTAAACTGGAGGACTCTTCTAAGAAAGTGGACATTCTAGAAGCTATCGAGATGGGTAATCTTAGCTCTTTGCCTGAATATCTAAAGGAATTAACAAAATCCATCAGTGACGCAGAGGCTATCACTCAAGTTTATGGATCCCAATTCAAGGTTGTGGAGGATAGGTTTAATGAGCTGGAAAAGAGGTTTTACAGTCATGAGGAAACCCTAAAGAAGATTGGAGGACAAATTCACAAAATTATGAAAGCTTCAGTTGATAATTTCATAGTGTTGATCAGTAAACTGGAACAAATCCAATTGGAAAATAATAAGATTGATATTCCTAAGGACAAGGACTTGACCCTTGAAAGTGTGGCTACTGGGTCTGGTAAAAGAACACAGGCGAATATGAGGAAGATGGCTTAGAAAGATAAGGAACTAGATGATTTCAAGATTTTTGTTGCCTCTATGGCTCAGCTGGAGAAAGAGGTTATGGAGCTTCCTAAGAATTTTTCTTATTTGTGTTGGCTTGTTCTTTTGGCTGTCCCTTTGGTGTCGTTGTGTTGTCTTTTTGTTACTCTTGGGTCTCTTGCTGGCTTTTTATTTTGGCCAGTTGTTTCTGTTTGTTGTTATGTGTTTTCTAGATGGTCCTATCATGTTTTATCTTTATTAAAATTTGTTGTAAATGGTTTCAAGGCCCCTTCAAAACCTGTTTTTCATGTAATCAAAAACATTTAGGAAAAACGGGAGAAAAATGCAATCAATCATGCCCAGACTCGGACAAAGGCATTAGTAGGGTATGAGATCGACCCAAAACTTATACAAGGCCAACACAAATGTAGAATAGGGTTCACATAAGATCAACAAGACCATTTATCCAACATTAAACCTTCAACCGACGAATACATGAACAAAAATGTGTCACAGAGACAACCATACAAATGCAGATCATAACATAAGGACTCCAAACACTATGAGAACCTAAAATAGGATATGCAAGAGCCATTAAAGCCTCAACAAGACCAAATAATGCAGTAGAACATCATACAGTAAATTAATTCAAATAAGAATACATCTCCCATAACCATTTCTAGCAATACCCAAAATCACAATCACAATTTACAACTTAAAAGTATTACCACTATAATTTCTTTCAAGAACCAATAATATATAACTAAAATCACTCCCTAATTTCATTTTTAGCAGTCACGAAGAAAACAACTCTTTTCAAAATCAAAATTCAAGAATGGGAAAAGATCTCCAACTTGGAAATAGAGTGATGGTAATGCAATCGTAGAAGAGCGAAAATCCAAACCAACAAGCTTTCCAAAATCCAACCCAACCAAGCAATTCTCAATCCAAGCAATTCAAAAATCCACAAGTTGAAGAAAGATATCCAGAAACACCACCACAAAAATGCTCACAAAGCCAATAAATAGAATCTCATTAAAAACTATAGAAGAATATTTGCCAATCAAAATATTCCAATAAAATATTCTATATTGACCCTCAAACCTCAACCAATAAAATAATAGGGTATGTATAAACATAAAATGTAATTACTCAATTAGTAACAAGAGAATATAATAATAATAATATAATAAACAATAATAATAAATGAAAGCCCAATAAAATAAATCAAAGGGAATATAAATAAATACTCCAATTAAATATATAACCACAAATAATATAAATAAATAAACAAATACTTAAATAATATTATCCTCACAATCACAACTCCCAAGAGGGCCAATCATAACAACGATTAGGTACATGAATAATAATAAATAAATAAAACAAAAATGCAAATAAATAAATAAATTATCAAAACAATAAATAACTAGATAAATAATAAATAATCCAATAATAAATAAATAAATAATCAATAAAGAAGATAAGTGTACAAAAGGACATAAAAACCCATCTAGTAATTAAACAATAAATAAATAATTATCCAATAAATCAAAAGCTCAAATAATAAATCAAAACCAATATAAATAAATAATAAATAACCAATAAATAGATGAGCCAAAAATAAATAAAGAGATAAACAATAAACAAATAATTAAATGTACGATACATATAAATGCTCTAGCCAATATAATTTAAACTCAATACTATAAATATCTCCCACATACATATAAAATAATCAAATAAATAATAAATAAATGGATGTACTGATAAGAATAAATAATCAACTAATATAATTCCATGAATTAATTATTAACTAATTATAAACTCCCAGTAAATAAATATGTATAAATATATTGTATTCGTACTAACCATTATTTAATAATTTACGCCAATGGCTATATATAGTAATTGATTAATTAATTTTCACAATTCCAAATAACCAATAAAATATAAATCCACAAAATAAACATTAATGAATAATAATTCTCCAATAATAATCACACATTAATATTAAATATTAGTGTCATATATTGATTTAGTTTAATATTTATAAACTATATAAACCGATTAATTATTAATTAATTAATAATCGCAAACTCACAAGGCAACCCGACATAAGGTTGAACAACATACCACATGATGCAGACCAACGACTCAAGCCAAGACACTAATTGACAAAGGTACCAACTTAAGCCTAGAGTATGAGAGAGAAACACATGCCATCTCCAATGACTTGGCATTGGAATAAAGACACACTCAAACTAGTGAGACCAGGTGGAGTCAATACCTAGTACCTGCAATCTTGCATCCACCACTAAACACAACACAATATATATACAACACATATACATCATAAATGACCAAGCAAGTGATAGAGAATAACAACTTCATATCATGCTCGCAATGAGTGGTATGACATCATCTCTTAGAATCATAAAGACACTAGAAGACAATCACAAACATCGTAGCATCAACTTAGTTATCATAATCATAGAGTAGGGTTAGCGTAATCATAATGTCATCAAAATACCATAAGCAATATGATTCATCATGAATAATGATCAAATATAGATCCATCATCACATCCAATACAATGATGAAATAGGTTTAGTACATAACATGATACCATCAAATCATCATAAAGTAGACTAAGATAGATCAATATATTCCTTTGATGTACAAAAAGACAAGATGAATCAGGGAGGGGCACTATAGTAAGTGTAAGACAGTGTGGCCCTTCCTTGTGGACAACAAGCCAAGCCCACTCACATCTCTAATGTTGTATGGGAAAGAAGTAACCTAGGTTAATGCACATTTTATTTTAGGGATTATTTTCCTACATTTTTATGAACTCAACTTAGCTTACACTTGTATTTATTTTGATTCATTTCTATTACATTCAAATTTAATTGCATAGATCTAATTTATTGATAAATTGATGAGATAGATGTATTTTTTCATTGATTATACATTTTTATTACATATGTTGCATATGGTGTATATTTAGAAAACATCGATATCTTAAACAAGTTTTTATTTTCCTTTAGATTATAAAACAATAACTTTGAAAAAAACTTCTTCTATCCCTTAATCAACATTTGTCATCCTACTACCACCTTTATTCTACTTCTTCTCTCCCTTCTTCTATATATGAATAATCTATATAAATTACTACAATTCAACTATGTCTCCTAGATCTCTTTCTACAAAATTTTGATATACTCATCCTTTATGACTCCTATAACATCTCTTGGTCAAATATTTGTTAACAAAATTTATATTTTGATTATCAAAATAACTTGTGAAACCTCTAATTAGTGTTCATCTTCGTCAAGATAGGTTCCCTAACTACAAAATAAACTAGTGATAATTTTTTGATTTGTTGAAAACCCATCTTGACCCCTCGATTACATCTTAAAAATTACAAAACAAATAACTCAAAATAATAACCATAATAAAGTTGTTTTTAGCTTTCTAATTATCATGTATTTTCTTAGACATATAGCACTCAAAATAATAAACAACCTACAAATAACTATTCTTCTTTCTTCTCTTGACCTATACTTCCTTTAACACAAAATGTTTCTCAATGTGTTGGTGAGAAGTATGATCTTGTCGATCAGCTTTGTGCTATTCTAGCAAAGATCTCACTATGCGACCTAATACAAACTTTGACTACAAACCACAAAATGCTCTAGGGGCCTTATAAAGGATATTTGTGCCACCTTCTGATAGGCTAAATGATGTGTCAACCCTGTTAGATTGTATGTATGTGACAAGTTTGAACATCATCTGCTCACAATGTGAGTTATCTTCCCTAAAATTTCAACAACAAAATGTTCCTCTAATAATTATGGTTGTTATTAATTGAAATGGAATAAATCATAATCTAATCAATAGCATATTAGGACTTAATATTTTTGGCATAGACCTGTTACATAAGATTGATGTAGATATGTCTCTCATTACACATGAATCTCTTTCTATCAATGGCTTTAATAGTGTGGGTACAAATTCATTAGGTACAAAACTACTAGTTAAGGCAGGACCCGTGACTTTACCTACGCTCTTCCATGTCATGCTTGGTGTTATTTTATACAATATTCTCCTCAATAGGTCATGGATTCATGCCATGGGGGATATCCTATCTACTCTTCACAGAAAGATAATAGTTTTTTGTAATAATAAAGTTAATAAAATCAAGGCTAATAATAATTTGAATAGTTTGCAATTAGAGGCCAATTGTCAACCTCCTATACCCAGATCTCTTAACACTTTGACTCCACCTTCAACAAAAGTTGATCCACTATTCTCCACTGCTCACAACAATCATGTCAAAATAGTTCTTCATCATCAAGTTTGGTGATGATTAAGGTTCATTAGACTCTAAACTTGCAATCAAAACCAAATGCCCCAATGGTGGCTTGTGCTTCTCTTAAACAAATCAAATATCATGAGGATGTTACCTCTTAACAAATATCTTGATGATTTTGGGGGCTCTTTATATTTCACCCCTCATAGACTAGTTAATTATAAGATTGACCCTCCTCATCCTAACATATTAACACTCAATAAGGATATGCATTATTTTAAAATTATCAATCTCTCTTTTAATCACACTTATATTATTGCTTCTCATTCAAAATGTGATCATACTCATCATATGGACAAGGTTAGCAATTATTCGAGTAATTAGGATATTACCTAATTAAATATCTAATTAGGTTCCTTATTACTTTATTCACTTAAGATAACCTTAGGATTTATTTTTTCTTTTATCGGATTAGGATAATAATAGCTTATGTTGTCTAATTGAATATGGTATGAACACTTGGCACTAGCTAATTTAATCTTTATCTAGGGTTTAGATCTAAGGTTAAATTCATCATTTCTAAAAGGATTTATTCATTCACTCCTCGTAATCATAATATTTTGTGTATAATACAATTCTCAAGTTGTTGAGAAAATATATCTTTATTTATCTTCATTTGTAATCGATGTTTTTTATTGCATGTGATTGCTGGCCTTTTGGGGTTGACAAAATAACTCCCTTAGTACTAAAGTTCTAGATCTACTAAATTCCTATTCCAATTTTGAGAGATCCAACCTTATGTAAAATAAATAGGTACACTATGGGCTTAAATTGATATTTTCATCATGTTTAGAATATCATAAAACCTTTAGATCAATTATTGTATCATTTAAATATGAACAACTGACATTTTGAGTTTTTTTCAAGCCACGAGAATTGAGGCAAGATCTAGGGGTCAAAAATATATATGCATCATGAAGTGAAATGGTTGAACAAATAAATCCAATAAGATGTTCACCTACAAGGTTTCTCTTAGAAAAAAATCTTTCGCTTGTCCCTTTTGAATAGCTTTTGTCACAATACTCAACTTATCAATTTCTTGCCTTTTATTTTTTTTTCTCCTAAGTACTTTATTCTTGAGATGAATTGTGGTGTATGTATTCTCTCATTACAACAAATTTAAGAATGAGGCTTGCTTCATCTCTTGGTAAGCATATTTTTAGGTTGACAATGAAACTTTAATATTTTCAACAAGATTTTTCTCCTTTTATAAAGGTTGATTCCCTCAACCCTAGGTAAACAATAAGGATGCTATAGATAAAAGGTTTTATTGGAAAGAGTGTGTCTAATAATAAGAAAGATAAAGAAAAGTCTATTAAAAATTGGGGATCTAAATGATAATTTCTTGTTCTATAGGTTAATGGATTTTTCTTAGGAACATCCTCTAGCCCTTAAAAAATTATTTTTCATCAACCTCTAGCATTAGGGAAGTAGCCTCTGTGGTAGGAATTTTGGGTGATAACATATGCAACCTATAGAGGAAGCTAATGCCTATCACAACACCCTAAAATAGTTTTCGATAATTTAATAGGTTAAACAACAAGATCCTCCTATTTAACCAAAATTTGAATGGTGGTCCATTGTGTAGGAAAAGGATACTGAATTAAATCAAAATAATTAGGATGCTTTTGCAAATTGAAGGAGGTAATGATAAATAAGATGAGAGACTGAATACTATGAAGGAGGTAGTATACAAAATTGTGCAACTAGTATTAAAGTATTGCATGATGGTATTAAATGATGGTATTAAATTGCAGCCTTCTCTAGGGTAGGTGGGCTCTAGTTCTAGGATTCACAAGCGATAGATGAAAGAGAAAAGGTTGGTTCTTTGTAGTTCAAGATGTGAAAAACTTGAAAAAAAAAAACAAAGTTTCTTAAGGATAAATAAGAGGTATCCATTGTTCTAAACTCATTGCAATCTTGTTCTTCAACTCCCTCATGTTCGATTGCTGTTTCATTATTTTTTGTTTCTACTTTATATTTGCCTGATTGTTCCTCTTATATCCTTCTCCTTTGAGTATTTTTGCACTAATGTTTTATTAAAACCTTTTTTATCTCTTAATTAAAAACACTTCCACAAACTTTCTCTAAAACACTTTCAGATATTAATGGCATTATTTCATTTTCTAATATCCCACTTTATCTCCCATTGAATTCAACTTTTTCCCTTAAGTTAATCTCTTTAATCTCTTTCATGGTGATAGTTGAAGTTTTATACATATATACCAGACCAAATCTAAAGAACAAGACAAAATTGTTTAAGCAATGAGAATTATACCAATAGAAAATAGAAGGTAGCCGATGGCCCTATGCATTAGCAGGAGCAGATCAATAATTTCAATAACAGAATAAGAAATTCCTTCAAATTTCTTATCCAGTTTCTCTTGAGCCGTGCCTTGTCCTTATCTTCTTTTGCCATATGCTGCGTAATATGAACTATGGGTATCTTTATTCTACTTCCCAATTATATTCCCTCTAAAGTGGCAAACCATTTATGCCCTCAAATACATGATGGAAAAGGAAATGCCTTATTGACCATGTTGCAGAAGAATAATTTTCCAACAGATGGCAAAATCTCCTTATAAAATTCCTTGTGTAGGCCATGGTGAAGGTCAAGCATAAAGACTTAAAAGAGTCGGATATTGCTCACTCAATTTATTCCTTGTGTCGAATCCACAAATAGTATTATTCCAGATATACTTCATATGCTAAAGTGTTTGCAATGAATGATCATATTTTTCCACAGTCCATTCTAAATCATGGTTTATAGCAGAATTTTTGTGATTTATATTTATCATATAAAAAATAACTAAATAATTACATATAACCAGTAAAATATTCCCATAAACTCATCTCCACCACGAAATAGAATAGTCACATCATATCAAATACTGGAAAGAGAGGTCACTCAATGAAAGCTTGCCAATTTGCTTTTGTTTTCGATTTATTCTCAATGTTTTCGTCATCCATTGACTTAAATTTGCGCACATAAAACTAATTATTCTTGGGAATCTCTTTCTAAAAGCTTGCTGGACAGCAAAGACATCAGGTCAGATTAGCATTTGAAAAAAGAAAACGCTCAAAACGCTTTTCATTCAAATTATCTGGCTTCACAACTGAAAAGGTGATGCCATCAACTTTGGTAAACACAGGAATATGTTGTCATGGAACAAATAATTCCAAATAATTCCAGAACAATGCCATCAACTTTGATAAATGGAGGAATATACTGTCGTGGAACAAATAATTCCAAATAATTCCAGAACTATTCCATCAGCTTTGAGAAACAGAAGAATTCCAGAACTGTCCCATCAACTTTGATGAACAGAAAGAATTCCTTTTTATCTTAAATGTATTCCTCTTATCTTATCGCCATTATAAATGCTCACCAGTTTCATTTAATCCATACTTACTACACGTTTTGCTGTTACACTCCCTTTCTTGCACAATTTAAATAGATGTGAAGTACTTAGAAATTTGATGTTATGCCAAGAATGGTTTGCCCACAGCTACACTTTAGTTATTTGTGGGGGAGTTATTCTTAGCGAAGGAACCTGTTTTGCTTCTTACACGATCTCACATAAAGAGGGTTTCAGATGTTTTAAAGTTGTATCTAATAGTTGTACTCTTTCTCGAGAACTTCTATATGAAGAAAGTTTGTTTGTATGAATTTGATATATATTGAAGGATATATTTCATTGAAAATATCTATAGTTTTTATTTTTATTTAAAAAATAATTAAAAAATGTAGTTCGTTTCTTTTTGTATGAAGAGGATATTAAAAAAATGTAGTTGGTTTATTTTTATTGGTAAATGTTTGTAATTGGTCATTTTTTGGCATTCAATAAACTCGAGAAATATCTAGAAAAAATGGCATGGTTAGATTTGATTTGTGAATTAAAACTATATTTTATTTTATCTTTCAAATATAATTTATTCACCTATTTTTTAATAAAAATGTCTAATATTATTGTTTTCCTTTAAAATAATAGAACAATTATTAAAAAATAAGTATATTAAGAATATTCAAAAAAATTCTTAAAAATGAAATTATTGTTTTATATATATATATATATATATATATATATATAAAGAAAGTTTAGTTCCTTCTAGTAGTTCATATACACCATGGTACTAATAATATTATAATTAATCATTATATAAGAATACTAATATTCTTATATTTTTATGTGGATTAGAGGATAATTATTTTTTTAGTCTAGATTTCTCATGTTTATTTATAATTTTTAAGTATTTTTCTTTAATAAAAATTATTTTAATTATAAAATTGATTTAAAATGCATATTAAAATAAAAAAATTTAAATAGAAAATAATTATTGTATTTAGACATACTTTGATATATTTTGTGTTTTAGTTTAGAATTTTACCTTTTACATGACACATTTAAGAAACGGTGATCAATGAAAGAGAATTACAAAAGAATAATAAGAATCTTAATACACATTTGATTCCTCATATTCTTCAACTATTTCTTGCAACAGAAAATATCAGCACTACAATGTTGTCCCAAGTCCTACACATAGATATGATTTAAGCCTCTATAGTTTCTTTCTAATATATTCTTAGACCTATATTTTTAGGTTCCTTTAATGGTCATTATTCTCCTTTGGAGCTATCATAGCAATTTTCATCTATTTTATTTTTACTCTTGATTGAATAAACATTTTTTTTTCTTGGATAACAATTCCATCATATTCTCTACAAAACAATAATTCAAATTGAACTACACAACCAAAACCAAATATCTCCAATAGAAAACACCTACCTATAAAATTATGATCAATCACCATCTTAAGAAAATAAATAGTTTTCAAACTATAAAATAAGATTGTTAATCAGTAGGCACAAATGTCCACATACAACTAGGAAAAGAACAATATTTTGATTTAACAAGCGACATTAATAAAATGATTTGACCTAGATAAAAGACATGCTAGGTGTTCATAAGAATCAATATTATTATGATTCATCACTCCATCTATGACTTTTTCATTAATATTGAATATATTCTATACGCTATAAAAGTGTTTTTTTATTATTGAAGTCATACCAAATATTACCAAATGATTTGACCTAGATAAAAGACATGATAGGTGTAAAAGACATGCCAGGTGTTCATAAGAGTCAATATTATTATGATTCATCACTCCCATCTATGACTTTTTCATTAATATTCAAGATATTCTATATGCTATAAAAGTCCTTTTTAATATTGAAGTCATACCAAATATTACCAAAGATTATATTGATAGTAATATTTTCTCATCCATCTTTTATTGTATCCTATGCATCTACTTGTTTAGCCACCATCTCCATTATTCTTTATACTTCCCTTGTTCCCTTCCCTAATATTTTTGGGCAACAAGAATAACAAAAAAGAGTGCCACCATTTTTTTTTAAACAATCTTTCTCGAAAAATATTAGATTGATTGTTAATGAAATAACTAATATATTTTTACAAACCACTTTCTTAAAACCCTTAAAAATTATATAAACAAAAACCTCTTTTACTTATTTTATATTCAATAGTGATCATTTCCTCTTGTTCTCTTGAGTTATTTCTATTTATTCTTTTATAATTTTGTGAAGATCTTGGAGCTTAGAGCCCCTTATTGTATTTTATTTTTTGAAGATTCATTTTATATCCTTTTTAAAACCATTTATGTCATTTTATATTCTCCCATCCTTCCATCATCCCTTATCCTCTCGTTCTCTCTTTATTTATATTTCATCTATTTTCCCTTCTCCTTCCCTTGTTTTTGTTTCCATTTTCTAGGGTTTTATCCAATACTAATAGGTAATGTGTGTTTGCACTCATCATAGCCATCATAGCCATTGTATCTTCTTATTTCTCATAGTTTTATTATTTATGTAATTTTTGTGGCTATGAATCTATATTGGAAAACCAATAAGGAGTTAATTAATAAAATATATGTTTTAACACTCTCTCGTTTACATATTTATATGTAAATGCCTTGCGTGTGTCAATTATGAAAAAATTTCATAAAGAATTATAGATATTCCTAAAATAATTTAATTCTTTATGACACAAGGAACATCTTAACCCTTTTGTCACAAATCAAATCATTGTTTGACCTTCATACTTTATAGAAAATGCTCTTTCTCTATTTTATGCATATAAATCCTTTATAGATTCTATTTTTATTAATATGAACAAGGTTAAGTTTGTATATTAAAGTTTCAATTTTAATTATTTCTAATTTTACCTTTTTATTATGTTAGTTTTTCTCTTTATATGAAAAGAGTTGATATATGATACATATAGTTTCCAAATAATTTCAAGATCCTTCACATTGGATACATGATAGAGAACTTAGTTAAGAATAGGTAGCCCATTTCAAGTAGTTACTATGCCCTTGGTAGAGATTAACTCTTAAAACCTCTAAATTTATCTATTGGTTCCTTGACCTTTTTCTAAGCACTTTTGATTTAGAATTTCTCTCTCCCTACTACATACAATATATTTTCTTCTCTCTTTCATTTTAGTATTATAGTTGGGTTTCCTTACATTAGTATTCTCTCTAAATATCATCCATAGCTCTAAAGAACTAATCAATTATGGTTAGAGAAGTTGAAAATTCTTCTTTTTATAATCACTTACACGTAAAAAATGGAACATAATGCTAATTTAGCCCCATTTTATTTTTCTTTCATTTGGTGAACCCATTAAATTGTCTTATTCATTCTTTCTTCTAATTTTCCTATGCTAGATTATCCTTTATCTTTATTGAGTGTGCATTGGATACAATACATATTCTATTTTCTTTGTCTTTTGGTTTCCATTTCACTCACTTAGTACACCTTCATTCACATGACCTAACCATTCTTTCCAATTAACTAGGTCTTATCATTTTACGGCCATTCTCCATCACAATCCTCATCTTAATCCTTGCATGGATAGCATTCAATTTTCCTCTACCATTTCTCATTAGACTATGCCTTTATTTATTTCCATAAATAATCTTTGATCAAGAGGACTAACTTGATTGAGTCCAATAATGTATGTATTGGGAGTTGAGCTAGTCGTTTCCCCCCAAAAATGCATCTCATAGATTACTTTAGTGGCGAATATTCACCAATGGTGAATTTTTCACGTCGGCCATGTCGGAAATGGCGAATATTTTGTACCATCTCGGGGTGGCCATGTCGCCATAACATTATCAATTTCCATCAAAGTCACAGCCCCGATCGCCATATGTTTTATGCAATTAAATGTTTCTATGCGATGATTTTGCCAATACAATATATGGTGGACACACGGTAAATTTAATTGTTTTGCCTACACTCTCTGAGATTGCCTTAATAGATTACCTTAATTCACCTATAGGCATATGAAGATTTGTTAGCCAGGGGGACCCAATTCACCCAACATCTTGCCGACGCAAGTCTCCATTCACCCCAACTTTTGCCAACTATATTGTATTCGCCTATTATTTGGACGAAATAGAATTGCCTCAAAAATTACATAAGTCATGTTATAGTTACGCGGGATTCACCAAATATTTGTATACCATATAAAATTCGCACAAAATTCGCTATATAAGGATTGGTATAAATACATGCAAAGATCACATCTATCTCAACACAATCTGGTGGGTTCTAGGCTCTGAATTCTTATCAATAGCAAAGTTTTAGACCAAGGAAAATCATTGTTGTTGACTATATTGGCGACTACTAGTGACCTAAAGCCTAAAGGTGAGCGATCATATTTTTGAAGTGGCATATTATATATTATAGTCTATTATTGCTTCTTCAGCAAATTGATATTTTGTTGGCAGCCTTTATTTTGTTGGAGATGTCGAACAGGAAGAGGGGTAGGAAACCTAAATGTGGGGAAGGCTAGGAGAGGCCAACAAAAGCAGAACGTTGTCTTCGTAGTTTGGCATTGGAAAAGATTGTGGTACTGGTGAAAATCAGGAAGGTACATCATCACAAGTACAAGTACAAAATTTGCCACTTGCACCGCATGTTGAAGACGGTGGTGAACCTGATATCTCAGATCAGGATGATCTTGAAGAAGATTATCTGGTAGATACCCAAGTTAGCCAGAATGATATAATCGACTTGGGTGATAACGCAATTGATGATAATGCATGGAAGGGGAAAAGAAAAGCCATATCAAAAAAGGGTGAACCACAATCAAAAAAGGATCGGGAGTGGGATATGTCAGTGAGGAATTTTCAAATTAATTGGGCATCAAAGTATCCATTCATTGAACCAGTGGAGAATCCAATTGAAGGCGAGCCTCCAATAGAATGCAAGTGTAAGATTTGCACTTGGAAATTTAAGAAGGAAATTAGGTTGTAGCTAAAATTTGACACCATAGAAAAGCATATGGGTAAAGTTTATGAAAAATAAATGATAGACGAGGTTGAAAAATTAGTGATAAGATGGAAACCAAAGGATGAATGTAAGCATGTGAGGAATGCTGAAGAGTATTATTTTCATGAGAAATTACAGACGAAGCCTGCTGAAGTTAAAGGTTCTATTGAAGTTGTTTTTGGAAAAACAATGCAAATAGAACAACTGGGAAAAGTTGTTTAGTTAAGCGTTGTTTTTCATATTTTGAGTAGAGGGCGTGCTATGATAGATTTCTCATCAATTAGTGGTTTATTACACTTTTTGAAAGTTCCTAACTATCCTAATAGACACTGGTCAGTAAACAGTGGATGGGAATGGGCAAGTTGTCTTGCCAAGGTTGAAAAAGAAGATGTACAAGAAAAAATAAGAGAGTCAAACTTCATTGCATTTTCTTTAGACGAAGTTATAGTAGTAGACAATACTTCATGGGTATGCATGCATGTTTATACTAAAGAGAATCATACCCGCCAACCTCATCTACTATCTATTGCTAAAATGAAGGAGAATGTGATAGCAAAAAATTTATTTCAACTAGTAAAGATAAGTTTAATTGAATATGGAGGTATGGATGACATGACGGTAGCCAAAAAATTAGTTTGTGTTGGAGCAGATGGAGCTTCAGTAATGCAAGGTCAAAAGAACGGTCTTTGTACAAAGATTGAAACTTCATTTGCACCGTACATTACTGCAATTCACTGCATGGCTCACATAATGAATCTAGCTTTTGGAACTGTGAGCAAGTTTGCTTCGGTTAAAAAAATTGAAATTTTAATCAGAGAGCTCTACTCACACTTCTGTCGAAGTCCCAACCGATTTATGGAATTTCAACACTTTGCTGATGGATTAACTGATGGGAACAAGCTTCTCAAGGATAATCATACCAGATGGATCTCTTTGGATGGTACAGTGCATCGAGTGTTTTCAGAATATCCATCCTTGATTGGACTATTTCACACAACTCGCGATGAATCAAATCAACCAAAATTTCCTAAACTTCTTGGCAGGTTAAGTAATTTAGAGACACTCTTAACTTTAGCAGCTCTTCTGCCCATCCTAGAGGAAATGAGGAATATTACGAAGGTTGCCCAAAAAAGAGCTCTGTATATTGCAGAATATGCTACACTGCGTAAGATGACATGCATGACCCTTGACAATCTCTATCGAAATCAACCAACACTATCTGATGAAAAATTTGTTAAGTGGCAGACACTCATAGATTTGAACAATCTTGATAACTTTTTACAAATCGGTGCAGACAGGGAGGTATGTGCCAATATACAAGGAGTTGAGATACCAATGCACTTCTATGCCATGGTCAACCCCGAGGAACCAGGAAAGCACCCCAGGAAGAAACTAGCAAGAATTACAAAGGAAGATTTTGACAAGATTGTTGAGACTGTGACTACTTTTGTGAAGAAAATTGCATATGATCTTTCCTCAGAAATTAAAAGCAGATTCCCTCCTGACAACCTACTCAAAGCCATGTCTATTGTGTTTCCTCATTATTGGAGCCTCAACAGTGCATCTGATTTTTGAAGCTACTGACTTTGGTAAAACAATTTTGCATATCCAGAGGATTTAATGGAGTAACTATAAATGGAATATTAGATGAAACTCATCTTCGAGAGTAATCATCATGTTTTGCATACACTATGAAAGTACAATATGCCAAAATGGAGAACCCCTGCGAAGAGGGAACAGTAACAAGGCTTTGGAAATATATAGTTGAG
The DNA here is from genome assembly GCF_030272615.1 of Cryptomeria japonica. NCBI lineage: Eukaryota > Viridiplantae > Streptophyta > Pinopsida > Cupressales > Cupressaceae > Cryptomeria > Cryptomeria japonica. Next base: position 14,156,832 of record NC_081415.1, on the reverse strand, counting down.
AACGCATCCTTTTGTGATTCAATGCCAGAATATGTGAAGCTTGCTGATTTATGTCTTACCATGATATTGGGTTCGGTGGAAGATGAGAGAGCTTTCAGTGCTTTGGGGTTCCTAAAATCAAAGCTAAGAAACAAACTAGACAAAAATTTGGAAAATTGCTTGAGGCTATATACATCTAGGTATGATGTCCACACTTTTCCTTACGGTAGGGCACTGCAAATTTGGAGGTCCAAATATGAAAGAAGAGGTTTGGGCAACACTTCAAACCAAAGTGCCAGTGGGATTATTGGACCTACTGGTAGCATTGAGATGCAGTTCAGTGAAGATATGCAGACCCAGACTCAGAGTAAAGAAACCATAGACGAGAATCAAGAAAGCACTGAATTTGATGAGGATGAATGGCAACTGTAAGAGATTGGTATTTATTAATCTTATTACTGTATCTCATCATTCATATTACAAAAGCATATTAGTTTTTGCAATTAGAATTTAATATTGATTTGTAATTGTATTTTTCAACTTTCTATTTCCAGATTTAAAATAGCATAAAAAGAAAAAAAACCATAATGTGTTTATTGATACAAAGATGTTTATTCTTTATTTGTACATGTTTGAGTCTCAAATCTGTGTGATACATTTCAGAACCATATGATACAATTCATTCAATAGTAATACACATGTCGAGAACTTAGATTTTCATTAATTCTTTCAAAATATAGCCATATGATACAATCCATTCAATAGTAATACACCAATCTGTGTGATTCTCCATGCCAATTGCAAAAGTGAATACAAAGTTTCAGAACCCTTTGCAAATGACCCTGAATTCCCTTTTATAGAAACAAGAGAGCAACAACAACTCCTGTGTGATTCTCCAATGTCCATACAAAAGTGAATACAAAGTTTCAGAACCCTTTGCAAAATTGTAAATGACCCTGAATTCCCTTTTATAGAAACAAGGGAGCAACAACAACTTCAGGTTGAATTGCAAGTTTGCAACATGTGAACATTGAACATCAAAATCACAAACTTAGCACATATTTATATGGCCATCATAGGTCGTATTAGCAATTTAACATTTGCTACATGTTTGATGTCTCCTGTTAAAAAAACAGAGTTCAAAATTAAATATTAATTCATGCCATGACAAATTAAACATAGATAATAGAAGTGCCTAAAACCTAATAATCAAAAATAGAGAAATGCGTAAATGTTAAAGCAAGGGAGAATTTGAGAATACAAATTTACTGGCTAAAGTTTTGCACTGTGCATCATAGATTCATAGGCTGGATTAGCAAAATAGCAATAGTGAGTGCTGCTTTTTTCCTATTCATAAAATAGATTCATAGGCTGGATTAGTAAAATAGCAATAGCGAGTGCATCATAGATTCATAGGTTGGATTAGCAAAATAGCAAATGGAAAAAACATAAAACCTTGAAATTAAGAATAAAAGAAGAAAATTGTGCAATACATACTACGATTCTTAAGAATTTTGTGCCAGTTTTTGTAGGGTGCTCCACTCTTCGTCTGATGGAAGGTCAATATTTTGTAAATTATGGAAAGTCAACTCCAACTTTGTCAACATTCCATATTTAGAAGATTTACTTGACATCACTATTTCATCCAATACCGAATTTAGAGTTGTAAATGGTTGGATGAATTCCAGAAAGCTTTTGGGAGTTGTGTCCTTTGGAAGCAAGTCTAAATCAAACTTCATTTTTATCTCCATTGTTTTTTTGTAAGCTTCTTCTCCAATCAATTTATTTTCTGTGTCAACAGGCTTAGGCAAACCAAGTTTAATCAAATTATTTTTCTTTTCTTGCAACTTCATTATCTTTTTTCCAGAACTGTCCATAAGTTCTGATGTTTCCCTTAGCTTCTGGCATTTTTGAATGATAGATGATGTCTTAACTGTGGCATCAATGCGACTCTTAATTCCCTTGGATGCCAAGTAGCTATCACTGGAACTGTAGACTACTTTCAGAATCTTTTTTGCCATTTCCTCTTTTGAATAAACATGTGTGCTCTTCTCATAGTGCCCTTTGATTTAAAAAAAAAATTGTCTCATACTTTCAGTCATTTGAAACCATTCACACAACTTCTCACTCCTCTGCATTATTTGCCGCCAAATGTTTTCTTGTATATACATCATTGTATTTTTCATATTGTCTTTCAATCTATCCTCCAAAGTTTTTATTTTATCATTTGCATTGTGCAGGTCTTCTTTCATTTGTGCACATTTTTTTCTTTCTTCCTCTACTTCCTCTTGCAAATGTTTTTCTTTTTCCTTCCCATGATCCAATAGGTCCTGTAATTTTCTCATTTCGGTGGCAGCAGACTCATAACTTTTGTATAATTTTTGAAAACTGGCTTTTTCCTCAACAATTTTATTACTGCTTTTAGCCAGTTTTTCTATCAGGTCCTTCAATTCTGCATCCTTATTCTCCTACTCTGCAATTTCTACTGCAGAGCCCAAATTTTTTATCCTTTTCTGTAATTCATTGCACTTGCTATCTGCTGCTTTCCTCCTTGGTTTTTTCATTTTCTAGGTCTACCTGTAACTTTTCTATTTGTTTCTCCAGTTTATTTTTTTCTCTCTCCACCTTTAGTAATGAAGTGTAGACCACTTCGTTAGTCCTTTTTGACACACTAATTTTGTCCACATTATGTACTTTGGTTTTTATCTTTAGATGGGTCTGGGGGCATAACAACCATGAACTCCATCATATCTTTCTGTTGGTCATATGTTGGAAATACCTTGTTCCTTGCAAGTTGTTCATTTACAACTTTAGACATGGAATTCCTATGAAATGCTTTCTTTTTTTCTTTATTTTCTTTTGTTGTGTGTTCATATTTTTCATAGTAATCACAAAATTTAAAATCTGGGCTTACTGAAGCAATTGAATGTTTGAAAGGTGACATAGGAATACCATAGGCTCCAGTTCCACTTATTCCTGTGGTTTTAACTAATGCTTGACCAGGATTACCAACAACAGTTCTTGATCCCACTGACACTTTCATGTGTAGTTTTCATAGTCTTTTAAGGTGTGTGATCTGAAGCTGCAAATGATTGGTTTGTAGTGTCACTGGCACTTGATATAGGATTCCCAATAGTATGAGATTAAGTATCTACCTCTAGTGGCCTCTTGCAAGAGATATTTTGTTGTTTCCCTTGTCCAACACCAAGACAACTAGTATCAGTAGTAGTACCTATGCCAACATCACCAATCACAATGACACTTGACTGAACAATAATAGGAATACTATCCCCAAATTCCCCACTAGTGGCAATGACACTTGATTCACTACCAATGGGAATACCATGATGTGGTGGTGGTTGTGGATTTAAACTTAAAACAAATGTAGGTGGACCCTGAGGGTAATGAGTAGTACCTATCCCTGATGAATCTGAAGAATCATGTCCAATGATTGGTCTATAAGGACCTTTTGATTTTGACCTTGATGGAACTTGTACCTGAAGTGGATACAAATGCCCTCTCCTCTGGGACCTAGACCACCACCTTCAAATCCCATTTTTTCCACAATGCTTGCCCCTTTGATATATTTCTCTTTCATTGCCTCATTGACTGCACCTAATATTTTAGGGACTGTAGTAGTTGTTTGAGTGGGCTCAACCTCAGGCTCATATTGATCAACATCTTCACTCTTGTCATATGATGTTGTGGGATGCTCCATATTCCACAATTTGCTAAACTCTGCATCCTCGTCGATGCTCTCAAATTCTGCACTTGTCTTTGGTTCACTGAGATTCCTCCTCATAGTCCAAAAATCATTTATTTTGGTTTGATTCCAATAACTCTCTTTAAATTTGTGCAGAATTGATTTGGGAATAGTTTTCTTGGATGGATTAGCAGGTTTTAGGTAGAAATTGTAGGACCTTCTATTTTGGATGCCTTGGCCCCCTTCAATAATTTGTGATGCAATTTTTTCTGTTGAAATGTTATTGTCAGCTGCAATTTTCTCCATCTCTTTTTTAACCTCATCCCAGGAGTCCTTGTTTCTAATCTTTTCTAGCAATGGTTTACTTTCATGTTGACATAATGCTGAAGAGTTCCCATTTTTCTTAAACCTTGCTTGAACTACACCGATTGGATCATACTGCCAGAGACCCTTATCACCAAAATTAAAAAATGTCAAGAAATCATGTGCCACAATGAATGCTTTTCTCTCAAATGTGAACCCTCCACATGAGAAAGGCAAGGAAGGAAATATGCTCTTCTTTTGCTGACCATGGAAGTGCCTATCTGTGCTCTCTAATTGTCGTACATACTCTAATGCAAATACCATCTCTCACACATGTATTGGAAGTCTATATGGTTTTACTGCCAATCCTAAAACCTTAACACGGTGAATTCTTCCATGAAGAACCAGTCAGCCAATTCTATTTGACTTCCAAGTTGAATGCAATCTCTACAAGACACAGGCAACCTAGGCATTGGAGTTCTTGTAATTTCATTATACATTGGTGCCAAAAAGAAGTCTACAAAATGGTTGTAGTTCTTTCTGTTATCATGCATCCTTATCTTTGGTGTCCAATCATATATTGGACACTTTGTTCTCTTCCTAGTCTTCTCATCAATCTTATAGGTCACAATTCGAACCTTGTTGGTCTCGAATATTGCACGATACTTGGATAGAAGGAGATAGCACAAGTAGGATGAGAACCTAAATGTCTTACAGGAACCTTTTTTGATCATTAGTAATTGTTTTTGCATGGATTGAACAACATGCTCAACAAAATTATATCTTACTGGCTGGCCTACACAATGGATATTATAAATCATTTCAAGAAGGCTTGCACCCACTTCCCTATACAAGGAAATAGTATCCCCAACCCATGGAACAAAAATGTTAGAATCATAAGGAGGCTTATGATTTTGATCCAACACAATACCAGTACCACTCTTCATTAGAGCTTTGATAAATGAATCTCTGTGACTTGGATCGAGACTCTCATAATTCCCTACCATCTTTTCAAGGTCAATTTGGATGTTTGAGTTTTGGGCTTCAAATCCTAAGTTCAACAAACGAGCAAATTCTCCCTTGTCTATGGATAGAATTTCCTCTTTTGTATTTTTATTGACAATTTCTTTTTTATCTTCATCATAATTTTTGGTGCAGACCATGACAAAATCAGGGCAAGGGAATACTTTAGGAAACACCATGCTTCCCAATCCAACATCCCACGATGCGATTTTATTTGTTTTTTGTTTTAACATTGGGTTGAAAACAGTAAATTTTACCCTGTTTGCATCTGCCACCTTACTAGATAATGCATATCTAATATCTATGATACACCTTTCACCATGGATAGCAGGGTCATAAATATCATGGTATTCATCAGTAAAACCTGGTGTTTTTACCAGTTCAGTTAGGTACATTTTGTTTTTCACTTGGCTTCTTGTTGAACTATTGCTTCCCGTTTTCCCCATCACTATTATTGTCAATAATTCAAAATAATTCTAGATAAAAACCTGAAAATGCTAACCTGAAAATTGGACCATGAGATTACCAAAAGAAAAAAAGGCGTGATGTAGGTGGTCTAGATTTTACCCGAAAATTGGAATTTCTATTTCACTAGATTGGCACAGACAATATCTGTTGCAACTTGCATTCCTCAATCTAGTAGCTATTTCTGAATCTCCCTCAATTCATAGGTTTGTCCAAGAAATGAAAGATGATTATGATTTACGAGTCTCTTATTTTGAAAACTTTGAAAAGTAGAAAAGTAAAACCTAAAGGGCAAAATATCTAGAATCATGTTGTAATTTTATTAATTACTATTAACAACTATTTGATGCCAAAGGACAAAATTAATTACTATTAATAAGTATTCGATGTCGAAGGACAAAACATTCATTACTTCAGTATAAATTCTGAGGACATTAAGAATCATGTTGTAATTTTATTAATTATTATTAATAACTATTCGATGCTGAAGGACAAAACATTTACTACTTCAGTATAAGTTCTGAGGACATTAAATGTAATACATTCAATTCTAGGTGAAGTTCTCCCAAATGTGTTCACTTCCCACATTCGAGCCAAAATCCACCCTAAGTTGTTGATCTTTGCTCATCCAATGGATGAGGGACCAAGGTACCTGTTGTGACTTTACGGGTCTGTTTTTTAAGTCTGTTTAATAATTTTGAACTTCTGCTTGAAAAAGTGATTCACTGACTTAATTATATTTAATTAAATTTAAAACATTTCATTCTGGGTGAAGTTCTCCCAAATGTGTTCTCTTCCCACATTCGGGCCGAAATCCACCCTAAGCCATTGATCTTTGCTCATCCAATGGACGATGGTACCTATTGTCAGTTGTCATGGGTCCCATGACTTCTGCTAGTTTTTGGGCATGTCACCATACTCGTGTTACTTTTCTGGGCAAAGTTCTTAGAAAGCTGTTCACTTCCCACATTCGCCCCGCAATCCACCCTAAGCCATTGATCTTTGTTCATCCAATGGTTGATGGTACCTATTTTCAGATGAAGTGGGTCCCACAACTTCTGCCATTTTTCTAGCACATCACCATACTTGTGTCACTTTTGGGGTTTGATTTTTAAGTCTATTTAATCATTTTAAACCTTCGCCTGAAAAAAAGCTTTATAGACTTAATTATATTTAATTAAATTTAAAATTTCCAATTTTGAGCGAAGTTCTCAGAAAGGTGTTCACTTCCCACATTCGGACCGAAATCCACCCTAGCCATTGATCTTTGTTCATCCAACGGTCGATGGTACCTACTTTCAGATGAAGTGGGTCCCACGACTTCTGCCATTTTTTGGCACGTCACCATACTCGTGTCACTTTTCAGGTCTATTTTTAAAGTCTATTTAATGATTTTAAAATTCCGCCTGAAAAAGAGATTTATAGTCTATAGACTATAGACTTAATTCTATTTAATTAAATTTAAAATGTTCAATTCCGATTTCTGGGCGAAGTTCTCACAAATGTGTTCACTACCCACATTTGGGCCGAAATCCACCCTAAGCCATTGATCTTTGCTCATCCGACGAACGATGACACCTATTGAGAACTTGAGTGTTGTCAGATGTCGCCGGTCCCATAATAAGAGACATTTAAATTTTAAAGATGTGCAATAGTTTGAGATAACTATTAAATATAATGTTAATATTATTTGTAAAAATAATATAAAACATGAAACTTAGTTTCTAGAATAAAACAAATAACTAAATAAAAATATAAATTTTGATATACAATTTGAAAGGTAAAAGTTTAATATAAAAAAGAAAACATTCAATATTAAACATAAACCTAGTGTATTAATTTAAAAAAAATGTGCAGTCCTCAACCTATTAAGGCAAGCAAATTTGGAATGTACAAATGCCAAGGTGGCGACTAATTGGTACAGAAGGAGTTTTCTGCAGCATGTCACATGAACGGAGGAAGGGGAGGATGGCAGGAAATCTTTTTCTTGATCTCATGGCATTAATGCCTTATTGTGCACATTCATTACCCAGCCTATAAGACGGAGGCATAATTTATTACCTTTTGTACCATTTTGTGCTTTGAAGCAGAACAAATTTGTAGTTCATAGAATCATACCTTTTGTAAGACATTTTTTGCAGGAAGTGATTTTGAAATTGCAGGTGACCATGGAGGCCAATTTCACACTTCGAACAGACAAGAAGTTGGTGCCCTTTTTGGGCAAAGTATCTGATAAACGAATGCAAGGACTGTTCATGTTTAAGGAGGAGAAGTTGTGGGCAGCAATTTGACTGAGGCTTGTGGAGGAGGTGACACATATCAGTTACCGGTATCGAACTAACATGGATATTTACTCTCTTATTCTAGCATGAGCCTGTGAATTCGAACGGGAGGTGGAAAAGGTAAAGCTCACATTGGTGAAATTGATTGATGGGGCTTTTTTGATTAACCTGGATTCAATCTTGGAGTGGGTGGTGTCGGGAGTTGGCATTTTGAATTAAGGAAGGGGATGACTAGGAGGAGTTGCTTCCTTTTATTCGTGGCCCAGAGGATAAAATCAAATACCAGTGACGTGAATGTGCCAGAGTGGGGTGGGAAGTGATGAAAGTCTTTGTGAAATTAACTAGGGTGGATGAAGTCCTGAAGGCTTTGCATGTGGTGGCAAGGATTGAGGTTGGTAGGGAATTGAGAGATAGGGTTGAAGAAGGAAGGGCCATACAGCTACTGGCAAGCTTGGAGGGCGACCCTGACTTCAGGTGGCTAAACTACATTCCAAAAATGAAAGCTGAAGTGGCAAAAGGGAAAGCCAAAGCATCGACCTCCGAGGAGGGAAGGGACTGGGAGGAGGCGACCCAGGGGGATAGTGAGACTGAGTGAGTGGCCTATTGGCAATGAACTAATTTTTTTGTCTGCTTGCTATAAACTGTGGGCAGTAGGGTTTTCTCTCTGTCTGTGTTTATGCATGAATGACTACAAAATTTGTATCTTGAAACTTTTGAATTAATATAATGAAAAAACCTTTACCGATAAACTTTTGTATCTTGAAACTTTTGAAATTTTGTATTTTGAATGACTATATAGTATATATTTATAAAATTATAATCAAACATAATCAATGTACAAATAATTAATGGAACAAACTGATTTTTTTTTTAATAGCATTACATTAAAAATATCACAGTATTAAATTTATTTTCATTGTTTAACAAATAATTGAAATAATGTAGCTCATATACAAAAAGCATTTGAAAGAAATTAATTAATAAAAATGAAATAGAATTATAGAAAGCATTTTTATATCCATAAGACTGTAAGAGGCAAACTAAAACAAATTGGAATTTGTAAAATTGTCATTAATATTTACGCTTTTGAAATTTACAATTTTTTTCGTTTGAGACTTGAGTCCCCCAAAAACTTAAAAGCTAAAATGAGTGAGCCACTGGCCCTAAGAATCTGGCCCTCCTTCCATGTAGAATTCTTCAAACAGCATAAGCTGAGAGAATTTGTCAAGCCACATGGAGTTTGGAAAGTGGTCCAGGAGGAACCAATTTCGGAGGAAGTCCCTGCCAATCCACGCCCATTTTCTGTGACGCGTCAGCTGCTCTGCATTTAGGTTTAGGAGAAATAGTTGCCTGGCCACTGGCACTGTTCAGTCAGGGAGGAGAAGCTTGGATAAATCACTCGCCCAAGGGATCCCCACCCCCACTTCTGCAAGAATGACAAGAGTAATGTCGTCTCTAAGGAAGTCTTCCTTAAAAACCTTCCTCAATAGCATCAGCATATCCACCTTGTCTCCTCCCAGGTCCAGAAGAGACGCTAAGAAGCGGGATGTAAGGTCCGTGTTAACATGGTACCTATTTTTCATTTTGCAGAAATTCTTTGCCCAGCACCATCCGCACACCCTCATTGGTGAACGACTCAACCTCCTTGCAGACTAATTGGAGGGTTGGGTCTCTAATAGAGCCTAGAAAGGCCTTCTGGTCCTCTGCAGAAATGCTTCTCAAGCGGATGGGAGTGTCCATCTTGAGAAAACAAATTAACAAATTAAACAACCTGAGCAGTGAGCCTATAAACCTAAAATATCGTGAGCTCTGACAATTTATCTACCAAATGGCAAAGGCTAATTGAAGATGAAAGAAGCAGAGATCGTATATAAATTGTTGAAGCTCTTGATTGTAATAATTACTTCTTTAACAGTATTAACTCCTATAATTTTTTTTAAATCTTTCGTATCTCTGCAAATCTTTCCCATAAATGCACTATTATGCGAAAATGGAAACAGCTATGAACTAGTACCAAATTGGCAAGTATCACATTGGAAGTCGTGGGGATAGAGTGGATTGCAATTAGTGAAAAGATATATATTAAATGAATGAAATTATTGATCGTGATTCATGACATTTGATACATGTCTATTGAATCCAAATCCATTCCAGGCACTTTCTGGTGAGCTATGTTCTCTTCAAAAAATTTGGCCAAAATAGAACTTTAGCCATTGATCTACGATCATCGAACGATTTAAAATCATTGATAGATTTTAGGTATGTGTCACCCTTCACATGTCAAAGAGGTTGCGCTTATTGATACATCATGCAGAGTCCGAACTCAATGAATTATGTGATGTGATGTGCCTTGTCTATTAATGGCAATGAATTCATGAAATCGCCAATAAATTATATATTGTACCATAAATAACAAAATATTCACCAAAACAAGTTAAATAATTTTCAAGCAGTGGATAAAAATCTACATTTAAATAATTTTTCCTTCGGAGTGAACATTTTCACTCATACAATTATATATTTGTTCCTTTAAACAAAAATTATTCCCCTCCCACAATAAATATTTTCCCCATAGAACAAGGTACTATTCGCCAGAAATTTATGGAATTTTTTGTACCCTAGAAAAAAAATCGCCAATATAAAATAATTTTTTTCTCCATTTAAAAAAAAAATTTCTCCATCCATATGAAAATTTCCCCCCGAAAATAATGTCTGATTCGGCAGCATTTTACACAGTTGCCCGGGGGGTGGTTTCTTAAAGTTATCCCTAATGCATCTGTTTAGGAAACCAATACCATCCCAATTAAAGATCTCACAGGAGGTTGTTAGGCCATGTCACAAACCTTGAGGGGATATGTTAGACACTTACCAACAATCTCCCCCTCAACATTACCCGAGGGGATTTGAACTTGCGACCTCGCTCGAATACCACTTATTAGGAGTTGAGCTGGCCGTTTCACCCAAAAGAAGCATCTGTTTAGGAAACCGATACCATCCCAGTTAAAGATCTCACAAGACATTGTTAGGCCATGTCACAAACCCCAACGGGATATGCTAGACACTTACCAATAGTATGAAGATTATTTCACAACTTTAGGAGGTCAAGAATAGTATGAACCTTGAGGTTGGCCTTATCCCAAATAATCTTCTTGATTATTTTTGTAATCTCATTCCTACTAATCTTGTGGGTCTTGAACTCATGCAAAACATTCATATTTCCCATGCTCATGCGAATAGTTATCTCATCTCTTGACTTATTGAGATTATTTCTACAAATTATATCCCTATTTCTCCTACCACCTTTCCCACTTCATCTATATACCATCCCCATCATCTATGATTCCTCCCTCTCATACTATTTTTCTTATCCAACCTTCTCTCCAACATAATATATAATCTTTCATCAAATTCCTTCTACTACTTTTCATTCCTTCTTTAACACCCCCTCTCCTCATTTTTGTATTCCAACTTCTCATCCTACTTATGTTCCACCTTACACTAATGTATTTATGATCATTATCCTACTTATGACAAAAAAAATTATGAATCACATTTCTTTTATCCTTCCTTCTCCATCTTACCCTATGTATTGTTTGTGTGAATAAGGATAATTCCTAACTAGTTATTCATCGACACTTATTCACACATGTTAAGTTTACTTAGGATAGCTTATTTGTCACATGACACAATAATTTAATATTGTTCATGTTAGTTATCTTAGGTGTCATTCTTAAAAGAGTATGTCAACATCATGTATTTATTATTTTCTCGTGGTAGTTGTAACTATTCCCTCCTCACTTTTTTATAAACTACAAGCTCGTTGTAACATATCAATATAACAATTCATTTTAGATGCATCTCAAGCATTGCTTCTTGATATCTTTTTGTGTTCATTACTTATCTACAACATTCTCTTTTGTATGGTTGGTTATTGCTTGTTTGTGAAGCTCTGCCAACTCAATCATGGGCAACTAATTCCTTCAACATGGTATCATAGCTTTTCAATCTGCATCTCTCTCTAGTTGAGACCCTTCACTAGCTTTCTTGAGGTCCCAAGAGTCTCTAGATTAGTGATATATCTTTCTGCCATTTTATTTGGTGTCACCCAATCTATGTCATATTTCACTCTTGGTTAATTGCATTAATATTTCTCTAGTTTATTTATGGGTGTGCATTATCAATTCCTTGCAATATTTCAGACTGCATATATTATCATCTCTCCCATAGGCCAGTTTACAGACTAGCTTCATTTTATTGTCAAAATTACAATGAATTTTTAAAAATTACCTCCATTTGAGCCGATAATATAACTCTTTGTGGCAACATAATTCAATTATTTGAAACCTACTCACAATGACAACCCTACATGCTAATAGTGATATATATTTGAATGTAATATCTCTCAAATCTCCTGTGATTGAATTTGGCAGTGATATCCCTCCTACAATGACACATTTCTATTGAATGAATGTGTATGGGAAAGTTTATAATTTACTTTAATAGGTGGGCTTCAAGATTTTATCTTGTGAATGAATGCATCAATAAAGTTCCAAATTGGGTGAAACTAATAAGTTGATCTTTGAAATGTTGGTAGAATCGGGTCCTAAAAGATATTAAGTTTTTTAACTCATCAACTCATTGGTTTTCCAAAGTTTCGTGACTCGTGGTGAGTCACGCGAGTCAGCAGGCCGGGTGACCCCTACCGGGTCACGCTGACTCAGGCTCGGACCGGTGAGGGGGCATGACTCGCCTGACTCGCTGAGTCAATGAGTCACTCCTTGACTCGTCGAGTCCGATGGTCGTGACTCGCTGTGATGAAGATGATGTGAGCTTTCTCAAAACTTCTAGTTCCATGATAGGATTAAATTAATTTCTTAGTTGTCGATGTTATATGCATATAGTTGAAATCTATAAGAATGACTTTCATTATAAAAGGCTTAACATTTAACGTGATTGTTGGAGATCTTTTTGCAACATCTGATTGTAATCATGCTTCTTTACTAGCATATTTAGTTTTAGTAGAAGCAATGGATTATTAATCTATTACCTTAACGTGAATGGTGCCTTTTTTTCTATTGATCATATAGTTTCTCTTAATGGTTCATTAGCTATGTACCAAAACTTTTGATCTAGTGACCATTTTGAGGAAAAAAAATTGTTTGCTAGCTTTTTTTGTATGCAGTTGTGAATAAGGATCTTTCTTCTATTACCTTATCCTCTAAACTAGGTAATATTAAGGTTTAGGTAGATTAGAGAAATAAAAAATATTAAATATAATGTACAATAAACAGAAAAAATAACAATCCAAAATAACACATAAGTTTAACATGTTTCACTCAATGCAAGTTACATGCATAGAGAAATAGTTGTCCATTTTTCTTTTATTATCTAGTAAAGAGCAAAGTATAATATGATGATATTTCATATTCTACAACCACTTATTTATCAAGCCTTTTAGTGGTTACAATGGTCAGTTTACATTAGAAAATAATAGTCGAATCCTTTATTAAATAATGAGATTTTTTTTCTTTAGGGTCATTACCCTCGGAAGCGCTGATTAGGCATGTTTCCCCTAGGTTCCTATCATGGGCTTTGCCCTTTGGGACCCTGGCATGGGGATAAGCCCCTCAAGCCCCATAGGAGGGGTATTTCCTCCCCACACTCCCCTATAATTGATCTAGGGGAAAGCATGACTAACAAAGTCGCCAAAATTTAAGCCTAGTAGTATGATTAGTCACCACATACTAACACGTGATTGGTTGTAATGTATAGTGTATAAGGATTACTTTGTTTTGCACCAAAGAAATCATATGACTAGAAATTCTACCTTTAGAGGCATGGTCAATAGGAGATCTAATAATACTAGGAGGAACATTGATCTTATGGTTCTTGATCATAATTAGGACCCGATGTAGTGTCAATTCTAGTTATATCTATTATGAGGGATGATTTGGGTATATTATAGAGAACTAATTCCTCACAACAAAGATAAGAGGGTAGAGCTTCATATTGAAAATATTTATATCTCCTCTTGCATGCTCCAATCCTCACCTGATAATCCTTCACTTGAAAGGGATAAGAGGAAAATAAAGAAGGATGCAAGTATATTTAATTATCTTTTGATTTTTTTCAAAGTTGACTCAACTTCTAAATATTCAACACAGTCTATAATGATTTAGCTTTAAGCCTCCTTGATTGGAGATATCTAATTGTTTCTTGTTCCTTTAAAAAGTTCTTGTATGTGTTTGTTGTTTCTAATTCCTTTGTTGTCATATTATGAACTATTTTTTGTTGTGTTACAGTCTACATGCTACTTGTTTCTTTTTGCTCTATGTCGATTTATTAGAATGTATTAATGTTTTTTATCTTTTGAATTATTTCCTTATAAGTATTCTGAATATATTTCTTTATACAATATTAAAAAACATGGCAACATCGTAATATTCCTATGTTATAAATTGACTATTTATGATATGTAAGTCTTTACTTCTCTATGCTTCCTTATCCTTATCTTTTATCATTGTTGCTTTCATTTGTTTTCTATCTTCCTTATTCCTCTTTTCAAATGGATTCCTCTAAATAATTTAATACTTTATCTGATGAAACTCATTCGATGGACTTTTTATTATTCTCAGAGAAGAATATAGAGTAACAGAAATATGCCTTAGTGACCACTGTTATATCAGCGAACGGAGTTGTAACAGGTGTTGAAATGTCCCTATAAATTTGAATCTTGGGCCCATATAATTCATCACTCCAGAATAATAATGGACTCACTTTTACCGTCATTCCTGAACTCAAATTATTCCTCGTGTCATATCATGCACTGTAACATTATACTATATATTATAGTTTGTATTCTTCCATGTCAATATATTGCAGTCTCTTCTGTGATGGCTAAGAATATATGTAATTGTATATAGAAGGAAAGGAAGGATTCGGCCAAATAAATATTTTGATCTAAGTTGGAGTGTGTTTGATAGCCAAGAATGACTTGCCCACAGGAAGCCATTCTCGGCTATCCATCACACTTTGCTTCACAGGGTGACATAGTGAGGACTTGGGAATAGTTATTTATTATTATTATTACTTTAGCTTTAATGTGTTATTTTGCAATTCTCTATTTTTCATCATTAGTTCATTTTGTGAGTGGTTTAACATATTCATTTTGATTGTTAAGATTTGCAAATGCAGAACAAATTGTTTATTTTTTTAATTAATTTTGTGGATTGCTTGATCAATCCATCATAAAAAAGAGAATGATAAAAAATACATACAGTTTGTCTTAAAAGCATTCTTGCAAATATAAGATAATGAAGATTTCTTAATAATATTCAATTATATTCTTAATAATTCAATTTGAAATAATAAACTCTTATTATTCTAGTTTTAATATGTTGTTTGTAAATGGCTATTCTTTTATCTTTATTTAATTTTATTAATCATTTGACATATTTATTTTGATTGTTAATGTTAATTAAAGGAGGAAGCTTTCACTGAGTGATGATAGGAAGTATAAGATTTGCATATATAATAGATTTTTATTTTATAATTAGTTTAATTTAATATTTTTAATCTTAATTTTAATTTTTATATTAATTTTTTGTTTGTTTTCATTATGTTTTTAGTTTCAATACATATTTTATTAATTTATATTTAAACTTATCTTATAGTTAAATATCTTTGTAATCGTTTGATAATTTTAATTTTAGGTGATCTAGACCTTTGACTCACAGCTTGAACTGAAGAATCATGTCTCACTGAGGGAGAGAAAGATCTTTTTCTATCAGACTTTGACAACACTAAACCAAAGATCTTGACCACTAGGTGGAAAAGTTGCTTGACAACTTTGAAAAGTTGTCATGCAACTTTTGCACCTTTTGAGCAACTTTCTCAATGTTGCTTTTCTTGACTCCTAGGCCCACATTGGGCTAACCTAAGGACACCACCATGCTAAGATGGACCCTAAAACCCCAAAGGCACACATACCCTCTACTTTCAAGAAAATCTCAATCTTGACTTATGACCCGAAGACCAAACTAGGACCTAAACTAGACCCAATGAGCACATGGCTCTTATTGTATATACAATGGCTTCTTAAAGAAGCAAGAACACAATCAAAAGCAAATGGTGGGAGCCCTTTGAAGGGTGCTCCTACACCAGCAACTTACAATAAGGATAGTCCAATATTTGATGGTACCAACTACTCTCTTTGGAAGAGTCGGATGGAGTGTCATCTGAGATGCATCAGTGAACCTTACTAGGATATTACTAAAAGAAAGTATACCATTCCTACAAATGTCCCTTCAACTTTGGATGAGATCAAAAGTATTGAATACAATATTAGGGATAAGGAATATTATTGAGTGCATTGAATGACTCTGAGATGACAAATGTTATGGGTATGTGCAGGATCATGGTGTGCCAAAACAGGCCCTTAAGTGGCAATGAAATTTCAGAAAATCAGAGTTATGCAACTTGACATGAAAATTTGAATAAGTTGTGAAAATTATTTTTCAAATAAGTAAGAAGAGAATCTATATAAAATTGAATGTAGTTTCTAAGCTACTAGTTGTTTTTTGGAAAAAAAAATCCTATTTGATGAAAATTTCAATTTTTAATGCAGTGGTAATAAATTTTAGGAAAAAGATAAGAAGTAGACGTATGTCTGACCACCCTAATCATAATCAAATCATAATTTTTTTTATAAAGTAAATAATTATTTATGAATTGTTTACTACAACGTTTCAGAAATTCAGAAACTCCTATGTCTGACCACCTTAACTTGGACAAAAGCTTATGAATTTTTTTTTATAATTTTTCCCTATATTAGATGAAGCATAGGATGTGATGCATGTTTCGGATTCAAAAAATGTTATACCATTTGAAAGTTATGAGTTTTTTTCAATCAGGACTATTGTCAGAATTCAATTAGAAAATAAATAATAATTATTTATTAAAGTTGAAATAAGACAAGCCTTATATTGTTGGAAAGCTGAGAACGTCCTTAAAAACCTGTTTTGTTTTATCAATTTTGGCTAAAAAAAAATTCGTCAGCCACCAATGTAAAGTCTGGAAAATCAAGGAATACTGAGAAACACGTTTTTTCAGTTGACTTTCCAGGCTTGTCACTTCCAAGCCAAATCCCAAAGCATTCCTGAGCTGAAATTTGAAATTTGAAAATTTTACAACACAAATCGAATATCCGATTTTAATAAGTAAATTCACTAACTAAATTTGCACATAATTAATCTAATGTTTATTAATATATTAATATATAATATTTTAATATATTAATTTATAAATAAATTAGTATATGATATTAGGGAGAGGGAGAGGGAGAGAGAGAGAGAGAGAGAGAGAGAGAGAGAGATCAGGGGAGGGGGAGAGAGAGAGATTAGGGGAGAGGAGGAGAGAGAGAGATTAAGACACCAAATTGTGTCGTTATGGGTCATATGGTGTCATAAGGGGCCCTAGGACACAATATGACCCCTTAGGACATCATAGGATCCATAGCGACCCAATATGGTGTCATAAGGGGTCATATTGTGTCCTAAGGGGTCATATGATGTCTTAAAGGGGTCATATGACACAATATGACCCATTAGAACACAATATGACTCATAACGACACAATTTGGTGTCTTAAGGGGTCATACAGTGTCCTAAGGGGTTGTAGGATACAATATGATCCCTTAGGACACCATAGGACCCATAACGACCCAATATGGTGTCTTAAGGGGTCATATAGTATCCTAAGGGGTCGTAGGACACTATATGACCCCTATGGATACCACAAGACCCTTTATGACACCATATGATATCATTAGGGGTCATATGGTGTCCTAAGGGGTCATATAGTGTCCTAAGGGGTCGTAGGACACAATATGACACTTTAGGATGCCATAGGACCCATAACGACCCAATATGGTGTCTTAAGGGGTCATATGGTGTCCTAAGGGGTTGTAGGACACCATATGAACCCTATGGACACCATAAGACCCCTTATGACACCACATTGTGTCGTTAGGGGTCATATGGTGTCCTAAGGGGTCGTAGAACATAATATGACCCCTTAGGACACCATAGGACCCATAACGACCCAATATGGCATCATATGGTGTCCTAAAGGGTCATAAGGGTTCATGGGACACCACATGACCCCTAAGGACAACATACGACCCCTTATGACACCATATGGTCTCGTTAGGGGTCATATGGTGTCCATAGGGGTCATATCATGTCCTAAGACACCATATGGCCCCTGAAGACACCAAATTATGTCGTTATTGGTCATATGGTGTCCTAAGGGGTCGTTGGACACAATATGACCCCTTAGGACACCATAGGACCCAAAGCGACCCAATATGGTGTCATAAGGGGTCATATTGTGTCCTAAGGGGTCATATGATGTCTTAAAGGGGTCATATGACACACTATGACCCATTAGGACACAATATGACCCATAACGACACAATTTGGTGTCTTAAGGGGTCATATGGTGTCATAAGGGGTCATCTGATGTCTTAAAGGGGTCATCTAACACAATATGACCCATTAGGACACAATCTGACCCATAATGACACAATTCGGTGTCTTAAGGGATCATATGGTATCCTAAGGGGTCCCAGGACACAATATGACCCCTTAGGACACCATATCACCCCTAACAACACCATATGGTGTCATAAGGGGTCGTATGTTGTCCTTAGGGGTCATATGGTGTTCCCTGACCCCTTATGACCCCTATGGACACCATATGACTCCTAATGACACCATATGGTGTGATAAGGGGTCCTATGGTGTCCATAGGGGTTATATAGTGTCCTACGATGCCCTAGGACACCATAGGACCCCTTAAGACACCAAATTGTGTCCTAAGGGGTCGTAGGACACAATATCACCCCTTAGGACACCATATGACCCATAATGACCCAATTGTTGGCATATGTGCAGAGCTTGATGACATGATGATATTGTATATTGTCATTAATGTCAATATGGTGAAGGATGAACCAGTATATTGAAGTAAGCAAACTAGCAAGAGAAACGGTATGATATTGTGAACCGGTATATGTGAGAACCGGTATGATATTGTGAACTAGTATATATGACAAAGTGAAGCAGTATGTTGGAATGGGAACTGGTATATATATGGAAAGTTTTGTATCAGGGTTTCATTTGGCATGACTACCAGTTGGTAGTCTCAACTTCAGGGTTTTTGGTTGATGCATTCCAAGCCTATGTGATTGAATAGATGACATCTTGTAATGAGTTAGCATTGTAATGAAGATCAGATCATTTTGCCACATCAGCCTTGTGCATGTGAAGGATTTCCTTGAGGATCTTGCATGAAGCTTGATCCTATTTACCTTGGGAATGTGTGAAGTCTCTGTAAATGGTGGAGAGTGCATGATGGGTTATCAACTTCCTAAAGTGATGAAGAATGAACATTGGAGAGCATCTTGAGATCTGTTCAAGACTATTGTATTCAATGCAGTATGATTAATGGTCAGGATTGAACCGACTGAATTGTTAAACCTAAATGTTTAGGGTTTAGGGTTTATGCTACCGATCTATATGTTTCCTATAAGGTCGATGATGTTTTTCATTTTGAACTTGTTGGAAAATATTATGTGTGTATCCAAGTCAAGAGATACTTGATTCTTGCCAGACCGGAGAAGTGTGTTGATGCCTGTAGAGTGTGATTGCAGAAGAAAAGGAGCTAAAGAGGATCTGCCTTGGCATTGTGTGCTATTATTAGATCAGTGTATTACCTATTGGCTTCTAACCATTTCAGCAGTTGGAAAATCGCTTAACCGGGTAGCTTTAATAGGCTTTTGGGTAAATCCTTTAATAGGGTGACTCAATTCAACGAGTTCTTCAAATCCTCTTGCAAGGTAACCTTTAACAGGGTTCTAACCTTTAATTGGGTATTTAGCCATCCCTTAACTGGGTGATCCCTAACAGGATCGGTTCCTAGTAGAACCTATTGTAAAAGTCTTTAATCGGACTAGGCTCCTAACAGAGCGAACATGAGAAGAGTTCAAAGAATAGCTTGTGGGTATTCATCCCCACTATAGTTTTTCCCAGTTGGGTTTCCACGTGAAAAATCAGTGTGTCATGTGTGATGCTTTTCATGTGATGCTTTAATATTTTCTATCAAAGTGGTAAAGCATGTTGTACCAGTAGTCATTACATTTCTAACGATATATTACTTGTTTCTGCATATGGGTGAAGTGGAAATGAGATATCAGATTGAGTGGAGATCTGAGTGTTACTAGGTTATGTCTTTCATATTCTCACCGTGTTTTACCAATGGTGCCCTGATTTAGACTGGTGTTTTTGTTTACTAGCTAAGTGCAGTCTTTGCAGTCAAACTGGTTCAAGGAAAGTTTTTTTGTCTGTAATGATTCACCCCCCTCTCAGTACCAGTTTGGTACTAACTGTTAGTCATTATTCATCAATTGGTATTAGAGCCTCCTCCAGCTCCTCTATGTTGTAAGCTTAACCACTTGAGGAAAAGATCCTACTCTAATGATGAAGAGGGAAGGTCCAAATTTTAACAGGGATAGCTTTAAGATATGGAAGGACAGAATGAAGATATACATCAAAAGCATGGGTGCTCAATAGTAGAGCTATGTTGAGAATACTTATGTTGTCCCTACTAGTACTCTCACCAATGATCAAAGAAGAGAAATTTAGGAGAATGGACAAGTCATGGAGGCTCTTATCAACAGCCTTTTTGATGTTGAGTTTGTTGATGTTCAAGATAAAGACAATCCCAAATATGTATGGGATACTCTGGAGTCTATGTATGGCGGTGATGAGCATGTAAAGCAGGCTGAGGAAAGACTTCGAGGAAAGTTTGAAGATATGCGAATGGTTGAAGGAGAGACCATTCAACAATATGGGATAAGGATTAAAAATATTGTTGGATACATCAAGAGTGCAGGAGGAAAAATGGATGATTCCACCATTGTTAGCAAATTTTTGAGAACCTTATTACCGGTCTATGCAATAAGGGTTGCTGCTATTCAAGAGTTGAGATCTATTGACAAGACAAAGGTGTCCCTTGATTCTATCATTGCTATGTTGACTGCTTATGAGCTAAATAGTTATGATGGTAATGTTCAGAATACTGAATCAGCCTTTTGGGCATCTGCTGCACCATCTAGAAAGGAAAAGAAATGGATGATGAGGAGATCCTAATGGAATTTGAAGCTCTTCTTGCCAAGAGACTTCCTAAGGGAACTGGTAGATACAGAGGTAAGCTCCCTTTGAAATGCTTTTATTGCAATAGGATAGGACACATTGCTATAAACTGTCATAATGGTGAAAATAAGGACAAACCAAAGAAGTTAAAGAAGTTCAAAGGAGGAAATAGGAGAAACTATTTTGTAGAAGATGATGAAGGTGTCACTGATGAGGAATCATAAAATGAAGAAAGTGAAGACATTGTGTTTGTAGCAGTTAAGGAAGATGTGTTAGACAAGAAGGCTCTTGTCTCCTTCTTTGATAATTCCAATGAGTGGATTATTGATAGTGGTTGTTCTCACCACATGACTCATGATCGGAGTAAGTTTCTATCTATCTAAAAGTATGATGGTGGTGTGGTCCGATTTGGTAATGATGCACCATGTATGGTAAAAGGAAGAGGGTCCATCTCTCTAATGTAAAAAGAAGTGTTGATAATGTGTATTGGGTGGAAGGTCTCAGGCACAACCTTTTGAGTGTTGCCCAGCTAAATGACAATGGACTCACTCTGGAATTCAAAGATGGAGTGTGCAAAATAAATGGAAAGAGTGGTGAACTAATGGCCACCGGTATGAAGACCAGAGGTAACTTATTTCAGCTGAATGCAAATATTAGTACATGTCTAATGGCTAAGTTTGATGATAGCTAGATATGGCATAGGAGACTCTGCCATGTAAACTTTGATAATATTGTGAAGGCTAGTAAGATCAAGGCAGTTAGAGGATTGTCTGTGCTAAGCAACCCAGAGAATCCTTTATGCAGAGAGTGTCAACTGGGGAAAATGTCTTCCTCAAACTTCAAAGGTAAATCTTTCACTGTAGATAATTTACTTGATCTTGTGCATACTGATCTGTGTGGTCTTATGAAAACTAGGAGTGTGCAGGGAGATAGGTACTTTATGATTCTCACTGATGACTGCTCAAGAATGATGTGGGTCACATTCTTAAAAGATAAATCTGAAGCTTTTGGAAATGTCAAAGCTTTCAGAGAACTAGTTGAAAAGGAAAGTGGTAAGAGGATTAAGTGCCTAAGAACTGATCAAGGAGGAGAATTCACTTCCAGTGAATTCAACAAGTACTGTGAAGAGAATGGCATCAAGAGGTAGCTGTCTGCCCCCTGGACTCCACAATAGAATGGCCTAGTAGAGAGGAACAACCGGACTATAGTTGAAGCAACCTAAATGATGCTGATTCAAGGGAAGGTTGCTCACACCTTCTGGAGAGAAGCGGTGAGCACTGCAGTCTACACTATGAACTAGGTACTCATCAAGAAAGGTAAGGATAAAACTCCTTATGAGTATTGGACCGGTAACACACTAGTGGTAAGCTACTCCAGAGTTTTTGGTAGAAAATGTTATATCAAGAGGAGTGAACATTAGAGCAAGTTTGATGCAAAATGTGATGAGGGAATATTCCTAGGGTATTCCACCTAGAGTAAAGCTCTCAAATGTTTCAACAATAGGACTCAGAGAATTTTTGAAACTATCAATGTTAGAATTGATGAAACCTCTGAGAAACCTGAGGAAACTAGTAATGAGCGAGTGGTAGATGAACGATTGTAACCTTCTGGGAACCGGTTGCAAAACAACCTAGTACCAGTAACAATGCTTCTATACCAGTAGATGTTGATGCTGATGAAGATGCGGATGAAGAAGAAAAGCAAGAGGAAACAACTAAGATCATTCCTAGGTATGTAAAGTTGAATCATGATCCAAAGAAGATCATAGGAGATAAGGATGTAGGAATTCTTACAAGAAGAAAGGTCAGAGAAAATTCTTGCATGATCTCTGAATTTGAGCCTAAAAATTTTTAAGAGGCACATAAAGATGAAGACTAGTTCAAGGCTATGGAAGAGGAACTTGACAAGATAGAAAAGAATGATACATGGTCTTTGGTACCCAAACCTGAGCATAAAAATGTCATTGGTACCAAATGGGTTTTCAGAAATAAGCTAAATGAAGATGGCACAATGGTAACAAACAAAGCTAGACTGGTGTGTAAGGGATATGCTCAAGAACAAGGAGAAGACTATGTAGAAACCTTTTCTCTAGTAGCTAGATTGGAAGGAGTTCGTATGCTTCTTGCATATGCAACCTTCAAGGGATTCAAAGTATATCAAATGGATGTAAAATATGCATTTCTAAATGGAATACTTGAAGAGGAGGTGTATATAGAGAAACCAAATGGGTTTGCCCTATCAGAAGATAGTGACATGGTGTGTAGGCTACATAAAGCATTGTATGGATTGAAGTAGGTACCTAGAGCATGGTATGAACGCTTACACTCCCATCTTGTGAAGATTGGATTTGAAAGAACAAGTGAAGATAGCAATATCTATTTGAAGTCAGAAGGAGCTCAGATTCTGATCTATGAAGTATTTGTTGAGGACATAATTTTTGGTGGAGATGACAAGATGAGTCATGATTTTGAAGATGAGATGAAAAAGGAATTTGAGATGTCACTTATAGGGGAGATCAAGTTCTTCATTGGACTACAGATTCAACAAATGAAAGATGGTATCTTTATCACTCAGTCCAAGTATGTCAAAGAGGTATTGAAGACCTTTGGCATGGAAGACAACAAACCAGTTGGTACACCGATGGTGACCGGTTGTAAATTGTCAAAAGAGGATGACTCAGGGTTCGTGAATGAGAAGGAATACCGATCAATGATTAGTAAGTTGTACTATGTATTCCAAGAGAATCCCACTTGGTAGCAGTCAAGCGGATTCTTAGATATCTGAAGGGAACTATTGACTATGGATTATGGTATCCATATAGTAAGGATTCAACCTGAAAGTGTTTACAGATGCTGATTGGGCTGGTAATGTGGACAACCGGAAGAGCACAACCAGTGGTGCTTTCTTTCTTCATGGTAGACTAGTCTCATGGATGAGTAAGAAGCAGGGTTGTATCTCTCAGTCTACAGCAAAAACAAAATATGTTGCAGCATTTATGAACTGCACCCAGACAATTT
Source organism: Cryptomeria japonica (assembly GCF_030272615.1). NCBI lineage: Eukaryota > Viridiplantae > Streptophyta > Pinopsida > Cupressales > Cupressaceae > Cryptomeria > Cryptomeria japonica. The sequence goes on along the minus strand of NC_081415.1, from coordinate 14,132,846 downwards.
GGATGAAGCATGTATTAAGTGGTTTCAAAGTTCCTATATCTGAACCGGCAAGTATATTCCGTGATAACACAAGTGGAATTAATATTTCCAAGAATCTGGCTTTGCATGCTACAACCAAGCACTTCAAGCTCAAGTATCATTTCTTGAGGGAGAAGGTTTAGAACAAAGAAGTTGTATTGGAACATGTTTCTAGTAAGGAGTAGTTAGCAGATATATTCACCAAGCCTCTACCGAAGGCTACATTTACCTATTTAAGAGGTGAATTAGGGGTGCTACCCCTTCAAGAGGTGAACTATAGGTGTGTGCTCCACATCAATCAGGTATTGAATTGATAAATCTTTCCAGGATTGGTGTGTTGAAGGATACTACTCTGTAGGGGGAGCAACATAGTGGAACATAGTTGTTTGTGCCTCCACTTTGGCATTGTTGTTAAAGGGGGAGAAGATGTGAAGCGAAGAAGATATCTGTAGTATTGGGGAGAAGAGGTGAAGTAGAGAGATATCTTTGTATATTGCCATCAATGCCAAAGGGGGAGATTGTTGGCATATGTGCAGAGCTTGATGACATGATGATATTTTATGTTGTCATTGATGTCTATATGCTGAAGTATGAACTAGTATATTAAAGTAAGTAAACTGGCAAGAGAACCAGTATATGTGAGAACTGGTATGATATTGTGAATTGGTATATGTGACAAAGTGAAGTGGTATGTTGGAATTGGAACCGATATATATATGGAAAGTTTTGTATCGAGGTTTCATTTGGCATGACTACTGGTTGGTAGTCTCAACTTTAGGGTTTCCGGTTGATGAATTCCAAGCTTGTGTGATTCAACCGATGACATCTTGTGATGAGTTAGCATTGTAATGAAGATCATATTATGTTGCCACGTCAGCCTTGTGTGGGTGAAGGATTTCCTTGAGGATCTTGCATGGAGCTTGATCCTATCTACCTTAGGAATGTGCGAAGTCTCTGTAAACAGTGGAGAGCGCATGATGGGTTATCAAATTCCTAAAGCAGCAAAGAATGAACGTTGGAGAGCATCTTGAGATATGTTCAAGACTATTGTATTCAATGTAGTATGATTAATAGTTAGGATTGAACCGAATTGTTAAACCTAAATGTTTAGGGTTTAGGGTTTATGCTACCGATCTATCTGTTTCCTATAAGGTCGATGATGTTTTTCATTTTGAAGTTGATGGAAAATGTTATGTGTGTATCCAAGTGAAGAGATACTTGATTCTTGCTTGACTGGAGAAGTGTGTTGATGCCTACAGAGTGTGATTGTAGAAGAAAAGGAACTAAAGAGGATCTACCTTGGCATTGTGTGCTGTTATTAGATCAGTGTATTACATGTTGACTTCTAACCATTTTAGCAGTTGGAAAATCCCTTAACCGGGTAGCTTTAACAAGATTTTGTGTAAATCCTTTAATAGGGTGACTCAATTCAATAAGTTTTTCAAATCCTCTTGCGAGGTAACCTTTAACAGGGTATTTAGCCATCCCTTAAAAAGGGTGATCCATAACAAGATCGGTTCATAGTAGAACCTATTGTAAAAGTCTTTAACGGGACTAGGCTCCTAATAGAGTGGACTTCAGAAGAGTTCAAAGAACAACTTGTGGGTATTCATCCCCACGGTGGTTTTTCCCAATTAGGTTTCCACTTGAAAAATCAGTGTGTCATGTGTGATGCTTTTCATGTGATGCTTTAATATTTTCTATCAAAGTGGTAAAGCATGTTGTACCAACAGTCATTACATTTCTAATGATATATTACTTGTTTCTGCATATGGGTGAGGTGGAAATGAGATATTAGATTGTGTGGAGATTTGAGTGTTACTGGTTTATGTCTTTCATATTCTCACTGTGTTTTATCGATGATGCCCTGATTTAGACCGGTGCTATTGTTTACCAGCTAAGTACAGTCTTTGCAGTCAAACTGGTTCAAGGAAAGGTGTTTTGTCTGTACTGATTCACCCCCCCTCTCAATACTAGTTTGGTACTAACTGTTCATCATTATTCATCACCAATATGGTGTCTTAAGGGGTCATATGGTGTCCTAAGGGGTCCTAGGACACCATATGATCCCTATGGACACCATAGGACCCCTTAAGACATGATATGGTGTTGTTAGGGGTCATATGTTGTCCCATGACCCCTTACGACATAATATGACCCACAATGACACAATTTGGTGTCTTAAGGGGTCATATTTTTTCTAAGGAGTTGTAGGACACCATATGACCCCTATGGACACCATAGGACCCCTTATGACACCATATGGTGTTGTTAGGGGTCAGATTGGTGTCCTAAGGGGTCATATGTTGTCCCATGACCCGTTACGACACAATATGACCCATAATGACACAATTTGGTGTCTTAAGGGGTCATATGGCGTCTCATGTCCCCTTATGACCCCTTAGGACACCATATGACCCCTAACGACACCATATGGTGTCATAATGGGTCATATGGTGTCCATAGGGGTCATATGGTATCCTCGAACACCATATGACCCCTTAAGATACCAAATTGTGTCGTATGGGTCATATAGTGTCCAAAGGGTCTTAGGACACAATATGACCCCTTAGGACACCATAGGACCCATAGCGACCCAATATGGTGTCATAAGGGGTCATATTGTGTCCTACAGGGTCATATGATGTCTTAAAGAGGTCATATGACACAATATGACTTGTTAGGACACAATATGACCCATAACAACACAATTTGGTGTCTTAAGGGGTCATATGGTGTCCTAAGGGGTCCCAGGACACAATATGACCCCTTAGGATAGCATATGACCCCTAACAACACCATATGTGATCATAAGGGGTCATATGTTGTCCTTAGGGGTCATATGGTGTCCCATGACCCCTTATGACCCCGTAGGAGACCATATGACGCCTAACGACACCATATGGTATCATAAGGGGTTCTATGGTGTCCATAGGGGTCATATGGTGTCCTACGACCCCTTAGGACACCATAGGACCCCTTAAGACACCAAATTGTGTTGTTGGGGGTCATATGGTGTCCTAAGGGGTTGTAGGACACAATATGATCCCCTAGGACACCATATGACCCCTTAAGACACCAAATTGTGTCATTAGGAGTCATATGGTGTCCTAAGGGGTCATAGGACATAATATGACCCCTTAGGACACCAGAGGATCCATAACGACCCAATATGGTGTCATAACAAGTTTTTTGGTGTCCTAAGGGGTCATAAGGGGTCATGGGACACCATATGATCCCTAAGAACAACATTCGACCCCTTATGACACCATATGGTGTCATTAGGCATCATATGGTGTCCATAGGGGTCATATGGTGCCCTAGGACACCATATGACCCCTTAGGACACCAAATTGTGTCGTTAAGGGTCATATGGTGTCCTAAGGGGTCGTAGGACACAATATGAGCCCTTAGGACACCATAGGACCCAAAGTGACCCAATATGGTGTCATAAGCAGTCATATTATGTCCTAAGGGGTCATATGATGTCTTAAAGGGGTCATATGACTCAATATGACCCATTAAGACATAATATGACCCATAACAACACAATTTTGTGTCTTAAGGGGTCATACGATGTCCTAAGGGGTCATATGACATCCTAAAGGGGTCATATGACATAATATGACCCATTAGAACACAATTGTTGGCATATGTGTAGAGTATGATGACATGATGATAATTGTATGTTATCATTGATGTCAATATGCTGAAGAGTGAACCAGTATACTGAAGCAAGCAACTTGCAAGAGAACCGGTATGATGTTGTGAACTAGTATATATGAAAAAGTGAAGTGGTATGTTTGTCCAAGTGAACCAACCTGTTGGAATGTGAACCGGTAAATGTGAAAAAGTGAAGCGGTATGTGTGTCCAAGTGAACTGGTATGTTGGAATGTGAAACGGTATATGAAATGTTTTGTATCAACGTTTCATATGGTATGACTATCAGTTGGTAGTCTTAGCTTCAAGGTTTCTAGTTGAAGTGTTCTATGCCTGTGTGATTCAACCGATGACATCTTGTGATGAGTTAGCATTGTAATGAATAAGAAATTGTGTTGCCATGTCAGCCTTGTGCACGTGAAGGATCTTGCATGAAGGAGATTGATCCTATCTACCTCGGGAATGTGCGAATGCTCTGTAAACGATGGAGAACGCATGATGGGTTATCAGCCTCCAAGAAGCGGTGAAGAACAAACATTGGAGAATGTCTTGAGATCTGTTGAAGACTGTTGTAATCAATGCAATATGTTCATCGGTTAGGATTGAATCGACTAAATTTCTTAACCTAAATGTTTAGGGTTTAGGGTTTATGCTATCGACCTATCTATTTCCTATAAGGTCGATGTTGGTTTTCATGTTGAGGTTGTTGGCAAATGTTGTGTGTGCATCTAAGTGCAGAGAGACATGATTCTTGCTAGACTAGATAAGAGAATAGATACCTACAGAGTGTGATTGCAGAAGGAAGGAACTAAAGCAGATCTACATTGGCATTGAGTGTTGTTACCATATCATTGTAATACCTATTGACCTCTAACCACTTCAATAGTTAGGAAATCCCTTAATAGGGTAGCTTTAACCAGCTTGTTGTAAATCCTTTAACAGGGTGACTCAAAATCATTGAGTTTTTAAAATCCTCTAACAAGGTTTAACCCTTAACCGGGTAGTTTAGCCATCCCTTAACTGGGTGATCCCTAGCAAGATCAGTTCCTGACAAAACCTATTGTAAAGTATTTAACTGGACTAGGCTCCTAATAGAGTAGACTTCAAAAGGGTTCAAAGAACAGCTTGTGGGTATTCATCCCCACCATGGTTTTTCCCAGTTGGGTTTCCACATGAAAAATATGTGTGTTATGTGTGATGGTTTTCATGTGATGCCTTGTTATTCTATGTCAAGCGGTAAAGCATGTTGAACCAATAAGTCTTTATATTTCTATTGAAGTATTACTAGTGTATGCATATGGGTGAAGTGGAAATAAGATGCTAGATTGTGTGGAAAGCTAAGTTACCAGTTTATGTCTTTTACCATGTTTAGACCGGTAGTAATCTGGTTTAGACTAGTGTTATTGCTTGCCAGTCAAGTGTAATGTTTTCAGTCAAACCGGTTCAAGGAAAAGTGTTTTTCTTAGTATTGATACACCCCCCCTCTCAGTACCAATTTGGTACTAACTATTCATCATTGATTCATCAATTGGTATTAGAGCATCCTCCAGGTCCTCTATGTTGTAAGCTTAACCGCTTGAGGTAAAGATCCTACTCTAATGATGAAGAGGGAAGGTCCAAAGTTCAACAGAGAAAACTTTAAAATATGGAAGGACAAAATGAATATATACATCAGAAGCATGGGTGCTCAACACTGGAGCTATGTTGAGAATTCTTATGTTACTGCTACTGGTACTCTCACCGATGATCAAATGAGAGAGATTCAGGAGAATGGGCAAGTCATGGAAGCCCTAATCAGCAGTTTATCTGACATTGAGTTTATTGATGTCCAAGATAAAGAGAATCCCAAATAACTATGGGATGCCCTTGATAATATCTATGGCGGTGATGAGCATGTGAAACAAGCTAAGGAAGAAAGCCTTGGGGGAAATTTTGAAGTCATGTGGATGGTTGAAGGAGAGACCATTCAACAATATGGAATAAGAAACAAAACTATTGTTGGAGATATCAAGAGTGCAAGAGGTAAAATGGAAGATTCCACTGTTGTTAGCAAAGTTTTGAGATCCTTATTACTGGTCTATGCAATAAGGGTTGCTGTTATTCAGGAGTTGAGGTTTGTAGACAAGACAAAGGTATCCCTGGACTCCATCATTGCAAAGTTAACAACTTATGAGCTAAATAATTATGATGGTAGTATTTAGAAGACTGAATCAGCCTTTAAAGCATCTGCTACACCATCTAGAAAAGGCAAAGAAGCTAGTACCAGTGGTGAACCAAGACAAAGTAGAGAAATGGATGATGAGGAGATCCTGATGGAATTTGAAGCTCTTCTTGCCAAGAGACTTCCCAAGGGAACTGGTAAATACAGAGGTAAGCTTCCTTTGAAATACTTTTCTTGTAACCGGATAGGACACATTGTTGTAAACTGCCCTAATGGTGACAACAAGGACAAACCAAAGAGGTTCAAGAAGTTCAAAGGAGGAAACTGGAGAAACTATTTTGTAGTAGTTGATGAAGGTGTCACTGATGAGGAATTAGAAGATGAAGAAAATGAAGATATTGTGTATGTAGCAATCAAGGAAGATGTGTCAGACAAGAAGGCTCGTGTCTCTCGCTTTGATAATTCCAATGAGTGGATTTTGACAATGGCTATTCTCGCCATATGACTGGTGACCAGAGTAAGTTTCTATCTCTGGAAGAGTATGATGGTGGTGTGGTTCATTTTCGTAATGATGCACCATGTATGGTAAAAAGTAGAGGGTCTATCTCTCTTAATGGAAGAATCAGTGTTGACAATGTGTATTAGGTAGATGGTCTCACACACAACCTTTTGAGTGTTGCTCAACTGAATGATAATGGACTCACTCTGGAATTCAGAAATGGAGTGTGCAAAATCAAAGGAAAGAATGGTGAACTGATGGCTACCGGTATGCAGACCAAAGGTAACCTATTTTAGCTAAATGCTAATGTCAATACATGTCTAGTGGCTAAGTTTGAGCATAGCTGGATATGGTATAGGAGACTCTGCCATGTAAACTTTGATAATATTGTGAAGGCCAGTAAGATCAAGGCAGTTAGAGGATTGCCTATGCTGAGCAAACTAGAGAATCCTTTGTGAAGAGAGTGTCAATTGGGGAAAATGCCTTCCTCAACCTCTAAAGGTAAACCTTTCACTACAGACAATTTACTTGATCTTGTGCATACTGATTTTTGTGGTCCTATGAAAACTACGAGTGTGTAGGGAGATAGGTATTTTATGATTCTTACTGATGATTGCTCAAGAATGATGTGGGTCACATTCTTGAATGACAAATCTAAAGCTTTTGGAAAGTTCAAAGCCTTCAGAGCACTCGTTGAAAAAGAAAGTGGTAAGAGGATTACGTGCTTAAGAACTGATCAAGGAGGAGAATTCACTACCGATGAATTCAACAAATATTGTGAAGAGAATGGCATCAAGAGGCAACTATCTGGCCCTTAGACTCCACAACAAAATGGCCTAGCAGAGAGAAACAACCGGACTATGGTTGAAGCAGCTAGAACTATGTCGATCCAAGGGAAGGTTGCTCACACCTTTTGGAGAGAAGCAGTGAGCACTACAGTCTACACAGTGAACTGGTTACTCATAAAAAATGTTAAGGATAAAACACCTTATGAGTATTGGACCGGTAAGACACCAGTGGTAAGCTAGTTCAAAGTGTTTGGTAGTAAATGTTATATAAAGAGGAGTGAACCTCAGAGAAAGTTTGATGCTAAATGTGACGAGGGAATATTTCTAGGATATTCCACAAAGATCAAAGCTCTCAAATATTTTAACAATAGGACTCAGAGAATTGTTGAAAGCATCAATGTTAGAGTTGATGAAGCCTCTGAGAAATCTGAGGAAACCGACAGTGAGCAAATTGGAGATGAACTAGTAGTAACCTTCTGGGAACCGGTTACAAAAAAACCTAGCACCAGTAACAGTGTTCCTACACCAGTGGATGTTGATGCTGATAAAGATGAGGATGAAGAAGAAAAGCAAGAGAAAACAACTAAGATCATTCCTAAGTATGTAAAGTTGAATCATGATCCAAAGTAGATCATAGGAGACAAGGATGCAGGAATCCTTACAAGAAGAAAAGTCAAAGAAAACTCTTGCATGATCTTTGAATTCGAGCCTAAAACATTCAGAGAGGCACATAAAGATGAAGACTGGATCAAGGCAATGGAAGAGGAACTTGACCAAATAGAAAAGAATGGTACATGGTCTTTGGTACCTAGACCGGAGCATAAAAATGTCATTGGCACCAAATGGGTTTTCAGAAATAAGCTGAATGAAGATGGCTCAGTGGTTAGAAACAAAGCCATATTGGTGTGTAAAGGATATGCCCAAGAAGAAGGAGAAGACTATGGAGAAACCTTTTCTCCAGTAGCCAGCTTGGAAGGAGTTTGTATACTTCTTGCATATGCAGCATTCAAGGGATTAAAAGTATATCAAATGGATGTAAAGTCTGAATTCCTAAATGGAGTACTTGAAGAGGAGGTGTATATAGAGCAACCAGATGGGTTTTCCCTATCAGAAGATAGTGACATGGTGTGTAGGCTACATAAAGCCTTGTATGGACTAAAGCAGACACCTAGAGCATGGTATGAATGCTTGCACTCCCATCTTGTGAAGATTGGATTTGAGAGAACAAGTGAGGATAGTAATATCTACCTGAAGTCAAAAGGAGATTAGATTCTAATCTATGATTTATTTGTTGATGACATAATTTTTGGAGGAGAGGAAAAGATGAGTCATGATTTTGCAGATGAGATGAAAAAGGAGTTTGAGATGTCACTTATAGGGGAGATTAAGTTCTTCATTGGACTACAGATTCAACAAATGAAAGATGGAATCTTTATCACTCAGTCCAAATATGTCAAAGAGGTATTGAAGACCTTTGGCATGGAAGACAACAAACCAGTTGGTACACAGATGGTGACCGGTTGTAAATTATCAAAAGAGGATGACTCAGGGTTGGTAAATGAGAAGGAATATCGATCAATGATTGGTAAATTGCACTATGTAGTACATAGCAGACTGGACATTGCACATGCAGTAGGCATTACTGCACAGTTCCAGAAAAGCTCGAGAGAATCCCTGTTGGTAGCAGTCAAGCGGATTCTGAGATATCTGAAGGGAACTATTTACTATGGATTATGGTATCCATACAGTAATGATTTCAACCTAAAAGTGTTTATAGATGCTGACTGGGCTAGCAATGTGGATGGCCGAAAGAGAACAACCGGTGGTGCATTCTTTCTTGGTGGTAGACTAGTCTCATGGATGAGTAAGAAGCAAAGCTGTATCTCTCAGTCTACAGCAGAAGTAGAGTATGTTGTAGCATTTATGAACTGCACCCAAACAGTCTAGATGAAGAATGTATTAAATGGCTTCAAAGTTCCTGTATCTGAACCAGTAAGTATATTTTGTGACAATACAAGTGTGATTAACATCTCCAAGAATCTAGTTTTACATTCTAGAACCAAACACTTTGAGCTTAAGTATCATTTCTTAAGGGAAAAGGTTCAGAATAAAGAAGTTGTACTGGAACATGTTTCCAGTAAGGAGCAGTTAGCAGACATATTCACAAAGCCTCTACCAAAGGCTACCTTTACCTATTTGAGAGGTGAATTAGGGGTGCTACCCCTTCAAGAGGTGAACTAAAGGTGTGTGCTCCACATCAGTCAGGACTCACATTGATATATCTTTTTCAGGATTGGTGTGATTAATGATGCTACTCCATAGGGGGAGCAGCATAGTAGAACATAGATGTTTATGCCTTCACTTTGGCATTGTTGTTAAAGGGGGAGAAGATGTAAAGTGGAGAAGATATCTGCAGTGTTGAGGGAGAAGATGTGAAGTGGAGAGATATCTTGGTATATTTCCATCAATGCCAAAGGGGGAGATTGTTGGCATATGTGCAGAGTATGATGACATGATGATAATTGTATGTTGTCATTAATGTCACTATGCTGAAGAGTGAACCGGTATATAGAAGCAAGAAACTTGCAAGAGAACCGGTATGATATTGTGAACCGGTATATGTGAAAAAGTGAAGCGGTATGTTTGTCCAAGTGAACCGGTATGTTGGAATGTGAACCGGTATATGTGAAAAAGTGAAGCAGTATGTGTGTCCAAGTGAACCGGTATGTTGGAATGTGAATCGGTAAATGGAAAGTTTTATATCAAGGTTTCATATGGTATGACTACTGGTTGGTAGTCTTATCTTTAGGGTTTCCAATTGAAGTGTTCTATGCCTATGTGACTCAACCGATGACATTGTGTGATGAGTTAGCATTGTAATGAAGAATAGATTGTGTTGCCATGTCAGCCTTCTATGAGTGAAGGATCTTGCATGAAGGAGATTGATCCTATCTACCCCAGGAATGTAGGAATGCTTTGTAAATGGTGGAGAACGCATGATGGGTTATCAACCTCCAAGAAGAGGTGATGAATGAACGTTGGAGAACATCTTGAGATATGTTCAAGATTGTTGTAATCAATGCAATATGTTCAATGGTTATTATTGAACCGATTGAATTGCTTAACCTAAATGTTTAGGGTTTAGGGTTTATGCTACCGACCTATCTGTTTCCTATAAGGTCAATGTTGATTTTCATGTTGAGGTTGTTGGAAAATGTTGTGTGTGTATCTAACTGCAGAGATACGTGATTCTTGCCAGACTAGACAAGAGAATAGATACTTGCAGAGTGTGATTGCATAAGGAAGGAACTAAAGTGGATTTGCATTGGCATTAATTGTTGTTACCAGATCATTGTAATACCTGTTGACCTCTAACCACTTCAATAGTTGGGAAATCCCTTAACAGGGTAGCTTTAACCGGCTTTCTGTAAATCCTTTAACAGGGTGACTCAAAATCATTGAATTTTTAAAATCCTCTAGCAAGGTAACCTTTAACAGGGTTGAACCCTTAACTAGGTATTTTAGCCATCCCTTAACCAGGTGATCCCTAGCAGGATCGGTTCCTGACAGAACCTATTGTAAAGTCTTTAACCGGACTAGGCTCCTAACAAAGCGGACTTCAAAAGGGTTCAAAGAACAGCTTGTGGGTATTCATCCCCACCATGGTTTTTCCTAGTTGGGTTTCCACGTGAAAATATGTGTGTTATGTGTGATGCTTTTCATGTGATGCCTTGTTATTCTCTGTCAATCGGTAAAGCATGTTGAACCAGCAAGTCTTTACATTTTTGTTGAAGTATTACTAGTGTATGCATATGGGTGAATTGGAAATAAGATGTTAGATTGTGTGGACAACTGAGATACTGGTTTATGTCTTTCACTGTGTTTAACTGGTAGTAATTTGGTTTAGATCGGTGTTATTGCTTGCCAGTCAAGTGCAGTGTTTTCAGTCAAACCGGTTCAAGGAAAAGTGTTTTTCTCAGTATTGATTCACCCCCTCCCCCCCTCTCAGTACCGGTTTGGTACTGTAGACACCCAAAATTGTCCAGTCTAATTAAATAAATATCTTTATTTATTTAATTACTTTAGCCTAATTCTTCTATTAATTAAATAAATCTTTATTTATTTAATTTTTTCATTTATCCTCTTCTAGCCTTATTTCTCATTTAAATAAATACATTTATTTATTTAAATTATCCTTTTCCTAAATTAAATAAATATTTTATTTATTTAATTATCCCACTTCTTCTATTAATTAAATAAATCTTTATTTATTTAATTAATTCATTAACCTTTTCTAGCCATGACACATGTTATTCATCTCTTAATTCATACACTACCTACCCCTTTCATTATTTTATTATTTCTTTATCTACCCTCTAATCATAGCTGACCTCCTTTTACACCTCTCAATCTTATCCCTCCATTTCGTATAGTGTCTTCTATATAAGGAGATGCTTCCTTCATTATCAAACCCTAATCAATCATTCTAACTACTTGATCAATTGACTACTTGGCATATGCGATCCTACTTGCAACCACATTCCGTTCTTTGTTGAGCTCTTGTGCACATAAAATCTAAGAGCAAATATATCAAGCAAGATCAATGGAGATAGGAAGAATGGAGATCCAAACCCTATTGGACATGTGATGGTATAATCTTTGTGATTTCATTTGATTTCCATTGTCTTAGGTAATCTTCATATGTTATGGTGGATTTTTGTTGTTGTTAGGCTAGGGTTTTATGGTTGAATTCATTTAGTCTTTCAATATCATTATTGTTGTTATCCATTTTCACCATATACATTTTGGCACACCTGGTGGGACTCGTGTCCCTTTTTGCATTTAACATCCTTGTTGCAGATTTTGTGTTTTGAAGTTGCAGATCTGACATTTTTCGATAGCATTTTGATATTTCGTCTGCGCACTTTCAGATCACGTTTTTGGCTTTCTGACGCGTCTGTGCACTTTAGGATCGCGTTTGTGTTCCCGAATCGCGTCTGTGAACCTCTGAACCGCGTCTGTGTTTCTGGCAGTATTTTCATTTTCCAAATTGCAGGTTTTCATTATAGGTGCGTCTGTGGGCACTTTAATCGCGTCTGTGAGATCTAATCACATTTGTGATCATTTTAATCGCATCTATGTCTTGCAGGATTTTCTGTTTTGCATTTTTTTTTTGCAGAAATGCGTCTGTGTTGTGGAATCGCGTTTGTGGGCAATTTAATCATGTCTATGAGATCTAGTCATGTCTGTGATCATTTTAATCGTGTCTGTGCTTTGCAGGATTTTCTGTTTTGTATTTTTTTGGCAGAAACGCGTCTGTGAGGTGTTAAATCGTGTCTGGGTTGTGGAATCGCATCTGTGTAGGGCAGAATCGCGTCTATGTAAGGTAAAATCGCATCTGTGTTAAAAAAAAATAAAAATTAGGTTTTCATTTTTCGCCATTTTGTCTTGCATCTAATGTTTCAGATCCAATTTATTTTGAGCTAACATTTTCAGATCTAGCTAACGAAATTGGTGCAGCTTGTCTTGAAAGCAAAATCATATGGTTGAAGGCCCCTATTTTCACAAAATCTTTTGGATCTAAAATTTACCTAACTTGTGTGCTTGTAGGAAGGGGTGATTATTTGAAACAATCCAAACTACTAATAAATCTTTGTTGCAGGTCCTTGGCAAGGGTTTTTGGATTTTTCTTGTGTGCCTTGTTTTCATAGACTAGCAAACACTTCAATTGGTGCACTAAAATTGAATCATTGTCTTTTGTGTCTTGAGCAATAAGCTCTTTTTGTTTAATCTTTAGAGGGCTTGTCTTCTTGTGTGGTCATTAGGACTACTAGTGAGAAGAGAACAACCCAAGTGGTAGTGAGGAAAACCCACCTCTTCCGAACCACTATAAACAACTATATTCATGGTGAAAACTATGAATAACGTGTGTTGATTAGTTCATACAGACACTATGTCTCCCCATAAACCCGTTTGATCAAATTTATTTGATCAGTTGTAGGGCGTAACCCCTACCGACTGGGAGCCTTCTGTATTTACAGAGCTGAAAGTGCCACATGTATGGCCACACGAGCAGATGCCCTTACTAGCACCTTTTTGTTTTAGAAGCCCAAATCCTTCTAGTTGTTGGGGCAGAAGGTCGGACCTCTGGTAGTGGCCCACACACATACGGTTCTTAATAGAGATACAAAGTTCACCACGGGGAGTTTTCATGGGGACTGATGCTTGGCTGACCTGAGAAGTGAGTACCGAGGGTGGAGCCAGTGAGGTCAAGCATCTAAGTATCCGCTCTGAATAGCGTAGCCTCGAGGGTAAAACCCCATGTGGGATCAACAACTATTGTCTTGGCCAGCCATAAGAATTGTGCTTGACTTATTTTAAACATTCAAAACATTCAAGACCAAACAGCAAAACATTGTGTCTTTTGTGTCTTCAAGTGTATGCAAAACATTTTTTTTACATCAAAACAACATACTTTTCTTGGAGTCATTTTGAGTCTAGACACTTGCAAACATTGGGTCTTCATCAACACTGTGTCCTCTTGTCATGAAAAATAGTCAAACAGTCATATTTGGTCACAACAAAACAACTTCACAGATTGGAAAAAAATTGCACAAATTTTACAGAAACGTGTCTATGTCTGACATAATAGCATCTGTGTTGTATAACCGCGTCTGTGAAGGGTAGAAACGTGTCTGTGTTCCCAGAATCAACATTACACTACAAAAAAATCTCAGAGATGCGTCTGTGTTGAACAGAGCCATGTCTGTGTCAGGAAACCGCATCTGTGAAGTATACAGGCACGTCTGTGTTCAGAATTGAAAAAAACTATTATAGTCCAGCAAACAAACACAGTTAGTTTCAGAATTCTTGAGCTTCCTAAGTCATTTCTCCAGGGTTTCATTTAGTATTCAACGTGTCTTTGCATCTCACAAAGTCCATCATTGCTTCACATCTCACTTTACATTCACAATTGTCTAAACTTGAGTCAAAAGGTCACTTGCTTGTCCTCATCATACTTTGTCAACACACTACATACAACAACACTTTGCTAAGTGGTCCCTCATCAAGGTTTCTTACCTTTGGGTCTCATTTGGTCTTACTTAGAGTCAAGGTCAACTTACCTCATCAAGAGAAACTATCCTCTCTTTGGAAGTCACACCTACCCTACTACATACATACTTGGTCTTACACTTTGGACATTGCAAGTACACCTCAAATTCATTTACATTCCATCCATTTCTTGGTCTTCCATACTTTTTTCCATTTTTCATCTAGTCTCACACATCCTGGTCAATATCTAGTTCATGGTTGAAACCCGTCTTCAAAAATCTAGGAGAGAAACTAAAGAGGCTCAAGAGTCAGCAAACATGAGTTCTTATGAGTATGACAATGATATCTTTTTCAATTCTGATCATACTACATTACCTGACATGGATGCCTATACAAACATTCCAAATGTTGAGAACATGGACACTACAAATAGCAATGCTACACATAATGTCAATAGGGACAACATTTTCGTACATTCAGCAGATGTGGAAGAATACATTATGAATCCCCATTTCAATCGATTGGTTGAGGAAATAATGAGGAGGGATAGACAATACTTCTTACAAATGATGGCACAAAGTGGAGCCAAGATACCTCATGATTTTGACAAGTCTCAAATAATGGAAAATTGACCTTTGCAACAAACTCACTCCAACATGGATCAAAGAAGACCTAATAGTGGAGGCAATAGAGGACCACATATGGTACTTGAATCACCATCATCTTTGTTTCAAAAACCAGAGGTCCCATACACACATGGTCAAGCATATGATACTCACCTTCACAGACCATTATGGAAGTCTTATGTAGAGAAATATGCTCAATCACATATCAATGCTAAGGATCAACCACCAAAGCAATTGGATATTCAAAGGCATGCTCAACATTTGGACATAAGGAAACCCCATGTCAAATTTGGGGGCAACACATTAGAACATGACATGCCTGTAGAGTATGGTATACATGGACAAAATAGATATTTCATTCCTCAACATGAATCTATACCAAGTGGTCCATATACGCAGCATCACTATAGACCTCCTCCATATGAACATGTGTATGATCAATAACATCCATATATGCAACATGCTCCTCCAATTGGTGCCTCAAGCATGGGGTATGGTCCAAGAAGTCGATCTACACCTAAGAGCAATTTGGAGCAACAAATCAAGGACTTACAAAAGAAAATGGAGGACATAAATACACCAAAGCCAACATACACAATGAGAGACATATGTCCATATCCATTTGACAAGAGAATTCCAATGCCTCCATTTCATACACACTTTGTGACGCCTAAGTTTGATAGGTATAGAGGAAAAGGAGATCCTAAGGCACACATAAGACAATTTTTCATAGCCTGCATTGAGGTAGGAGCATAAGAGACATATTTGATGAGATTATTCCCACAGAGCCTAAGTGATCAAGCTATGGAATGGTTCTCCCAACTTCCACCTAGTATTAAGTCATGGGGTGATCTAGCAGAGGCATTTATTCAACATTTCTCCTACAACATAGAGATAGACATATCAGTCACTACTTTGTGCAACATCAAGCAAAAAGAGGGAGAGTCTTTTGCATCATTTTTACAAAGATGGAGGAATCTAGCCAGCAGATGCTCTTGTGAAATTCCACAAAAACAAATGGTAGAGATGTTCACCTAGAATGTTAACAAAGAGATTGGTTATGACTTAAGGAAAGCTTGTTTGTCCACCTTCAAGGACATCATTGAAAAAGGCTTGGTGACAGAAAAGGTCCTAATTGAACAAGGAGTTATTAAGATATTCAAGGAAAACAAAGATGACTTTAAAGGAAAAGACAAGCCAAGATTTTGGAATAAAAACAAGAACACAGTCAATGATGGTGTTGTTGATGCCAACACAGTGCAACCCAAATTCATCTTTTTGGGATCAAGTTCTACAAACAATCAAGTGAATACTCAAACAACTTCAAAGTCCCGAAGGAAGTACACCCCATTGGGAGAACCACTTGAGTCAGTTTTCAAAAAGCTAGTGGCAAACAAGATAATAACAATTCCAGATCTACCTCCATATGAGCCAAAGGTTAAACCAAATTGGTGGAATGATGATGAATATTTTGAATTTCATAAGAGCAAGGGTCACAAGATAGGAAATTGCCATCGACTGAAGAACATCATACAAGATCTCATTGATAGAGGTGACATTGAGATTGAGGGACACTCATCCAATCAAGAACATGAGATGTTTAAGGAACCATTCCCAAAGCATGACAAAGGAAAAGCTAAAGTCACAAATGACCAAACCAACTATACAAGAGCATCTTATAACTATGATTCAACTATCAATCACATCTCGATGGACAATTACGTCTCTACCATTATCATCAAGGACAAAAACCCTAAGAATTATACCCAGAGACCCAAGATTGTCTTAAAATGTGTTGGATCTTCTTCCGAACCTACCTCTAAATGTCATGTTACAACCCGTCAAGGTAAAATCACTTTGCAAGGTGCTCCAGCCAAGAACACCACTTCCTCATCAACCAAACCTGAGTATGACCTTATAGAACAATTAGGGAAGACACCCGTGCTCATCTCCATTCTTGAGCTCCTACGCATATCCCCCGCACATAAATCCATTCTTGACAAAATCTTTAGAGAAACTGTTGTTCCTACTGATCTGAATGTGGACCAGTTTCAAGCCATGGTGGGATACCTTTCCATTCCACACTCCCTTACATTCACAGAAGTTGATGATGCCTCCGTAAGTCAGCCACATAATGCACCATTACACATTGAAGCCTTCATACACAAACATAGAATCAAATGAGTCCTGATAGATGGAGGAGCGGGTCTAAACATTTGTACATTGAGCACAATTAAACAATTGGGATATTTTGATAAAGCTGTGAATTCTACAAACAAAATCACCATCAAGGCATATGATGATGAAGAGCGTTCATCCAAGGGCACAGTCACCTTACCTCTCAGAGTTGGGCCAGTTACAAAGGATGTGGTTTGTCAAGTCCTAGACCTGGATCTCACATACAACATATTGCTAGGACGTCCATGGATTCATGAAATGAGAGCAATCCCATCTACATATCATCGATGTATCAAGTTTCCACACAATGGAGTTGAAGTGACCGTCAAAGCTGATCCAAATCCATTCATATATTGCAACAATTTGCGACCTAGATTAGAAATAACAGTCCCAGTCAATCGAAAAGCTATTCCTTCATCAACATATGTTGATCCAGAATCCTTGAAAGCTTCTACATCAAAACAAGCAGAGATAAAAGAAAAGTTCAAGTTTAAAGACCTGGGATGCGGTGAGTATATCTTTCATGTTGATCAACTCCCACTATCTCCTAAAATATTCAGTCGACAGGAACAATCTATAAACAATTTGCAAGGAATTGGGTGTGAACCACCTAGTGTTGTGGCTACTAAGTCTGAATGCAAATCTCCTCTAGTGGTGCAAGCAGCTCTTGATATCAATAGTCCTAAAATTGGTTCCAGCAAAGAATCTATTGAGTGTATCACCAACCCTCTTGAGAACTCACATAGCCTTACCATATCATCCACTCATTCCATTTCTACTCCACTTCCAGACTGGGATCAACAAGAATCAGAAAATCCCTTACTAATTGGGGATCAAGAATCAAGCTTTGAAAAGAAAAATTTAAAAGTAAAAAATAAAGGAAAGTCCTTTAGTCCAAATCAAAATAAAAAGCTACTGGACTCCATAAAAATCAAAGTCAAGGATAAAAATCCTATGAAGCAAAAAGAGAAAGAGATGATCTCCCCTAATACCAAAATAACTGGGGGCAAAAATTCTACAATTGCAAGTGAAAAAGCATACTTGTTGATCCTAAGTCTCCATCATGCTATCCTACTTTCACTTCTTATCACAATCATAAGCCTTCATCACTCATCCACTTGTTCCTCACATCCTTTCCCTTCTGGCGATACATCGGGGACCTTTAATGGAGCTTCCTCATAGGACTTTGTTATCAGGGATGCCCAACCTTCTTCAAGTGACACGCATATGGGCCTGTGTAGTCCACACACTAATAATTCTATCGCAGTTCCTTCATCAGGAAGATAGACACTCAAGCTACACATCATTCAGTCAAGGAACAATGCAGCTACAATCACAAAGTCAAGCCTCGCACATTTGAGGTAGGTGATTTGGTTCTCAGAGAAAACCCTAAAAATCAACAAGACAGAGAGAAGAAGGGCAAGTTCGAACCAAATTGGCTTGGTCCTTACATCATTACAGCAGCATATGGATCTGGGGCATATCAGCTCTCAACTACAGAAGGTGAACCTTTGGAGGATCCTATCAACAGCATGCACCTTCGCAGGTTCTACACGTAGCTCTTTGGAATATCCTAATTCAAAAATACAAAAAAAAAATCAAAACTTAAAAATTACAAAAAAAAAAAAAAAAATTTCAAAAATACAAAAAAAATTATAAAACAAAAAAAATCGTTACTTGGTGAAAACCTAGCACACAGGCACCTTGTGACACAAAAAACATTGAAAAATAAAAAAAGTAAAGAGAAATAATTTCGTCCAATGGTGAAAACCACTTCGGTGGCGCCCTGGGCAAGTACCATGGTGAAAAATGGGTCACCAGCACCATGCGTAGAGACATTGCTCCTCCCTCCTTCAGGATTCTCTTTCATCACTTCACTTTGCACACACTCATGACCAATTTATCCATAATAAACTTACCCATTCCCATCATGGCTTGTTATTGATCTACCCAAGATTGGTTAGCCATTCATAATAAATCTCTCTTTTCACCTCCCTTTCCATCCATAATAAATCAAATCCTATCTATGGCTAAGGCAAATCCTACGTCTAGTGATGGGTGTGGAACTGAGAACATCACATGTTTCGAGGAGTACAGTTTCTTCCAGCTTCCTTCAATCTATCCGCGCATAATCCGCAATAAAGCAGCATTTGCATCACAGATCTACAATAAAGTTTCATCTTCTCCACAATAAAGTATCAGTTTCATAGATTTAGTCAATTTCAGATGAGACATAGTAGCAACAATGGGCTTCAACAAATCAAATCTTTCAACAGACTTAGACAACATTATGGTTCAGTGCTATCTATCGATTTTGTGAAAGTAAACATTGTGACCACAATCAAATAAGACTTATACAAGTGACAAGAGACACTAAACTTGAGGACTACAGTGGATGTTGGTGTTGAGTCTTGGTTTTCTTTTGATTTTGTCTTTTGGTGACATGTCTTTTAGCTTTTCCAGGATGTCTTTGACTAGAGATTCTATCTCCAGGATGTCTTTGACTAGAAAGGCGAGGATGGGGTATCGTCACCTATTTGTATTTACTGTCTGTGGATTATCTCTTAGTAATACTATGACTTGTCCAAGGTTATGAGGACACTGTGAGTCTAGTGTGAACTGGGGCATTCCTTGTTTGCGACTATCTTATTTCCATGCAAATGGGTACAATGACTTTCTGGGTCGAACATATGCCTCGATTGTCATAGACTACTTACCATAATAAAGCTCAATGATGATAACGCACAAGAAGCTCTTTCACTTTCATATCTTCTATCTTTCATCCCCCTTTCTTGATTGACTTCCATCATCCTTCTCGAGTCCGCATAGCTTGCTATCACATGACTAAGTATAATGACACACCAAAAACATTTGCATTTCATGTAGTTGCACGTGCATTACCACATATAAGCATTTCATACATACATATAGATATCACAACTACATCACATCCTGCACACAACACCTATTAGCACAATTTACATTTGCATTGTCATATTCAGCCACATTTCATACATTCACATTTGCATCATGCATACACATATAAAACATAAAAGAACAAAAAAAAATATATTGCATTGCATCATATACATATTTGCATCCATATCATAAGCATCACATAAGAACATCTCATCACATAGGTACGCATGCATATAGCTGCTGCAAAGATGAATCATCTCATATATATATATATATATAAAGTGTCATGATACAATGATGTCAAAATCATATGGCTACAATCACCCGCAGGTGTCTACATCATCATGCAAAAATGGTACAATACTGATACATAGGGAGCCCTCTATGGCTATGATGAACTCCCTCCCTCAGAGCCGGCTGGCCTCGATGGAGTCTGAGCCCTAGAATGACCCACCCCAAGATCATCTCTCCTGTCCCCTCTATCTCCTAAGCCTAGTTGTCTCATCCTCCTCCTCCCCGATCCCACAGCCAACCCTCGTGTCGCTCTATCCGGACAGAGGAACCCACTGATAACTCTTGCCAACACTGTTGGTAGTGCTAATCCTATCCATGTCATGGTATCCCATGCCACATGTTCCAACCTCATCTCCAATATTGGATCCCGGAACACTCATCTAAGGGCATCCCTGTCTCTGTCTCGATCGTACGGAATCAGCTCCCCATCAATCGGTATCCGCATAATCTTGTATACATCCTCCAGGGTGACTGTCATCTCCCCCATTAGAAAATGAAAAGTGCAAGTCTCAGAGTGCCACCTCTCTGCCAGTGTAGTCAACAATCCCATGTTCACCCAAAACTCAGGCACATACAAAATATGTCTCAATGCCATAGCCTCAATCACAGCTCGGTCCTCGGCTGTCAACTCAGGTCGCAACCTCTGAGTTGATGGGAATCTCTCCCGTGACTCCAGCATAGGCATATACTCCTACAATCACACAAATCAATCATCTCAGTCCATCCTAGCCCTATTTGTTATCCTAGTCTTCCCTAGAGGACCTGCTTGAGTGTATCCTCTCAACAACTTATCCAATCGATAGCGTATGTTCATCACAGAACTGCCAATTTGACCTAGAAGACACAAATTCACATTTTTGGACACAAACACGCTTTCCTGACATAAACGTGCATTTATTACATTACCTAGCATGCATTAATGACAACAATAAATGCATCAAAGTATGAAGAGGTTTTGTGGTACTTACTAGCTCTCCTACCTCTGCTGGCCTCTTGAATCGGTGAACGCGGTCGAATTTATGAACCAAAGCCATCACTGCTGACTGCTGCTGCTCTATTCTCGCTCTGGACTCTGATCTCTTGGATGTGTGGATGACAATGAGGATGTATTTTCCCTTGTGGTCTATCTTATAGACTACCCTAGCCCTAGCCCTCGTTTCCCGAGTCAGTCTTCGTTATCCCGTGACTCTGTCACTTTATCCGGTCAGTCCATTCTATCCCGTCTTTCTTATCAAGAGATTGTCTGCAATCTTTTCAGACATTTTTTTTCATCCAATCTCTCAAGGGGGCATATCATTCCCATCTTGGGGCAACTCTGTATCAGTTCATCTTATCTTCTTTGAAACAACGCGACAAGCCGCATTGTCTCAAAGAGGGGCAAAATGTAGACACCCAAAATTGTCCAGTCTAATTAAATAAATATCTTTATTTATTTAATTACTTTAGCCTAATTCTTCTATTAATTAAATAAATCTTTATTTAATTAATTAATTCATTTATCCTCTTCTAGCCTTATTTCTCATTTAAATAAATACATTTATTTATTTAAATTATCCTTTTCCTAAATTAAATAAATATTTTATTTATTTAATTATCCCACTTCTTCTATTGATTAAATAAATCTTTATTTATTTAATTAATTCATTAACCTTTTCTACCCATGACACATGTCATTCATCTCTTAATTCATACACTACCTACCCCTTTCATTATTTTATTATTTCTTTTACCTACCCTCTAATCATAGCCGACCTCCTTTTACACCTCTCAATCTTATCCCTCCAATTCATATAGTGCCTTCTATATAAGGAGATGCTTCCTTCATTATCAAACCCTAATCAATCATTCTAACTACTTGATCAATTGACTACTTGGCATATGTGATCCAACTTGCAACCACATTCCGATCTTTGTTGAGCTCTTGTGCACATAAAATCTAAGAGCAAATATATCAAGCAAGATCAATGGAGATAGGAAGAATGGAGATCCAAATCCTATTGGACATGTGATGGTATAATCTTTGTGATTTCATTTGATTTCCATTGTCTTAGGTAATCTTCATATGTTATGGTGGATTTTTGTTGTTGTTAGGCTAGGGTTTTATGGTTGAATTCATTTAGCCTTTCAATATCGTTATTGTTGTTATCCATTTTCACCATATACAGGTACTAACTGTTCATCATTGATTTATCAATTGGTATCAGAGCATCCTCCAGGTCCTCTGTGTTGTAAGCTTAACCGCTTGAGGTAAAGATCCTACTCTAATGATGAAGAGGGAAGGTCCAAAGTTCAACAGAGACAACTTTAAAATATGGAAGGACATAATGAAGATATACATCAGAAGCATGAGTGCTCAACACCGGAGCTATGTTGATAATGCTTATGTTATCCCTACCGGTACTCTCATCGATGATCAAAAGAGAGAGATTCAGGAGAATGGGCAAGTCATGGAAGCCCTAATCAACAGTTTATTTGATATTGAGTTTATTGATGTTCAAGATAAAGAGAATCCCAAAGAAGTATGGGATGCCCTTTAGAATATCTATGGCGGTGATGAGCATGCGAAACAAGCTAAGGAAGAAAGCCTTAGGGGAAAGTTTGAAGACATGCAAATGGTTGAAGGAGAGACCATTCAACAATATGGAATAATAATCAAAACTATTGTTAGAGATATCAAGAGTGCAGGTGGTAAAATGGAAGATTCCACTATGTATGCATATGGGTGAAGTGGAAATAAGATGATAGATTGTGTGGAAAAATGAGTTATCAGTTTATGTCTTTCACTGTGTTTAACCAATAGTAATCTGGTTTAGACCGGTGTTATTGCTTGCCAGTCAAGTGCAGTGTTTTCAATCAAACCGGTTCAAGGAAAAGTATTTTTCTTAGTACTGATTCACCCCTCCCCCCTCTCAGTACCGGTTTGGTACTAATTCTTCATCATTGATTCATCAATAATATGACCCATAACAATAGAATTTGGAGTCTTAAGGGGTCTTATGGTGTCCTAAGGGGTCCAAGACACAATATGACCCCTACTGACACCATATGGTGTCATAAGGGGTCGTATGATGTCCTTAGGGGTCATATGGTGTCCCATGATCCCTTATGACCCCTATGGACACCATATGACCCCTAACGACACCATATGGTGTGATAAGGGGTCTTATGGTGTCCATAGACCCCTTAGGACACCATAGGACTCATCAAGACACCAAATTCTATTCTAAGGGGTCCTATGTTGTCCTAAGGGGTCGTAGGACACAATATGACCCCTTAGGTCACCATAGGACCCATAATGACTCAATATGGTGTCTTAAAGGGTCATATGGTGTCCTAAGGGGTTGTAGGACACCATATGACCCCTATGGACACCATAGGACCCCTTATAACACCATATGGTGTCATTAGGGGTCATATGGTGTCCTAAGGGGTTATATGTTGTCCCATGACCCCTTAGGACATAATATGACCCATAAGAACACAATTTGGTGTTTTAGTGGTCATATGGTGTCTTATGACCCCTTATGACCCCTTAGGACACCATATGATCCCTAATGACACCATATGGTGTCATAAGGGGTCATATGATTATGACCCCTTAGGACACCATAGGACCCATAGCGACCCAATATGGTATCATAAGGGGTCATATTGTGTCCTAAGGGGTCATATGACACAATATGACCCATAATGACACTCTTTGTCTCTCTCTCTCTCTCTCTCTCTCTCTCTCTCTCTCTCCCCTAATCTCTCTCTATCGCTCTCCCCTAATCTCTCTCTCCCTCTCCTCCTCTCTCTCTCTCTCTCTCTCTCTCTAAAATATGAGGAATAAAATCAGTATCGGATTTATTGGATATCCGATTTTTGTCATTGCCATTAATGTGGCAACAATAAAAAAAATAGGTGGCAACGGGAAAAAATTTTGGGACCACAAATTTATACATTAAAATCGGATATCCGATTTTGTAAATAAAAAAGAGCTTTTTGGGCCATTTTGTGGATTCCAACAGCCCACAGTCTACATATTCTATTTTCTGTCGATGACCATGGGTTTTCAGATAGGTTGAGACAAATTTTTGCTTTTGGGAGATTCTTAAAGTCGAATCTTACATTGTCAGTTAGGGCCCATCAAAGTTTGACAATTTTTAGCACTTAGGGCACTCAAGGGACGACATCAGTAGGGTTTGACCCCAAGCGTTCAACCGAGTGGGGGCACAAAATAGGATCATGCATAGGATAATAATACCTAACTGGACATGTCAGAGCCGATGGTTTGTCATCGCGATGAGCAGAACAAGAAATTGGCCATGCAACAACATTCGATTGAAAGAGACTGACAATTTTTTAGCCAACCAAAAAATTGCTACCCTAATAAAACCATAGGGAAACTTGAAAACCAAGATAGGATTTTGTAGGGACCCCTCTTGTGGCCCCGTAGGTTCAAATAGATCGTGCACAGGTGTTGTGGATTCCGAGTTAGGGCCCGTCAAAGTTTGACAATGTTTTAGCAGTTAGGGCGCTCAAGGGACAACGCCGCTGGGATATGACCCTGAGCGTTCAACCGAGTGTGGGGGGGGGGGGGTGGAAATAGGAAAATGCATAGGGTAATAATGCATAACTAGACATGTCGGAGCCGACGGTTTGTCATCACAACTAGTAGAACGAGAAATTGGCCATGCGACAACATTCGATTAAATGAGACTGGCGATTTTTTCACCAACCGAAAAATTGCTTCCCTAATAAAACCATAGGGAAAATTGAAAACCCGAGATAGGATTTTTTAGGGACCCCTCTCATGGCCCTGTAGGTTCAAACGGATCATTTGCATGTGCTACAGATTTTGAGTTAGGGCCCATCAAAGTTTGACAATTTTTAGCACTTAGGGCGCTCAAGGGATGATGTCGGTAGGGTATGATCTTGAGCATTCGACAACATGGGGGGGGAAAATAGGACCATGAATGGGGTAATAATGCCTAACTGGACATGTTGGAGCTGACGGTTCATCATTACGATGAGCAGAATGAGAAATTGGCCATGCGACAATATTCAATTGAATGAGACTAATGATTTTTTAGCCAACCAAAAAATTGCTGCCCTAATAAAACCATAGGGAAACTTGAAAAACCAAGATAGGCTTTTGTAGGGATCCCTCTCATGACCCTGTAGGTTCAAATAGATCATTTGCAGGTGCCACAGATTCTAAGTTAGGGCCTATCAAAGTTTGGTAATTTTTAGCACTTAGGGCGCTCAAGGGACATCGCCGGTAGGGTATGACCCCGAGCATTTGACCAAGTGGGGGGCAAAAATAGGAGAATGCATAGGGTAATAATGCCTAAATGGACATGTTTGAGCCAATGGTTCATCATCATGACGAGAAGAAGGAGAAATTGGCCATGTGACAACATTCGATTGAATGAGACTGATGATTTTTTAGCCAACCGAAAAATTGCTGCCCTAATAAAACCATAGGGAAACTTGAAAAACCGAGATATTATTTTGTAGGGACCCCTCTCATGGCCCCGTAGGTTCAAATGGATCATTTGCAGGTGCCACAGATTCCGAGTTAGGGCCTGTCAAATTTTGACAATTTTTAGCACTTAGGGCACTCAAGGGACGATGCCGGTATGACCCCGATCATTCAATTGAGTGGGGGGTGGGAAATAGGCACATGCATAGGGTAATAATGCCTAACTAGACATGTTAGAGCCAATGGTTCATCATTGTGATGAGCAGAATGAGAAATTGGCCACACGACAACATTTGATTGAATGAGACTGACGATTTTTTAGCCAACCAAAAAATTGCTTCCCTAATAAAACCATAGGGGAACTTGATAAAATGAGATAGGTGTGGGGGGGAAAAATAGGACCATGCATAGGGTAATAATGAATTGTATCAAGTCTTGTTCATTAAATGAATTGTATTGTATTGTTCATTATACAAACAACACTTACAATG
Source organism: Cryptomeria japonica (assembly GCF_030272615.1). Lineage (NCBI taxonomy): Eukaryota > Viridiplantae > Streptophyta > Pinopsida > Cupressales > Cupressaceae > Cryptomeria > Cryptomeria japonica. Next base: position 14,106,691 of record NC_081415.1, on the reverse strand, counting down.
AAATGAAATGAATTGTATTGTTCATTAAATAACCATTATTAACCATTGTTAATTATTGGAATGAAGATTAAAGATTTCCATGATAACACCATGCACAGATGTGCAACAATTTATATGATCGAATATCAAATTCTGTATATAGAAAAATGTCAAATGATCACAAATGTATGTCCATACACAAATATGGCATAAACGCCAACTCAAATAAAATGTATGTCTAAATATGTGAATGTATGTCCATATAGAAAATATACATGCCAATTAGACATGTAAGCATCCCAAAACTATCTATAACATCCTAATGTGTTGATGGATCATCACAATTGATCCTCTTCGCCGCACTGCTTGGCTCTAAAGGATCTTGCACAAGAAAAACAAACCATGAGTAATATTAGTTATATTATATAATTCACATTCAAAAAGTTAACATAAAAATGAACTATTCATGTTTACCTCATCTCCACGTTTTCTATTCAACTTTGCAAGACTCTTGATGTATGCCTTTGGTAGAGGAGGTATGTTTTCAATATTTTCATACACAACCTACATATGATCAGAAACATGACATTGATACAAGTTAGCATATAATTGTCATTGATAATAACAAATTATATCTACTAAACACAAGTTAGCATCTCTTCTTCTTCATCATCTTTAGGTATATTGGGTGTAGTCATCAAGGATGTGAAGCCAAGAATTCTCTGTACATATACACAACAAGTATATGAAACTATCAATCTATGTCTAGACATGTATAATCAGTATAAGTTATTTAAACTATTCATTCAATCATATTTGCATTCAATTACCTTTCCCTTGTCTTCAATTGCACTACCAGATCCTAAATCACACTGCCCCACACTCATGCTACTTGTGCCCTACAAGAGTAAAATAAGATATACATGCAAGTTACTACATAATCTAATTAATACCAATATAAATGATGAGCATGTATGTACAATAAATACAAATGAATAGGTGCAATAATATATGTACCATTAAGCTATCAAGGTCAAATGAAATGGCCAACAAGGTGCCAGCCTGAATCTATCTCAACTCCTCCTCGGTCATCCACTGTTAAATAGACCATGTAAATAAAAATTAGTACTTAATATTATCTAGATTACAAATATTCATTTAAAATATAGCATGAACTATGAAAATACAAATCTTACCACTACATCATCAATATATGGTGATGGTGCCTCCTCGCTTCTAGCATGCGAGGACTCCCCAGGGTATCCTCCAGTCTGTGTCATAACATTTGGTGCATCATGCATCTCATGCACCTCATAATCTGCACTGTCTGCAAGAGGATCAACAGGTTGTCCAACTGGACCCAAGCATACATGCCCACACATGACACAACTATGGGGCACGCATATGTGTGGAGCTGAGGATGATGTGTTAGTGCCATTGGATGCACCACTACCATCAAAAGTAGGCTGAGCTACTGACCCAACCTGAGAAACCAAAAGCCTACTTAAAGAGTGAATAGCCAATATGGTTTGTGAAGCCGCCTCACAAATGATATCTAGATGCTGCACTGGAGGTGGGGGATCAACAGGAGGAGGGGGGACATATGGGCCCTGGACTACTCTGACTGCCCCAGGTCTATTTTGGGGCATACCTAAACCCACACCCTGGAAAGGTTGGATGTCAAAGTAGTTCACATGTTTGCCTAAAACAAACTTAGCATACAATTTTTTTATGAAGTAGAAGGGGACATCAAGACTGTTGTTGGGTGGTTTGTTGAAAACCATCCACCAACGATCCCAAATTTTTTTCACAATACCATCACTTGTGTGCCATTTAATAGAAAGTTTTATTTTGGGGGGGTCTACGGGTTGACCAGTGCGGGGATTCACAAACAATGAGGTGATATCGACTTTTGATATCTCGAGATCCTTGATCTCCTTATACGACAAGCCATCCGCATATTGTTCCCTCGTATAATCTCACCACAAAAGGGTGACATTGTGCTCCTCAGTCATGGTTTCCATACTCTTTATGATTGACATGAGAGGATCAAACATTGGGTTTAGACAAGGGATCGTAAGATATACATCTGCAATCTCCCTCAATTCATTCAAATTTTGTGTAATCAAATCCTGAATTGAGGGGGGGTTTGGCAAAGGAGGGTTTGGTTGTTGCAGTTGTGGTTGATCAATGTTTTCATTGCTATCCCCCATTTTTAACCTAATTGAATGTAAACAATTGAATTTAGTTAACAAATATAAATAATTTTGTATTTGATTTAAGAAAACCTAGTTTTCATGAAAAAAATCATATTTTCAATGAAAAAACAAATAAACATTAAAAAAATTATAAAAATTGAATGAAAATGATTGAAAACAATAGAAATCTTACCTTTCAATCTATTTTTTAGAATTTTTTGGGCAAAAAACCGGATATCGAATGCAATGGGATGTCGGATTTCCACAAAATCGTGCAACCCGTGGGTTAAAAATAACTCATGGGCTATCACAGTCGAAATATATTGTCTCAGAAAATTGGATATCCAATTAAATCGGATATCCGATTTTTATACTTAAATTATTTTAAAATAACATTATATTATATAATATAATAATATAATATATACTATAATAATATATTATATTATATATATTATATAATACAATACGTATTATATTATATTATAAAATATAATAATATAAAATATAATATAATAATATATTATAATATATTATTATATAATATAATAATATATTATATATTATATAATATGTAATATATAATATTACATTATACTATATTATATATTATATAATATATTTTTTAATTTAAAATTACAAATAAAAATCGAATATCCGATTTACTTAGGTAATTACCATGCCAAGGTGTACTGACACCTAGGCCAAGCAAAAAGTCAACATGGATTTTCACGTTTTTTGGCAAGTGGAGAAGGCTATTTTTTTTACATCGTCACTTTTTGGCCCCCCATGATCCTGCACTAACCCTTATGGAATTGCAAACTGGTCATGAGATCTGGAAGAAGTTGGAAACCTTGTATGAAGGTGACAATTATGTGAAGATTGCCAAGTTTCAGAGCCTAAAGGGAAAATATTAGATGTTGAGGATGAGAAAAGATAAGAACATCGCTTCTTACATGCATAAGGTGAGTGAACTTGTGTGTGCAATTTAAAATATGCTGGTGGAAAGTTGGAAGAATCAGAGATTGTTGCTAAAGTGCTTAGATCTTTACCTACATCCTATAAGCATAAAGTTGCTGCAATTGAGGAGATCAAAACTGTGACAGAGGTAACCATGGACATGTTGATTGGTAAGATTTCAACCTTTGAGATGAGCGAGTTTGATGATTCTCTTCTTAAGGTATAATTTGCATTCAAGGCTACTATTTTAGGAAGGGATACACATAGATATGATCTAGGAGAAATTTATTCAAGGATGTCCAGATATGAGAAGGAAAGGAAGGAAATTGAAGAACAAGAGTGAGATCTCGAGGAGCTTGAAGCCCTTATTTCCAAACGATTACCCAAAGGAGTTGGTAAGTATGAAGGAAATTTGACTCTTAAATGTTTTTATTGCAATAAGATAGGTCATTTTGCCTCAAGGTGTTTGGAAAGAGTTCCTAAGTAAAGACCTACTAGACCTAAATTTGAGAAGAGATGTTACTATGTTGTTGATAAAGGTATGATAAATGATGAATATGATAAATTAAGTAAAAGTGATAATGAATGGGTGTTTATTGCTATCAAGGAAGATGATCCAATGCCTATTGATTCTACTAGCTACTTGAATTTGGAAAGAGATCTGGTTGCACAAGTTGAAGAGAAAGATGAATGGGTGATTGATAGTGGATGCTATCAGGATATGACAGGTGATAAGAGTAAGTTTGTGAGTTTGGAAAAGTATGGAGGTGGCATTGTGAAGTTTGGTGATGATCAAACTAGTATAATCTGTGGTAGAGGATCCATTTCTCTTGATGGTAAGAATAATACTAATGATGTCTTTTATGTAGAAGGTCTAAAGAATAATCTTTTTAGTGTTGGATAGATGGTTGAAAAGGGATATGATCTTCAATTCAAGAATGGCAAGTGTAGAATCTTGGGTAGTTCCAAAATTGAGATTGCATTAGGTACAAAGACTAAAGCTAATATTTTATTTGAATGGTGCTAGCAAAATATATTTGATTGCTCAGGTTGATGAAAGTTGGTTATGGAATAGAAGGACGTGTCATGTGAATTTTGATAACATTGTCAAGATAATTTCTTCTCAGGCTATGAGAGATCTTCTTAGGTTGATGAAACCTGCTAACACTATGTGCAAGGAATGTTAATTAGGGATACAAACCAGAGTTACTTTCAAGAGTAAGAAGCATTATTCAAGTGGATTATTGGATCTTGTGCATACTGATTTGTGTGGTCCTTCTAGAGTCAGAAGCTTGTAAGGAGATAAATATTTCATGTTGTTGATTGATGATTATTCTAGGATGATGTGCGTTACATTTTTGAGGGAGAAGTTTGAAGCTATAGACAAGATCAAGATTTTCAAGGCTGGTTGAGACAAAGATGGGATTGAAGTTGAAGTGTCTAGGATTTGATAGTGGTGGTGAATTCACTTCTAGTGAGTTCAATACATTTTGTGAAGAACATGGGGAAAGAAGATAGTTGTTTACTTCAAAAATCCCTCAACAAAATGGAGTTATGGAAAGGAAGAACAAAACCACTCAAGAAACTGCTAGGACAATGATGTTGGAAGGAAACATTCCACATGTATATTGGAGAGAAGTTGTGAATACTACTATTTACACTCTCAATTGAGTACATATCAAAGATAATACCAATAAGACTCCTTATGAAATATGGTTTGGTCATGATCCTATTGTTAAATACTTCAAAAGTTTTGGAAGTAAATGTTATATCAAGAAGGATGAAAATCTAGGAAATTTTGATGCTAGATGTGCTGAAGGAATAGTTCTTGGTTCTTCTACCAAAAGCAAGGCATACCAGTGTTATAATAAGAGACTGAGGAAGATAGTTGAGAGTGAAAATGTTAGGGTTAAGGAAAATAATGAGAGATAATCCAGATCTTGCAGATATGATTCAAATGATCAGAGTGACAATACAAACAATGGAAAGCAACCTCTAGCCCAAAATCAAGTTCAGATCATTTCGGTGAATCCAGTGCCTCAAGGAGAAGGAACTAGTGCAAGTGCTGAAGAAAGAACACGAGTATGAAATTCAAGAAAATCCTATGGCTCCTAGGTATGTAAGGTTGAATCATTATGAAAATCTGATCATAGGAGATAGAAATAAAGGTGCTCAAAAAAGTTCAAAAGAATTGATGAAGATTAAGTTGAGTATTGTTTGATTTCAAAGATTGAACCTAAGGATGTAAACGAAGCATATAAATATGAACATTGGGTAAAGCAATGGAAGAAGAATTAATGCAGATTGAAAAGAATAATACTTGGGATCTTGTTCCTAGACCTAAGAACAAAAATGTAATTGGAACCAAATGGGTCTTCCAAAATAAATTGAATGAACAAGGTGAAGTTGTCAGAAACAAAGAAAGACTTGTTTGTAAAGGATATTCAAAAATGGAAGGAATTGATTTTGAAGAAAGAGAAAACATGAGATAAAATGGGAAAGACATCTTCACACCATGGCGGAAATTATTCAAAATTACAAAGTGATGACCATAAACTCTAGTATAGCGACCATCCAAAGTGAGGTAATTCATAATTACCTTAAGTAGATTCTGCTAGAAGGGTTTGATAACCACAATGTCATAGAATCTGGCTATCTTTTTAACAATTTTGGCACGCTCCTCCTCTTTTTGGGGAAAATTAAGCACAACTTGCTCTGTATACATTTTGTCTTTGTGATACTTCATTCCCTCCATGGATAGCCTGGTAATCTGAGCAATGAGGGCTTCATCAACCAAAACCTTCTGACCATGAAAGACAATTGTTCCATCCTTCCAATTTTTAGCAAAGTAGTTTGTGACATCTTGGTTCCTCCCTTGAAGCCTTTCAATATAGGGAGTAAACCCCCCCCTTCTCCAAAATCTGCCAAAAGTTTTTTTTTCCTATTTCAATTCCACACAGTTAGGTGACTCTATTCTCTTTCTTGCTCCACCCATACTAGCTTGCCTTCTGTAAAATTCTCTGCAGACCAGAAAACTCTAGAGAGAGTTTAAAATTCCCCACAAAGCATGCAAAATAAATTCACATTGATTCATATGTCCTCTCTGGCCACCTGTCTTAATTAGGAAGGGTTCAATAATTTTTTATATAAATTCATTATGGCCCAAGTAATCATTAAACATACACCCTTGACTTCGCTCGGGAAACAGAAGCATAGCAAGTTCCAAGTCCAGCCTATCACCTTGGGTCTAGCTAAGTTGATCTTTACACTCCACTCCTCTATTGGCAAGAAAGTCGATCGCAAAATTTGCTTGTCTATAACTATGAGTAACAATGCATCTATCAAAGGATCTAATGATATTTTTTGCTTTTTTGATCCATGTGTCAACATTCCAAGCTGGATTAGAGGTACCCCTTAGGTAGTTAATAATTTTTTTAGAGTCCCCTTCGACCCAAACAAGCTTGAAGCTATGAAATTTGGCAAGTTTTAAACTATGGTAGGCACCTATGGCTTCCACCATATTATTAGTCTATTTTCCAAGAGGGAGTGCATAAGAAGATATGAAATTGCCAAAGTGATCCCGAAGCACCCCTCCACATATAAGTTGACCAAGTTCCCCCTGGCCACACCATCAAAATTGATTTTAACCCATCCAAGGGGTGGACATATCCAACTAATGTTATCCCTAGGATTAATTTTAGGCTTGTCAATTTGGAGAAGATGATAAAATTCCCATTCTTTGACAACATAGACTTCAAACTTCTTAAGGGTGCTACTTTGGGAGTGAACATTGGAACTAAAAATCAAAAGGTTATCAGAAATGGCTCTAGACATTTTCTTGAAGACAATATCAAGAGGGAAATTGATGTTCCTGAAGATGCGGTTATTGCATTCTTTCCATATTCCTCACGCCATGTGAGAGAAAACAAAGAACCATAGCTTCTTGAATAAAAGGATTCCTTGAGGGTGGGTTCCATTGACGGATAAGATCCTTTATGGTCCTAGGGAGAGTCTAGTAGAGACCCCATTTCTGAAGTACCAACCCCCATATCTCTAAAGTATAAGAGAAGTGTAAAAATAGATGATCAAGAAATTCAACAACCCTTAAGCACAAATGGCATCTATTTGGGATAGCAAATCCTCTCTTAACCAAAGTGTCCATTGTTAAGAATTTATTAAGAAAGAGGAGCCAACAAAAAATGTTAACCTTAGGGGTAAGATTCTTGATCTAAACCTTAGAGAACCAGTAGACATGGGGATTATTATAGAAATCCAAAGAGGCCACAAAAAACTTCCCATTAGGAGTGAATTTCCAGATTAGTTCATCTTCAACATCATTCTCCAGACCAAAGGAGTTAAGGGATAGCTTCAATTAAGTTAAATAAGGGTTAACAGCTGAGAGATTCACCCATTTACCCTCCTTCCAATAATAAGCTACTATGACACCAAAGGATTCCACACAAAGATCCTTTAAAGATCCAAAAGTAGGATCAGAAGCAAGTGAGTGATTCCCAATCTAGTAATCATCCCAAAACCAAATTCTCCTACCATTCCCTAGCTTCTAGTAGGAGCCCCTGCTAGCCACATCTCTAGCCTTGAGGATATTGTTCCAAAGATGAGACCCAATAGGGATATTAGGAGAGCTCAAAAATCCTACAAATAATGAACATTAGAAAGGTATTTATAGTGCCATATAGTGTTCCATCCCCTTTTGCAATCAAAAGATCTCCAAACCAACTTGGCCAGAATAACATGGTTAAAATATTTTAAACTTCTAATTCCCAAACCACCACATCTCCTAGGTTTATAGACATTCTTCCAGGCAACCAAGGGGATTCTTTTCTTCTCCTCAACCCCAGACCAAAGGAATCTTTTCTTTATTTTTTCTATGATATCAACAAATTTGGAGGGAATCAAACTGAGGGCATACATAGGGAGGTTTTGAAGGGAGGCTTTCAGCAGCTAAATTTTACCGGCCTGACTCAAAAGGGTGCCTTTCCACCCTACCAACTTCCTATTAAAATGATCAATTAAAGAGAGACAAAAGGAATCAAAAGGATTAGAACCCAGGGGGAGACCTGGGTAAGTAGAGGGGAGAGAACCTATAGAACAACCAAGAATATTAGAAATCTTCTATTGAGGCTGCTCAGGCATATTAAAAAAGTAGATTAAGCTCTTCATTCTATTGACCACCTATCCTGAAGCCTTTTCATAAAGGTTGAGAATTGACTTGATAACTCTTGCTTTCCCAATAAAGGAGCTTCCTAACAAAATAATATCATCAACAAATTGTTGACGAGAATAGATCAAATTGGCCGAGGACAACTTGAGGCCCCTTAAAGATCCTTCCACCACTTTTATATGAATGAATCTGCCCAAACTTTCAACCATTATTGTAAATAAGATTGGTGAAACAAGATCACCATACCTAAGTTCTCTTGAAGTTCTAAAAAAATGAGAGGGTTATCTGTTAACAATAACGACAGTGGAAGTAGTAGATATGAGCTACTAGATTAGGTTGATGACCCTTTTAAAGAAGCCAAAATATTGAAGATTTTTGTTCAAAAAACACTAGTCTACCCTATCATAGGCCTTAGCGATGTCCAATTTCAACAAGAAAACTTGAGACTTTGCCTCCATGAGTGAATGGATATTTTCATGAACAGTAACAATAGAGTCAAGAATCTGTCTTCCTAGAACAAAACTATTCTATTGAGGAGAAATCAGAAGAGGAAGAACCTTCAACATCCTTGAAGTAAGAACCTTAGAAATGATTTTATAGAAAGAATTGCACAAGCTAATAGGTCTAAAAGCATCCAAAGAATCCACTCCCGGCTTCTTCAGGATGAGGACAATAAAGGTAGCATTCAGTTCCTTCAGCAAGGTTCTAGCACCAAAGAACTCCTTCACTGCATTGGACACATCCTTCTCCACAACATCCCAGAAGTGTTTAAAGAAGAACATAGGAAATCCACCAGGGCTAGGGGATTTTTTGCCTTCAAAAGAGAAGCCAACACTTTTGATTTCCTCCCTAGAGGGGATGACTGCCAAGTTATGATTTTGATTCTTAGAAAGGATTTTAGGTATGATGTTAACCAACATGTTCTGAGCTTCTAGATCTAATAAGGTATCTTTCTTCAAAAGATCAGCAAAAAACTCAACAACGACTTCACTTATTTCTTTCTTGTTGTCTATTCTTCTCCCATTCTTCTCAAGATGAGCAATTGTGCTTGTAGCCTTGCATTATAGAGTAGTGATGTGAAAGAATCTAGTATTTTTATCACTATCCTTAAGCCATAAAGATCTAGATCTCTTCCTCCAAAAGGTCTCTTCATGGGCTATGATTTTATGATATTTAGACAGAATTTCACTTTCCTTAGCAAAATTATCATTCACATAACCTTATTTTTGAACTTTGTCCTCGATTAGGCTCAACTCTGCCTGAAGAGAAAATTTATGAATAAAGATATCCCCAAAGAGTTCTCTATTCCACTTTTTTACCTTATCTTTCACATGCCTTAACTTTTTAGCTACTCTGAACATAGAAGAGCCATCAACCTTAACATTCCACCAATCTTTGATGCTATTGTAAAGGTTTGGGTGGGAAAGCCACATATTTTCAAATCTGAATGGAAACCTTCTATACAGACCATTTTTGGGCTTAGCCATCAAACATATTAGAAAGTTATTTGATCAGATTCTAACCATGAAATTCAGAGAACACATGTAATGGTGGATCCATTCCATAGAGATCATGGCCCGATCTGGTCTAACTTGAATCAGCTTCACCCCTACATGACGGTTGGACCAAGTAAAGGAGGCTCCAGATAAGTCCAGATCAATGATACTTTGGCCATTGATGAAATCAGGCAAGTCTTGTTTTCTATCATTATGTATCTAAGATCCCCCACATTTCTTAGATTCCATAAGAGGAGTATTAAAATCCCCCATAACTAGCTAAGGGGTGTTGGGATGATGGCTTCAAAAGGAAGATTGTTTTAACCAAAATTTCCTTCTATCAACTTTATTATTGGGAGCATACACATTGGACAAAATCCACGAGAATCCATCCCTAGAATGTTTAAATAAAGTAGCTACATGGTGATAGATTGGAGTGCCTTGAATGAGCTGAGTATCCCAAAGAGTAACAACCCCCCCAGAGGCTCCATCTGAGAAACTCCTTTGAGAGCCACAAAATTTAGAAAACTTAATTTTCTCAACTTTTTCTTTTGACATTTTAGTTTCTTGAATGAGCAAAATGTCTGGTTTATGGTCCCTAGTAATAGTACAGACAATGTCCTATTTATGACTACTATTAAGACCTCTAATATTTCAAGATAAGATCTTCATTTCTTACCAGGCGAGTTAAACAAACATTCATGGATCGTCTTTTGTGACCCATCTTCTATGTTTTGTATGCACTCCTTCTCTCTTTGTCATTTGTTTGATTTTGTCCCTACAGTTCAAAGTGGCCCATAGTCTGCCTTTACTCTATTGCGAGTAGTGACTCCATGTTTCTGCTATGAATTCTTCTTATTCAATGCTAGCTTAGTGTAGTTCATTTCTTCGTTGAAATCAATTCCTTCTAAACCTATTAAATCATCAATCTTCGGGGACTACAAGGTATCCCGAATAACTTCATTCTGATCAACATCAAGGGATACACAGATAGATTCTTTTGACGCATCCCCAAGGATCTTCTCTAGATCACTAAACCCAAAAGATGACCCAAGAACCAGATAAGATTAATGGTCCTTGAAGGTGCAGTCTTCCATCTTCTTGTGATTTTGGTTGTCCAGGGGCAAAATTCCTCCATCCTCCAGATCATCTTCCATTTCCCTTTCTCCTTGTTTAACCACCACCTCATTCCCCTCATATTTTTGTTCTTCATCTTGAACAGGGGCTTCCTCATGAATAATCTCATCATCTATAACCTTAATCTCATTGCTCTGATCTTCATGGATTCTCTTTTCTATTTCATCCTCCTGATCCATTTGCTTCACTTCATTGTTTTGGTTCGGTTGGTCATTAATCTCCTTATTGATTTTTTGGCCCTTAGCAAGCCCTTCCTAGATACCTATATCTCCCATTTTATTCTAAGTATCTGTAGATGTTATGTATTTCTAGAGCTTAGATCCTTTATTGAAATATTTCTTAATATTTAGAGGACATTTCCTTTCCTAATGACTTGCTTTTTTGCACAAGAAACAAATGAAAGGTAGTGATTCATACTCAATAGTTTGAACTAGTGTTCCCAGCTTCGAAACTAGTTCAACTGACGAAGGGACGTCAAGAGATCTGGACACCCCCACACAAATATTGGCATAGACCATTCTTTTCCTTCCAGCCATCATAGGATCAATGGATAGGAGTTCCCCAACCACTCCAGCAATGCCTTTGAAAATGTCTTCATGCCAATATTCTAGAGGAAGCCCAGACAACTTGACCCAAATAGGAATAGTATCAAAAAAGGCATCAATCATGTCCATATTAGGACTCCACCTCTTGAGGGTTAAGTAAAACTTCTCCATTATCCAAGGGCCACCACAAAGGATAGCCAAAATGTCCTCCATGCAAGAAAATACAAAAGAGAAAAAGCCTCAAGGGAGAGCCGAAACCTCAACTTGCCCTTTTAGCTTCCACCTTCGACTAACAAAAACCCTCACCGCATCAATATTGGGTCTAGGTCCATAAAACTTACCAACAAGGGTGAGCACCATAAAAGCAATATTGTGATCTATCACCTGGTTAAGAATAGAAAGAGCTACCTTACTGCTCGCCTTATCCTGAGTGACAAAGATAGGGATAAAGGAAAACTTTCCTGTTGGTTTGACCCCAAATAAGGTTTCCCAGTGGTTGTTTGTGGCATTCATAGCACAAGCTAAAAACACACATTTTGTGGCTCCCGTGATCAGTTGGTTTATTTGACAATCCCGTGAAGTGTATAAATCACGAGGATCATCTACGGGGAACCACCTTTGGGGGTTTGTCCCTTGGGTCCACCTAAAAACCTATTTTTGGGCCCCCACCATCTTCAGTCGCCGCATCACCCTAGTTGTCCTTAGTGTCATCAGATCTAGGGGATCTCGAACTGGCTCACTGCAAAGCTGGTGAAGACCCACCAGGATTTGCAAAGGCCACACTTGAAACCCTACCTGCTGCTCCTGTCATCAAATCTCTTATTATATTTTCGATAATGTTATTATTAATAAATTATTTATAATTAATATATTAATCTTTATATAATATTTTAGATTATACTATTGTATTATATAGATTTAATATTATATGAGAATGATATATAATATTTTCTTTCATTTATGTTATAAATTTAGTTTAGATTGGAATGAAATATGTTAATAATATTATCAATAATATGCATAATATTAAGTTATTAGTCAAACATTTATCTCAAATTTTCTTATATTTTAATAATTTAATTACTATCTTACTAATAGATTATTATATTAGTTTTTATTATTGACTGATTATATATAGCTAACATATATAATTCTTATTTGTTTTAATATCAAAAATAAATGTAATCCAAATATAATATTTTTTATTATATGATTATAATATACTTAAATATATTAATAATATTTGTCAATAATATGTATTATATTAAATAGTTTATTCATTTGTTATCTAATATTTAATTGTATTATAAACTATATAGAGAATATATATTAATATTTTTTAAAAAGATATATTTTATTTTGGATATTTTGTAATATATAAAATAAAATTAATAATAGATATATTTTTTAAAGGCCCTTTGTGTTTTTAAATTTTTTTAAGACATAAAATATGAATTTTAAAAATTCTAAAAAAACATATTTACGAGTTTTTCTAGCAAAGTAATTTGATTCTCAGTTTTTATTGATGGTTAAAAAGTTCCATATGATTTGTTTTAAATCCAATAATAAGATGCGAATTATTTGAGCCAATTAGATTGCTGAAAAATAATTTCTGTAATTTGACTTAAAAATCATGCACCTTAACCTTTTAAAAATTAAAAAAATATATCACAAGAAAAAATTCTCTATTTTAATTGATGGAAAAACAATTGAATAATAACTAGTTAATAAAAATTGGTGCAATTAATTGCAATAGTACTAGCCTAACACAAGTACTAACAAAGTAAAAATGGCCATTTATTTGAAATTCTTGAAGAATTTAACACATGATAAGATGTGAAAGATTTTGTAACTTGAAAAGTAATTTTCCAAAATTTGTAAGTATAATACCTCGATTTATCTAAAGAGAGGAGCACATAGAATATTACAATTCTAAAAAAAAAGCATAGAGGGAGACAAGGTCACAACTGAGAGTTCAAATGGGCAATGTCTCGAAAGCTAAATTAAAAGTTTAAGGGAATAGCCATGTAACTAGATAAATAGATAACAAAAAAACATATAAAATCAGTCATTTGAGTGGCAAGAGCAATCACACATGATGGTGGAGGAGGGGCACGATCATCCGGCTGGCTCCATACATCAATGGGGTCTAGATTGACATTAGGAAGTGACGACCCTTCGTAGAGTCTCTAATAGGTGAAATTGCCAAGGCCAAATGGGGAAAACCCTTGGAAGAATCAAGCTCAAGAGGAGTGGGGTTGGACAATACTAGTGGGAGCAAATGGCCGACTTCTTGTGTTGGTGATGGCTGGCCTGATTCTTCCAAGGCTTTTCCCTGTTTTGCCTGGGTTATTTCACATTGTCTAGACTTTAGAGATAAAGAGCAAGAAGAAGCTATTTCTAACGAGGGGTGGCATCTTGTGTTGGTGATGGCTGGCCTGATTCTTCCAAGGTTTTTCCCCGTTTTGCCTTAGTTATTTCACATTGTCTAGACTTTAGAGATAAAGAGCAAGAAGAAGCTATTTCTAACAAGGGGTAGTCACTTCCTGACGTCACTCAAGGCACTTGATGTATGGGGCTAGCCAAATGACTGTGACCCTCCTCCACCATTGTTTGGCTGAATGATTTCACATTTTCTAGACTTAGAGATAAAGAGGAAGGAGAAGCTATTTCTAACGATGGGTAGTCACTCGTTGACATCACTTAGGGCCCCGCTGATGTATGGGGCTGGCTGAATGACAGTGACCCTCCTCTACCATTGTTTGAGCTCTCTGCTTAAGTGTTTGATTAAATTATATGTTTTGTTGTTATCTGTTTATTTGATTACTCCACTATGCCCTTAGACTTCTGATTTAGCTTTCTGGACACTACCATTTGAACTTGAGAGGTGAACTTATGTTCTTCTACTTTTTTTAAGATGATGTACTATAATTTTAATCAATAAATACAAATTCATATATTCATACCCAAAAAAACTTTAAACTAATATACACTTAAAATTAAAAATAAAAATAATTACATATAATCACTAAAAAGTTCTCATACACTCATGCCCACCCCCAAAATGAAATTGTCGCATCATATCAGATACTGAAATGAGAGGCCACTCAATGAAAACTAGGCATTTTGCTTTTCTTTTCGATTTATTCTCAGTGTTTTCGTCATCCTTTGACTTAAACTTGCACACATAAACCGCCCTATCAAACTTATTCTTGCGAATCTCATTCTGTCATAGAACGCCTTTCATTCATATTATCTATTTGGCTTCACTGCTAAAAAGATGATGCCATCAACTTTGGTAAACACAGGAATAATATGTTGTCATCGAACAAAGTACTCCAAATAATTCAAGAACAATGCCATCAACTTTGAGAAAAAGAAAAATTTCAGAGCTGTGCCATCAACTTTGATAAACAGAAAGAATTCCATTCTATCTTATCTTTTGCCCATTATAAAAGATCAGCAGTTTCAGTTAATCCATACATTCTACTTGTTTTGCCCGTACAGTCCGTTTCTTACCATGATTTTATAGGTGTGGAGCACTTAGAAATTTAATGCAGCAATGCATGCTATTATGCCAAGAATGATTTGCCCAAACAGCTGCAGTTAAAGTTATTTGCGGGGAAATCATTCTTGGCATAAGAACCTGTTTTGCTTGTTACAGAAGAACCTACATGAGGAGGGCTTTAGTTGCTTGAAGATACTCAAAATTATAAAATAGTTTTGTCTGATAGTTGTACTCTTGTTTGAATTCGATATATATTGAATGCTATATTTCGTTGAAAATAGTGGAAATTATAAGATAGTTTTGCATATTATTTAAAAGTAAATAAATAATAGTAGTTTTTGTTTTTTTTAAAAAGAAGTGAATTTTTTTGTATGAAGAAAATTCTAATTATTAGAATTTGATAAATATTTAAGAGTACATTTCATTATTTGTGTATGAAATTAAATTTAATCTTTAAGATTATAGATCATTTTTCATTAATGTACATGTGTTGTTGTTTATTTGTTGTGGGCTATTCTGTGGCTTGGTCTTATTTTAGCTCCTCGGGGTCTTCAACATCCTTCCCTTTTCCTTATCTAGATTATTTTATGTTTGCTCACAATATTTGCTCTGGCAGGTTCTCTTATCATAAGTTCTCTTCTGGTTATTGGTTTCATTCTAATCAATGGGTTGGAGACACAGTTCTTCCTTTATATCTAAAGAGGCTGGTTATGTAATTGGGACGGTTATTTGGGTGGATTGGGCCCATGGGTTTTTTGTAATGGGTAGATAGGCTTATGCTATCTGAGCAATACTTAAGGATTTTCTTACTGTTCTTTCATGCTCTTTGAATGAGACACATGTAAAAAGCAATTTTATTAATATAATTGAGTGGTTTTATCCATTTTTATAAATATATATATATATATATATATATATTATAGAATACTTATTTACTTTTAAAATGATATTTAGATTATGATTGACTAAACAAACATTTTTTATAAGAAAATTCCTTACAAATATTGGTTTTTTCTTTAATCATCCAAGGGCCAAAGCTAATTATATTTAATAGAAGTAGTAAATAAATAATAATAACTTTTAATCCAGCTTGAAAAAGAAAACCAAAACCTAATCCATATCCAATTATGCCAAAACCATATAGGCCATGAAACTATAGTCTTCAAAATTTATGGTCTTTTCAAAAACCAAAAAATCTAAAAAGGACTAAAACTAAGATCATCTTATCTGAGCATTTCGAGAGCAATTTGTCCAAACCCAACCATGAAGCATCTCTCTCCATGCAAGGTCATGAAGGTCACCGAGTAGGAGAAGTATCCACCAGATGAACAATTACTGGTATCTATATGAACAATTACTAGTATCTATAGACTCACCCAATTACTAGTATCTATAGACTCACCCATCCTAGTTCTGGAGGAGGAAAGCACTCTATCACTTAAAAGGGTTTTGGACCAAGATGAGCCATGAGTTCTTTTAGGTTAATTTCCCATTCAATCAATAGTTCTTCAGAAGTAATGGAAGAAAGGAAAATACATTTCTAATTGTGACCATATAATCATTAGGTAGCGGAATAGTGAGATTTTCATCTATATTTCTCAGAACATTACTCAAATCTCCTAACAAATTTTCTTTAAAAACCTTTCTGCATAATACTTCAATTTTATTTTTCAAAGGACTAAAATGAAGAAGGGTGGATACAAACACCACTAGTATCTCCATATTCACCCTCTATTTGTGTTTGGTTCTAAGGAATACATCTCCCAGGATGCATTTAACAACCCTTACTATGACAAAATGAGATGCATTCATCACCTCCTTCAATCATTTGTCTTTTATTTCTCCAAAGAATGTCCATTTTCCTTTTGGAGAAACTAAGCCTAATGGGAGAATCCATGACCTGCAACTCTTTCCCAAGCTTGCAAAAACAAAACCCTGAAGAGAAATATTCAAAATTTAATTTTGATAGATAAAAGAAGAAGAATGAATACTATAGAAACCTTTCTAAGGAAGCTTAAAGAGATTTGATCTAAGAAAATGCCCCATTGAAAATCTAAAATGGAGGTGAATTGATCTATCAAGTCCTTTCTAATAAATGCTTCTTCCTTACTAATAAATGTAACTTTGACAGCAAATTTAGTGGCATCACCAATCTTGAAATGCTAACTTCTAGCTCAGCCACTTGATACTATCTACCAACCATATTTAGAGTCTAACTAAGATAGTGAGATAAGTTTAACACCTCCTCCACCATAATAACAAAGATCTATGTCAAGTTTGATGAAAGATCTTATGAATCCATTTTCTGACAAATTTTCATTTAAACCCCCATCCAAAAGATGACCAACATATTTTGCAAAACAATCCTCCACTTGTCCATGCAACTGTCAAAGATCTTTGTCAAGTTCGATGCTAGATCTTACGAATTCATCCTTTAACAATTTTTTCCTTTCATGCTCCATTCCATAAGGGAAACAACCTTGTTTTGAAAATCAAGCCACCATTAATTGAAAAAATTGTCCTTTACACCAGGGAAAATTCTATCTTGAAAGATTTAATGCCATGTTTCACATCAATGGTAACTACTGAAGCTAATAAGAAAATCGAGAAAAATAACTTAGGAAAATTATTTCTCCCCCATTTTTAATTAGGCATTCCTAGGAGAGGACTCTTAACTCACCAAATATTTCTGCTTCTATAAAATTTGGCAGAAAAGAGATATGGATCTTTCTACTACTTGGTCTCTTATCTTCGAGGGTCCCAGAGCTCTCATATATTTCTCATTTAGGAATTTGCTCCCGTGTTTGCTAATTGATTTGCCATACCATTAGCTTCTCTAAAAACTTGATTAATGGTATTAGTGGAATCCAATCACACTATGGAGGGAGGGGGGTGGGGGGTACATCAGTGTTATATCAGATGAATTAATTTTAGCCTTATTAAAACATGCATACACCAACCGGTATATCGGTATATATAGAATTGAAAGAAGTAAAGCAACCAATAAGCCAATCACATAAATGAGAATAATAACACACGGAATTATACGTGGAAAACCTCAATGAAGAAAAACCATGGTAGGATTTGTGACCAACAATATCAATCCACTGGCCATATGAATAGATGTTACAAAATATAACAAGCTTGCACTTGCAAGAAAGCTTACAGCCTAGAGCACACTGCTCAATCACAAATGAAGCCTCATTGACTACATATAAATCCAGACTACAATCTGGAGAAGTGTTGAACTGCTAAGATAGCATCTTCTATGCTAGAATATAGTTATGGTTTAAGCTCTGTCTATTTCAGTTTGAAACCCTAAACTCTTTACCAGAATAACCCTTACATAAATATCCTCACATACATAATCTCTCTGATATCTTTCACATTATATCACATTCACTTATCCATCACCATATCTATATCAAAATGATTGAATCCAACTAACCTATTTATCATATACACCTTATCATGCCTTATGTCGGCTTACAAAGATAATTACAATATCAAATTACATATCGGCTAGATAACATAAATGCATGAATATCAAAAAAAATTGTCGATGCCGGATCCAAGAGATGTCAACCTCTAATACCGATAACCATATTCTAAATTATGTCGGCCTATATTGCTGGTAACCAAAGAACTCCTTTTGTCCTGTCAGTGCCGGTGTGGGTGTAGTGTCTGTGAAGTGCCTACTAGTACACAACTAAACCAAAACATGAAGTCAGAACAAAATACCATGTTTTCATCAATGACAATATAGTGAAACCAACCAATTGAGTGTGAATTTTCAACAATATCCCCCTTTGGCATTGATGGAAACACTCATGTGAAAAAAATGGTCAAGGTTTTATCTACTAGTTCCATCCTGCGTGCTCCCCCTAAGCTAAATAGTCATTAATGTAAAATACTCCATATTCCCATATCTCCATATCTCCCCCTAATATATACAACTCCTTCTATATATTTTCACATCTATATCATTCCCTCTTTGACATCAATGCCATCAAAAATTCCAAAAAAAATGTCAAAGATCCAAAAACAAACTGTCTTACCGAAGCTTAACAAATTTCAAAATTTCTAGATAATCCTTTTCCAATAGCTCAAGATAAGTATCTCAACCAGTTTTGAAAGTGTCAAAAATAGATACAAGTCCATTTAATATATTTGCAAATGACTCTTTCTCAATTACCTTTGCTGGTGTGGGCTTTCCAACCATATCCATACATTCTTTCTTATGTACACTGAGTGAATCCAACCAGGGACTCACCAAGCCTCTTAGACTTCTAGGTTTTCTTATGATTTTGTCTCTTTCCTTCTCAAGAATAGAAATTTGAGCTTCCAAAATCAAAACTTGACCATCAATGGATGTAGTTAATGAAGTCAATCCATCAAAAGAGTTAGCTATATTTGCAATTTTCACCTGAAATTCTTTTATCTTCTTATCCAAATTAACTATAAGAATATCTGTGCTACAACATACCCTATAAATATTTGTACACTGCTTCAAAGAATTATCTATCAGTTTCAGCTTTTCATCAATCTTCTTCTTCTCGGATTCAATCACCTGATCACATGCAACTCTTTTAGCCTGAGTGAACCTCTTCAGTGCTTGCTGGTTTGAAATCTGCTGTAAGGATTGAAAATCCTTTGAAATGTGCTCAGTAATTGTCTTAAGCTTTCTAGATGGGCTCGCTTCATTGTCAATCTTGCACTCCGAGACTAGTCTATGTAAAATAGTGATTGAATGATCAATGATTTTTAATAGAAGACATTAGAGAAAGGTGGTTGTGTTATTTCTCCATATGAGAAAACGTGGCCTTTTGGTTATCTGTAGATCTCTTTTGGATAGGGTTACCCTACTTAAAGGTAACCCATGGTTTAGAGACAATGCTCCTGGGACTGAAAAATCATGGTTTCTAACCATCACTTGTGGGAAGTATATTCATTCAAATATATAAATATCATGGTGAGAGGGAGGGTTGAACTATAATGTCAAACGATAGATCCTTTCTATAAAGGAGATGATCTTATGAGAATGTGATTCTGTTCCTTTTTTGATGGATTAATCTTCTCGTTCAAGATTATTTTCCTTCTTTATTTGATTATTTTCTTTTTCATAAATCCCTTGTAGGGGAATTCCCTCTCCTTGTGCTCCATAGGAAAGTTATTTTTAGTTGATTCCTACCTTCACCATCAATAGTTCTTAAATCCACTGAAAATGTTCTTCCTCTCCTGCTACCTAGAGATTGTCCATAGTTTGGTTTAAATTTTCTAGAAGGATTCACGAGAAGACCAAGAGGCTCATTTTCTCTTTGATCTGATGAGAGTTCTATGAGAATAGGATCAGAATCAATTAAACCACTCTCATCCACTTCAGCATCCTCCAAATTTAATATTTTCTTGATTAATTATTGTTTCTCAATCCAAGAATCATCACTCTTCCCATTTTGTGGTTTTGAAATGCCTAGAAAATCACAAACTAACGCTAGTTCCTCAATTAGAGGAGAAGGGGATATAAATTCCTATAGTACTAAGGTCTGAGGAAAAGAAAGAGCCTGGAGAGGGATTGGATCAAGTCAATGTGTACTAAGTTTAAACCACGGGGGCTTCACTGACTAGGCAATATTATATCACATGCATTCATGTTGGAGGGTTTAATATCACAAAAATGAGGGTATAATATATTGCCTATAGGTGAAAATAGGGGGTTTTTTAATTTGGGCTATGAAAATATACAATATTTGGAAAAAATAGGGAGGCTTAACTAATTCAAACTGTGTATTGGGAGGGGTTGACAAAAAAGGAGTTTAGGGCAATATGTTTTTTAAATAGGGGGATTCTTTAGTATGCTATGAATGCACATGCTATAACCCAGGTTGACTAAATGAAGCCCCCATGGTTTAAACCTTTTTGCTAGATTGGGTAATCTGGAGAAGTTGAAATCAATTATTCCTTATCCTGATAAACTAATGAAGACAACATAGATAATTTCCTCACCAACACTAACTGAGAACCTTTAATATTTTTTCCCCACAAGTCTCATTGATCTTCTTCTGTCTGATTTTAGGTCCTGAACAATTGAAAATATTGAGGGCCCTGGCTAGGTTCTTTGGCCAGGGGGAGGTCCTTTTTTGGCATGGTGCTGCCCTAGCTTGCTTCATTCTATGTTTTCTTGGCTGTATTGGGCCTAGGGTCTTTATGGTTTGGCTCCCTTGTAAAATTGTTTTGGTCTGTATGGTCACTGTTTTTTGCTCTCGTGGCTTGGTTGTAGGTATTTTATGCTAGAATCCCCCTTTTCATTTGTCATTGGCCCAGGGGGTCTCGTTTCTATATGTGTCCCCTATTTCTATCTTGGGTGTTTGGAGGTCTAGCAACTTTGTGTCTTGGTCTTGTATGTGCTTTTGTTTGGACGTGCTTGTCCCTTTTCTAGTGTTTGGATTCAATGTGTTCAATCCCTCCTATGGTTGGATTTGGGTGTGCGTTTCTTGGGTAGTGGCATATGGACTGTTGGTGGTTACCCCTTTGTTTTCTTGGCCCTTTGGAGGCAAGTGTTGGTGCAGATCTTGGGTTGTCTCTTGGACTTTTGGGGTCTCAGGAGTTTCGACACTTTTTTTTCCATGGGTGTGCTTTCACTTTGTCACATGCCCTCCCTTCAAAGACTCATTTTGAGGTGGAGCTTCCTTAGTGTGGGTTGGGGGTTTGGATGTATGTGGATTGAGTTTTGTCCTAAGGTTGTTGTTGCTCCTTTTGGTGTTGGTTTGGTGCTGCAAGTGGTTGGTTGGTTGTGGAGGAGTGCTGAGGGTTGGTTACCCTACAAGCATCTAACCAGAGGGGGCCCTGCCTCCTTCCTACCCATCGTTGTGCTTGTTCCAAATTTTCATCTGAAGTAGTTATTCCCTCCTCGGGCCTTTCCTTCTACTCTCGTTGGTCCCCACCCTCTTTTGTGGCTTTTCGAGGGATCCATGAGCTTTGTGATTGAGGTTTTGGTGTTTCTCAGTGTTGTGAACAACATGTCTATTGAGATGGTCCTTGTTGTTTTGCTTGCAAGGTTATTCACTAGAAAAAGGTTTAGGGAAGCCTTTCAAAACCCTATGGACTATTTTGTTCTAGTTTGTTTTCAGGTGTTTGTGAGCAGGGATTGGTTAGGTTTCTCTTTCACCTATTTCTTGTCTTTGACGGTGGAACGTGGTGATTTTAGATACAAGGTTGTGGGAGCCTTTCGAAACCCATAGGTTGTTGTTTGTTACCTTAGTTTCGCTGTTGTAAGCACAAGAGTTTGGCTGGTTGATGGTTCGGGGTGCTCCAAAACCCCTTTGTTTTTATTAAGTAATTTTGGGTTTTCCGGAACCTTGTTCCCATGAGTCCAAAACGGCACAACTAGAATTCTGGGAAAACTATTTCTTTATACTGTATTAAAAAACATGGCAACATCGTAATATTCCCATGTTATCGACTGACTGTTAATGATATGTAAGTCTTGTGATAAAATCGGTGGAACTATTCCTCTCCATGCTTGCCTTATCTTTTATCATTGTCGATTTGATCATACTTATTCCTCTTTTCGAATGGATTCCTTTTAATAATTCATCACTTTATCTGATGAAACTCATTCAATTGACTGTTTCTTATTCTCAGAGAAGAAAATGGAGTATTCATTCATAGTAACAGAATTTGCCTATGGTGATCACTGCTATATCAACGAACGGAGTTGTAACAGGTGTTGAAATGTCCCTATACATTTGAATCGTGGGCTTACATAATTCATCAGTCCAGAATAATAATGGAGTCAATTTCACCGTCATTCCTCCTGTGATATCATTCACTGTTACATAATATTATATATACCGTGTGTTCTTCCATATGAATATATAATATATTGGACGCTCTTCTATGATGGCTAAGAATAAGGAAAGGAAGGATTCGGGCAAATAAATATTTTGATCCAAGTTAGAGTTTGTTGGCCAGCCAAGAATGGCTTGCCCGCCTGGCCATCATGCTTTGCTGCGGGGCAAGCGGGCAAGCCATTCTTGACTGGCCATCATGCTTTGCTTCGTAGCGTTACATGGTCAGAACTTGTTAATAACTTTGAAGTATATCTTTTAATAATTAAAATTTGAAATAATGATTTATTGTCATTTTAGTTTTGTTCCTCTCTTTGTTGTTTGTTATATTTCTTTTGTGGTGGTTTAAAATATGTATTTTGATTGGTTTAAGTTTTCATTAAAGAGGAGGTTTTCAGGCAGTGGTGATAGGAAATATATAGATTTTATTTTACAAGTTATTTCAGGTGCATAATTTTTTAAATTTGACTGTGTAGTATTTTATTACATCAATGTTTCATGGTCTATCCTCTGAATAAGATTGAGCTAGAGAAAAGAATTAATCTAATTTTGATGATGAGTATGATCCAAAATGTTGATGTTAAAAAACTTATGTGCCAAAACCTGAAAACTATACATATTGATATCAATTAATGTGTAAGATTTATGTTAATTAATTTAATTTTATATTTTGAATCATCATTTTTATTTTTTAGTACTGTAGAGTTTTTCTTGTTTTTGTTATGTATTAGGTTCAGTAAACATCTCATTAATTTATACTAAAAGTTTATATTATGTTTATCTTTATAATTATTTGATAAGTTCTATTTCAATTTTTTTCTTTTTCATATAAAAGAACATTAGATTTGTTTTATGATAACTCATAGTGGGGTTTCAGTCATGAATGGAAAGTCGCTTGTTTGATGCATATTTTTTTTTAGTAGTATCTTTGTTGAAAATCTTTCTATTTTAATAATTTATTCAGAAAATTAATTTCTAATTCAAATATAAACTTAGTCCTAAATAATATTATAATTAATTATAAAATGATAAAATTATAAATATCTATATAAATAAATTATTTCAATTATAAAATGAAAGACCATAATATCAATTTATCTATTTTTTCAAATTATCATAAAAAAAGGTTGTCTAAATTATAGTGTTAAGGCTTGAGAATCAGTGATAAATCTGTAGAAATGTCTTTTCTTTTCCATATAAATTTTAAAAACAATATAAGATTTCTTTTATGATAATTCATAGTTTGCTTTAAATTAATCCTAATCCACTGGATTTAGATTTTCTTTTGCAGTCTTCTATACACTTACAGTGTGGATGTTTCTTAAATTATGTTAGTATGAATTTCTTCAAATTTTCTCTGCTGTTCTTTTTTATTTTCCACAGCTGCCTTGTTTTTGGTCTTTCGTTTATTCCTCCCATAGTTTTTAGATTTTATTCTCCCTCTGTTTGCTGTAACAAATGGTATTGGGGTTTCATTGTTTTGTTAAAACCATGTTTTATATTGTCATATATTATTAATATAATTTTATTATTATTTTATTTTTTCAATAAAAATTGAAATGTATTTTAATTTAATATATATATTTTATTTTAATGCTTAATTATTTATAATACTTTTGTATTGTGTAATTTCAGGAGTTGCTTATTGCAATTCAATATTATTGAAGATCTCTATCACACCTCATAAATATTTTTGGTTAATCTTGGAAATTTAAGATAGTAATAATTATTAAGATCTAATTCAACGATTATTAATTTTATAAACTTATGCATCTCCAGGAGAGAACCTTTACTTTTGGAGAAATGCATCTTGTATTACATAAGTGAACACAGCAGTATATCAATATGAGAAGAGGTATATACGGCAAATACAAGTTTTTGTAATCTGTAAATTTGAGAACTTTTTACCCAGTTTGGGAAAGTTCCATGAATGATTTTTAATAGAAGACATTAGAGAAAGGCGGTTGTGTTATTTCTCCATATGAGAAAACGTGGCCTTTTGGTTATCTGTAGATCTCTTTTGGATAGGGTTACCCTACTTAAAGGTAACCCATGGTTTAG
Organism: Cryptomeria japonica; assembly: GCF_030272615.1. NCBI lineage: Eukaryota > Viridiplantae > Streptophyta > Pinopsida > Cupressales > Cupressaceae > Cryptomeria > Cryptomeria japonica. The sequence continues at coordinate 14,081,778 of NC_081415.1, read as the reverse complement.
AGACAATGCTCCTGGGACTGAAAAATCATGGTTTCTAACCATCACTTGTGGGAAGTCTATTCATTCAAATATATAAATATCATGGTGAGAGGGAGGGTTGAACTGTAATGTCAACTATAAAGGAGGTGATCTTATGAGAATGTGATTCTTTTCCTTTTTTGATGGATTAATCTTCTCCTTCAAGATTATTTTCCTTCTTTATTTGATTATTTTCTTTTTTATTTGATTATTTTACTACTAGTCAAGTTGAGCATTCTATTCCTACTCCTACATCATTGCCTAATGTGTCTACATATACATCTTTTATCATGACTACCTCTACACAAAATTTAATCCTACACATCATAGTGATGGGGTCAATCCTATTAATCAATTCTCTTACATACCTCGTTTGTAAATTTTTCATTTGTTTCTCAACCATCTCCTATACCAACTTATCATAATTTTCAGCCTCCTTATTCTCAACCTCCAAGTATCTACAATAGCATTACTCCTCCATCACAATCCAACATGTCCAATTACAATTCATCCACTAAAGGCACTATCAATAACTTAGCTCAAAGTGTTTCATCCTTACATCAACAATTGGATTCTTTAACCCAATACAAATTGAAGGTTCCCACATATGATGTAGGAAGCCCACTATCCAATGAGATTATACATTTAATTTCTACTAAGAATGTCGAGATCCATCAATTAGAGATATACAATGGAAAAGGTGACCCCTTGACTTCCATGAAGACATTTCAAACCTCATGTAGTGATTTCTCTCATGATCAAAGAATCAGGACAAAAATATTTACCCAAACCTTTTGAGATAAAGATTTACAATGGTATCATTTTTTGCCTCCTTATTCTATCACTTCTTTTCAACAATTGGATAATGCTTTAATTTGACAATTTCAAAATAACATTGGTCTTTAAATTACTTTTAATGATTTAATTTATTGTAAGTAAGGATTTGATGAAAAGTGACTGATTTTATTGGTAGATATAAATATGTGCATTCAAAAATTTCTTATCTTGTGCCTAATCATGATGTTCAAAGAATTTCTATTACTGATTTGTAAAAGAGTATTAGAGATAAGATTCCATTTTCTAACTTTTTATCTTTCACGCAATTGTGTGCAGTGCTTCAAAACTTTCAGCTTCAAGTGAGCTAGTTTTAAAATCATCTTCTTCAATGGATATGATTCATAAGAATGAGAGTTATCAGAAATAGTTTCCAAAGTTCAACAAAAATAACAAAGATTTCATCAATATAAATGATAACTCTTCCAACAACATCAATACACAAGTGGCAGCCACAATTCTAGGTGTGGCCCTTTATCCAAATACTTTAGAAAAGAACTAACTCCTCTTTCTAAATCAGTGCATAGTATAATGTTGAGGTTGATTAATGTATATGTGTTGGAACTTTCTCCCATCATATCTATAGATACCTCTAAGCCTCTTGCACCTTCCTTTAACCACAAAGCCTTTTTCCAATACCATTATCAATCTTGTCATGATACTAAAAAGTGTTATAAGTTGAGGTATAATATTCAAGACCTTATTGATAACAATGATATAAACATAGATAGTGTGAATGATAAAGGAAAAAAATCCATAGCACCTCCTAATCAAAATATCGAAATATTCACCAATCCTTTTCCTTCTCACTCCACCAATGTTGTTGAATCTAAGCCACTTACATTTTTTCCGGATGACTTTGTTGTAGAGTCTAATAATATTGTGAACCTCATTGAAAAGCATAAACCTAAATAAAAACTATGCATTACTTTTGATCCTAGTGAGACTATTGTTGCACCTAATGGACAATTATACACAACTATGGACATTAAATACAAACTCTCACAAGGGGTGCTCATTGATCCAGTATGTATGGTTAATGTTACTACTAAAGAACATCTTTTTACTCAACAATTGCGTCATGTTAAATATGGTAAATATAATTTTCTTCTTAAGGTGCATAATGGTTTCTGTTGTCCTACTATTTGTTCTTTCACTCTTCCTATTAAGGTTGGTACTAAGTGTTATGATGTTACCTTTTTATTATTCTTGCATTGAAACAATTTCATGTGAAGTTGGGACATCCTTGGCTCTCTTCCATGAAATATATTCCTTCTATAATCCATAAATTTATTAAGTTTCCTCACAATGGGTGTATTATCACAATCCATTATAACCTTTTCCAAACCACAATGAAGCATGGAAATTTCACCCTTGATTATTTTTGGCCTACACAACCTCAACCTTTATAATGTCAAGATCATTCTCTTTTTAGATCTTACCAAAAATGGAAAGCTAATATGATATTGGCCTTAAGTAAACCTAGGGATCCTTCACCTATTAATTTTCCTCCTCGTCATGGTGTACCTGAACTTCTTCCTACACCATCTATTCCTTCTATATATATTGTGGTTACACTTCCTCCCACATCTTATAAAGGAAAATTGTCGACATCTTGTATCTCTCAACCTAGTGAGGATCCTCACATTCCTCCTCTTAAAAGATAAGGAAAGAAGCCTATGTTGATTGATCCTCAACCTTCACTAGTCTCACGTAAAAATAAGAGAAGCCCTTGTGTGAGAGAACATTGATGTGGATGACATGTGAAAGATTGTGTACTTGCTTCCCAAACCAATTCCTCTTTGAAGATGCCAAATGTTTCCTTAGTCTCATTTTGCCAACCTTCACCTAACCCTAGGGAGGAAGTTCAACTTAAATAACTGAATTTTAAAATGTTTAAGAAAAATGATGGTTTAATGATTAATTTATATTATTTTATATATGATGATAACAATAATGTTGATTCTAATGATTTTGATGAGTTATAGTAACATTAACTTAAAATCTTTAATCCTATCTTCTAGTGACAAACAAAGTGACGCATCATTAGACCATGGTTCTCGTTTGGAACTAACAATAGATCCATCTACCATGCTCATTGTTGCTTCGCTTGCATCTTTTCCACCATCCCTAAGTGATGATATAGAAGATTGGGAGGTGAAGGATTTTCTTGACTAGCTTCATCTGTGTCCTAGATTCTTATGTGTGTTTGCTTGTGTGTAATGTTCTTCCCCTATGATGTGTTGCTTGATATGTCTTTATGTTATGTTAGGTTCTCTTTGGATGACCCTTGTTACTCTGTTGGTGAAATATAAAAAATATGTCTAATTTGTTGTGACATTCTTCTATTTTTATCTCAATTCTTCTATATGTTGTATGTGAACTATTATTTGTAAATGTGCCTTTCTGTTGTCTACTTGGTGATG